>NC_090935.1:644565309-644868339 GCF_040938575.1 Ambystoma mexicanum
TGGCCTCTGGCACCAGGAGAATGCAGGATGCCATGAGGTCGAGCAACCTCAAGAACTCGAACGCCGGGAGTCTCTGGGCATGTTGAAACTTGTTCACCATCTGCAGAATGTGAAGAGCCCTCACCTGGGGAGGAAAACAGTCCCAGGGATGTGTCGAGCACTGCTGCGATGTACTGGAGCCGCTGGGTAGGTGTCAAGTGGGACTTCTTTAAGTTGAGGGAGAAGCCCAGCTTGTGAAGGGAGTAGCAGGACATGCTCGGAAGAGCGCGCCCTGATCAACCAATCGTCCAGGTAGGGGTAGACGTGAATCCCCCCTTTCCTGAGATACGCTGCCACCACCACCATGAGCTTGGTGAAGACCCTCGGGCGGAGGTCAATCCAAACGGCAGGACCCGAAACAAAGTGCGAGTCGCCAACCGCGAACCTCAGGTACTTCTTGTGCTTGGGATGAATCGGCACATGAAATTAAGGGATCTTGAGGTAGAGAGACACCAACCAGTCCTGAAGTTGAAGGGCCTGGAGGACTTGAGAGTGACCATCTTGAACTGGTCCTTCCTGAACTGGTCCTTCCTGAGGAGCTTGTTCAAACCACGCAAGTCCATGATGGGTCTCAATCCCCAGTCTTTTTTTGGGATCAAAAAATATGGGGAATACCATCTCTTGTTCCTCTCCGCTACAGGCACCAGCTCTAGGGTGCCTTTCTCCAGCAGGGATTCGATTTCCTGTGCAAGGAGCGGATCCGGACTCTTCAAAGAGAGATTCCCTGGTGAATTGTTGTGAGGCCTGTGCCGGAAAGGAAGACAGTAGCCGTGGGCTATGATCTTCAGAACCCACACATCTGAAGTAATGGCACGCCATTCTACAAGATGCTGCTCCATCCTTCCCCCAACCGGCGAACCATGGGACATGGCCTCATGACTGCCCTCAGGCACTGACGCAGCCACTTCATCTCAAAGAGGGAAATGCCCGAGCAGCTTTGGCACCTCGAGTACCTTGTTTTCCACCTCTGGTTCTCCTACGTTGGCCCCTTTGATTGGCCGCTCCCCCCGATCTACCAAAAGACGAGTAGTATCGAAGGAACCTCCCCTCCATTGCTGTCCCCTAGGACGAAAAGGCAGAGGTTGGCAGACTGCAGCGCTCAACGACTTTGCTGCAGCTTTGGAGGTCTGCAACCTCTCAAGGCTCTCGTCAGCCTTGCTGCCAAAAAGATGTACACCATCAAAGGGCATGTTGAGAAGCCGGGCTTGTACGTCAGGAGCAAACCCCAACTTCCGCAACCACGCAAATCTGCGCATCACGGTGCTCGCCACCATGGACCGGCTGACACAGTCTGCCATGTCCAGACCCGACTGAACAGATTCACACATGGCATCCTTGCCATCCTGAACAAGGGAAAGAAAGCCATCCCGTTCCTCCCCTTTGTGAATACGTTCAGCCGCCAAAGACCCACAATTCCACAGAGTGTGAGTGAAACGTGCTAAGGCACACACAGAGTTGGCTGCCTGTAAAGCCATATCCAATGAAGAAAACACGTTCTTCACCCAGCCATCAAAACGTTTGTCGTCCCCATCAGGAGGGATGGTAGGGTACGACGCCTGCTTTGCCGGGGCCGTAGCTGCCTACACCACCAAACTCTCCGGAGTGGGTTGCGTCGTCAAGTAGCAGGGGTCGCTACTGGCTGGATGGTATTTTTTCGACAACGACTTGCTCACTGCCGGGAGACTCTCCAGAGCAGTCCAAGCCGCCGCCACCCTTCCCTGTAAAGCCATATGAAATGGCAGCACCGGGTCAGTGGGTGGACCTTGGTCAAGGATATCCATCAGGTCATCCTGCAGAAAATCCACTGGTGGCACAGACCACCCCAAGTACTCAGTCCCCCTCGACATGAGGCGCCTGTACGAAGATTCAGCATGCGTACCAGGCTTAGGCCTGCGAAACTCGACCTCCGGGGAGGCATTAAGACCACTGGCGTTGTGCAAAGACTGACGCATATCTTCCAACTGGTTATGACCAGATAACAAGTTGTCAGGAACCTCATCAGGTACCAAACCTTCCTCAGACCCTTCATCCACCTCAGAGATATAATCCAGAGGCTGGAATAAATTCCTGGATGAGGGCACAGAAAAAGGTTCAAATACAGGCCTCACTGACTTTTTCAGGGCCTTCCTCAGAGTTTCCACCGATGCACGGGTTACCTCTGGTAAAGCCTCCACAAAAGGCGTCGAGGGCTTCGACAGAATCGGCGTCGAGCGTGGCGCCGATGGCGGCGACACAGGCCTCGAGGGCGGTGCCCCGAGTGTGTCCTTAGACGGCCTTGGCGCCGATGACTTCCTTGGAGGCGGAGCCTCGAGAGAGTCCCTCGACAGACATGGTGCCGATGGCGTTGACATCTTCTTAGAAGACCTCACAGGTTCCGCCGGTCTCGAGGGCGTTGAGGACCGGGACCTGGAGCAGGCATGGTTAGAGTGATCCACCCTGTCCGATCGGGACCTCGAAGGCTCCCGATGATCGCGCTGACCGCCCGAGCCCGAAGGCGTGTGAGCGGTGGCCCTAGCACGTTCCCTGCCAGACGGAACGGAGCCCTGCGATTGGAAATGCTTGTTGGGACAAGCAACCCGCCGCCTGGCGGAGTCCTCTGACGAGAACGGGGAAGGCGACCGGTGACTGCGCTTCCGCGAGTGCCTCGAAGAGGCAGAGGAATGGCAGGAACCTCTCTGGGACCGAGACCCCCTGGACTTACGCCAATGACACGGAGAGTCACCCCTCGAGTCGTCGGTCGAAAGCCCAGCGGATTTCCACTTTCGGGGTTTGGAAACCCTACCTACAGTAAGCTTCTTCTTCCGCTCTCGCAAGGCCTTCAACGTTAACGACTGGCAATCGTCACAGTCATCAGTGGCGTGGTCCTCGCCGAGGCACCAGAGGCAGACGTTGTGCGGGTCCATAAGTGACATCTTGGAACCGCAGTCCCGACACTTCTTGAATCCCGTCCGAGTGGCTGAAGACGACGAAGACATGATATCTTCACAAACACCAAGTTTGAAGAACCCGTAGAATTAAAGAAGAACCGAGGTGCGCCAAGATCTCCGAAGCGAAAACGTTCACGGAAAACACAGAACTGAGGCTACAGGCTTTGTGCGTCCTACTTATAACATCCGGTGATGTTGGCTCGACGGAGGGCCTCGAGGACAGCGTATTGACGCAGGACGCAGAACATTTTCCAAAGCAGCACAGCTGTGGGGATTACCTGTCATAGATGTGAAATACGTTGGAGGAACCAATCCCTTCGAAACGTTATGTGTCCAGGTACTTGCAGCTTTTTGCAAGTTATTAATATCATATACCCAGGGAGGACCAGTCCTTTCGCAGGAAGTAACCTAATATGGTCTGGTACTCCTATGCCAGGGATTGCTGTAATATACCAGGTAATGCCATCAAAGAACTAGGTATTCACACAACTTCAAAGTATTGCTATGAATTGTCAGCAGGACTCGCACCATTGCCAAGTATTACCATCAAAACCTAAGCATTTTTACCATTACCATCCCAATCCTAGATACTAAAATCATTGTCGTTGACTTTACCATACAGCTCCCAGGTACAAAATTGTTATCATTGATTGTATAGTTAGCAGAGCAGTGCCAGATTATTTTATCAATTAGCTAAGTGCCAGGATGGGCTATGCCTAATTAGCATACAGCAGGCAGATTTCAAATGCCATGTTAAGACATCAATGCCATGTTCGGAGTTAAGTGGGAAAAAATGAAGTGCCAGAGTCCAATATGCTCAACTAGCACAATAAAACCACATTCAAGTATTCATAGTTATCACCGCAAAGCTAGTTACCCTGATGTCCAGAGCGCATAGATGCATAGTAAATCTGAATTCCGTTATGCCCAGTTAGCACATCACGGAAAGATTTCACTGTGGCTGTGCATGTTGTGCTGGTTGGGCGTGGGGCAGAGAGACAAAGAGTGTGTGTACATATATGCAGTGCGAGTGTTTGTGGTGCATTATGTGAGGGGTCAGAAATGTGAGGCAGGCAACTTTGTGAAGGCTTTTCAAAAGATGCTATTTTATGAACTCACAAGTTTGGAAAAACGCCTCACTATCCCTACCATGACGAGGAGTTCCGTGCCTAAATTAAACTAAAAGAAACACTAGCAAAATTTCCCTCATACTTGTACATACACCAACTCAATAAGGCAATATATGGCAGTTAATAAATAAATAAGTTGATAATCCAAAGTTCCAATTTGAATTCAACCAGCAGTTGACAGATGTGCAACAAAGCGTTCCTCTTTTCGCGTGTAACCAAGGTCTTGAAACACTACTCTTCATCAGCAAAGCAACAAAGTTTGTACTTCATGACTTTCCACAAAATGCCATCAAAGAATAATTTTGTACTTCATAAGTTTCAACCAAAAACAACGTCTGTCAGGATATTTCTACATCAGTTTATAAAAAACTCTTGTTTGACACTTCAACAATTCCGCAGCAGTTCATACAACACTTGCTTTAGAGTTATGAATGGGTCAGGCTACTTCTGTATCATTCTACAAAAAACACTTAGTGGTTCTTTGGCTTTGTCCTTAGGAATCTTAACTACACCACAGTACTTTAATGGATTTCTTCCTGGTCTACAGGCCTGCCAGGCCTACTACTACAAAGTTCTCTATTCTTATGTACTCGCTTGCCAGAACAGAACTACTAACCGCAAGTACTTTGGTAACGGGCAACTTCACTTCCAATAAGGTAGCCATGTCTCTTGCTTCACAACAAAGTATAGGAATTTCTTTAAGGGAAACAAGAACCACATTGGTGCCGTTTATCACACATGTGATTGCCACACACACAATACAGGTTAAGCTCCACTCCTCATGAATATCTTCTACAGAAGGGCAGCCTTCCTGCCACTTTTGTTTCCACACTCTGACGTTAACCAAAAGCGGTAATGATTCTTTCTCACTTTCACATTTCCTTGGCTTAGGAAATGTAGGATTAAGCCACCTTCTTTTAGGACTTATTTTACATCTGGGCAATAGTCTTTACAAAAACTGAAATCCTCAAATTACCTTCTTTTGGCTTGGGCAATACTGGTTGTTCACAAATTGGCCCAATATCATTCTCTCTTTGCTTTGGCAATTGTAGCTTTTGTTTTCTTCTTGGTTTCATTGCCCTTTGTTGGCTTTTTATATAACCTACTATGTTATACTCGCACCCTTCTGGTTTGATCATGAAGATCGTGAAATGCCGGCTGCCCCCTTTTAAATAAGCTTGGTCAGAATCATTAACCTGCTTTACATTTCGGTATTCAAAAAGCCTCTTCTTTCGAGTTACTTTGTTTATCGCATTTAGGGAATTCAAATCACTGGGCTTGGCCAGCAGGCGGTTACGGAGCACTTCGGGGTTACAATATAACAGCGAGTTTACCGACTCTGGCATGCATGTCCGTGCCAGGCTGCCTCCAGGACTTCTGCTTCAGTTTCCCAGCATAGTGCAGCAACTTCTTTCTGTCAATTTCAGAGCCCTCCTTGCTCCCAGAGCTATCCGGTACTCGCCTGTCACTGGTAGTCGGGAAAACCTTTCTGCTGCACGACCTCTGCAACTACAAACGGAGACCCTCTCAGGACTGGGAGTAATTCACACACGCCAATGGTCCCAGCGTTGCAGCTTTGCATCAACATCTGATTCTGCTGCCGTGTGGCGGTTACAAAACTGCTCCACCTTCTACTACTACTACTCTCCTTCCGAATGGCCTGCACCTGACGGGGGCCTTTTATGCCTCCCAGTCTGCCTCAGGTGTGGGTCATTATTCCTAATGGGCTGCAACCTGCAGTCCTGTGCCTCTGCAGTCCTTTTCTTCATCCCAGTACCTTGGGAATTGTGGGACTTGAAGTCACTAACAGCAAAATTGGCCTTTCATCAGTTTCTATTTTACAATAGGCCATTAGGATATCGGGGTCTTGGTGAAGTTATACAATGGGTTTCCCATTCATCCTGACCTGCTTCCCCCCCTCATGTGATCCTCCTACAGAACACCTCCCCCAGGGTCAGGATCAGAAAGTGTCCACCTTACCCTGGCCACACGAGAAGGGTCCCAGGCCAGGTTCTCTGGGTGAATCATCTCCAATTCATCACAATGAGCAGATAAGTGCTGGGATAAATGTTTGTGCAGTGCCGGAGGTGGGGTTTGATCGTGGGGTGTATGCTACAAGTCCACTATAGTTTAAGATAAATAATGTTCTGGACAAAACAAATTACTTTTTGAGTTAGATGCACCAAGAAAGAGAAGCCCCCATTGGATTAGGCCGGAAAGTCTACATTCAAACATGGCTGCTTCATTTGAAAAAACCCTTCTCCCCATAACAAAAATCTCCTCACTGCCCTTACTAACAGCTACAAAATAAAATCATTCAGGCAAAAAAAAAAAAAGACCTTTAATGACAGAATCAAAAAAGCGAATTCGAATACCAGGGAAATCTTCTCCATCCTGAGAGAACTAGAATCCCCAAGCGCACCCATAGATTCTTGTACCAAAGACAAAGCCTGGTGCACAAACTTTCAAAAGGCCTTATGCAACAAAATCACAATATTACAAGACAAAATACTAGCCAAAAAATCTGCCCTCCCCAACATTGCCCTCTCCACGCAAGAGACCATCCTTCAGGATCTTGCCGCCAACCAAACTAAACCCCCTAACTAATTTAGTTTTAGAGCCATTTCTATTGCGGAAACTAAGAACATCATCATGTCTCTTAAACCGTCTCGATGCCTTGGTGACACCTGCCCAGCCCCAATTATTAAAGAGGCTGCAAATGAACTAGCCCCTTTCATCTTCATCACATCATTTATCAACTCATCATTCAAAACATGCTCTGTGCCAACCAACCTTAAAGATGCCTGGATATTACCTCTCCTAAAAAAAGCAAACCTGGACCCCAATGTCCCAATGAACTATAGGCCCATAACAACTGTCCCGTTCCTCCTCAAAATCTTAGATAAAGCTGCATATCTGCAGATCCAATCTTATCTAGAGATCAATAAACTACTAGGAACAAGACAATCCGGATTTAGACCGAGACATGGAACCGAAACGGCTCTCCTTGATCTTAAAAACCAACTAAATGAGCGCAAAGATAGAGGAAACATCTCTATTCTCCTACTCCTAAACCTATCAGCTGCCTTCGACCTGGTAGATCACAAGGTACTTTGTAATCACCTCAAATCAGCGGCCAACTTCTCCCAAAAAGCCACGGTGTGGATAAACTCATTCTTGGACCAGAGAACCATAAGAGTCTTCTCGCCTACATCAGCAGCGGATCCAGTCCCCATCACCTGTGGAGTCCCTCAAGGGTCATGCGTTTCCCCCACTTTGTACAAAATTTTTCCAAAGCCCCTCTTTGATATATTGGACAAACTAGGGGTCTCATATACCAACTACACTGATGATACCCAGATCCTTATCCCAATCCAGGGGGACTATGAAAAGGACACCAGCCTCATAAATAAAATCTACCAAATCATCCAAACCCGGATGGCCACACATGGCCTATGTCTTAACGACGACAAGACTGAGCTATTAATCATCGGATCTACCAGTAAACTTAACAAATTCCCCCATCTGTACAACTCCATCACGATTAATGGCATCAAAATCAAGGTAGCCAAGAAGTTAAAACCTTAGGATTCTACTTAGACTCAGCTCTCACCCTCGACATGCAAGTAAATGCCACAGCCTCAGCAACCAGTTACACCTGCAAACGTATTCACGCATGTAAACCATACCTTTCCACAGACAGCTGCACCACCATAGCGCAAGCCCTCATCCTCTCCAAATTAGACTACTGTAATGCACTGTTCCTAGGCACTAGTAAACATAACATCAACAAACTCCAAACCCTGCAGAACAATGCCCTTAGAACAGCCCTAGGTATTCCCAAAGGGCAACACATCTGTCCATAGAAGAATCGTCAACTGGCTGGCCATCAAGGACCGTATCAAATTTAAAACTCTGAACATTACACACAATTGTCTGAACAACAAAGCACCTGCATACCTCACAGAAAAATTCACAAAGTACACGTCCGAACGACTCATCAGAAAGGCCCTCTCAAACTGCATCAAAATCCCCAACTTTAAACTGAAAAGAACTGGTGGATCCAGCTTCCCAGTTCTAGCAGCTCAGCTCTGGAACTTCACCCCAGACGCACTCAGAGCCACCCCCTCCTTCCATGTGTTCAAAGCTAACGTCAAACTCTGGCTTCACACCAACGACTGCTAAATGCCTCAAATGTACCAAATACTCTGTACATTTACTGTAAAATACTTGAAACTGTAACATATCCTACATGTAAGTCATCTGACACCAACATAAGAAATGCTTGATATATGATCCTGTAACATAAGAAATGTAACATATTTATGTACCTGTAGCCCAAGATTTTATTTTTGCAAGCGCCCAGTTGCTTAACGGCCAGGTGCACTCCATAAATAAATAAACAATACAATACAATGTGCTGCAGTGTGCCTTCCCTTTAGGAAGGAAGGCCCCGGGGGGGGGGGGGTTATTTTGGGCGCTGCACAGGCCAACGAGCTGGCCTGCGCATAGCACGTCTCCAGGGATATTTAAGGGGGCAGGGAAGGTTCAGGAGCAGGCGACGGTTAGGACAAGCGTTTGTCCAGGTCGCCTGCTCCCAAGCCTTCCCTGCGTTTGGGCCTAGGTTGAGCGTTTGGGCCTAGATTTTGTCAGATTAGTGGAGGAGAGGTAGGGTTTTTTGTCAGGTAGTGGGGGAGGTAAGGTCTCATGTTAGGGAACGTTATTTTGCTTTTTAAAATTTATATAAATTAGTCCAGGGAACCGTAGATAAGGTACCCCCCCTTACCGCATTAGTGGTGCGGTCTCCTCTTCAGTGTCCGTTAGAGTGGGGAGGGAGGGTTTTCTACATTACAGCCCTGCGCGTTGTGCAGCTCGTCGCATCGGGTTTCCCTGGGGGCGGAGGACTGAGCGGCTCCAAATGGGTTTGTGGGCCACGGGATTGGGGGGGGTGGCAGCTGGGGGTTTTATTTTGGGTTGGCGGCAGGTTTGTTTAGTTGAAGTCTGGGGGCGCAGTAGGAGGGAGCGAGCGGACGTCTTGCTTGCTGCCAGGTGATTTGTCTTTGAGACGGTGTGCACGTGGTGTGGTGCAGCGTCCACCAGGGGGCAGTGCGGAGCCTTAATGGGCCGCACACTATTTACAGTTTAGCCAATTAAGCCTACGCTGCGGGCAGGCAGGACAGTAGGTTATTTATTGGTTGTTAACCCGCTTAGGTTTAGCTGCTACCTGGGGTCTGGGGCCATTAATTAAAAAAATTCAAAAAAACATTTTAAATATATAATATTTTGTTTATCAATTTACTTTTCATAGTAATAGTGGCACTGGGATTGTGGGGCCTTTCAGATTATCAGGTGGTCAACTCTTTAAGAGGGAAAAGGTTCTGGGGCCAGTTTTCTGATTGGTTGTAGGACTTTGGCAATTACCTGATCCATCCCATTTCTCCCTAGGAGAGACCTTGCCAGAGGACAGTTGTTTGGTTCGGGGGTCTTTTTGTAAAGGGCAGGACGGTGCGCAGGTGAGCAGCCTTGCGGTTGGACTGTGTGCAGGAGCTGCAGGGAATATATATACATATATATGCACCAAGTTAGAGTATTGCTGGGCGCCATGGTGGGTCAAGGCGCAAAAAGGAAGGGACTGGTGGATGCCAAGGCCCTGAGGGAAGCCTTAGAGATCATTAGCAGGGCATCCAAAGCCCAGCTTGAAGGGGTTGTGGGGGAGGTTACGGGTGAAGGGGAGGAAGGTGGAGGTAGGCTGCAGCGGAGAGCAGCAGCAGATGGGGCTCTCGCGGCGGTGGTGGCATGTAGCCCCGCGGCGGGTAGAGGGGAGGTATGGGAATCTAGGGGTAGGAGGATGAGATGGGAGATTGACAGGATAGCGTCCTTGTGGGGGGGGGGTGTGCAGTTAGGAGAGGGGCCTGGGAGGGGGTTTAGGAGACAAGGACCAGATGGAGGAAGGAGACGTTAGGAGTGTGCAAAAAGGTGAAGGTTGGGTGATGCGTGGGGGTGACGGGGTGCAAAGTGGGGCGACAGGGCAGAGGGGCAAGGGAGGAGAATACCTGCAGAAGAGTGCAGGTGGGAGGAGGAGAGAGAGGTCCCCTTCGATCAGTGAGGTAAGGAGGGGTGCGGAACGCTCCGCCCCCGGCTAGGAGGATTTCGGGCAGAGGGCACAGGGTGGCCCCCGCTATTGCAGAAGGGGACCAGGAAGAGGGTTTAAGAACGGCCCCTCCGCAAACTTCGTGAGGACAGTCTAGAGGGCACAGCACGGCCCATAACGAGGAGGACCACAGGGTGGAGGAGAGGACCCCTCACCCGAGAGAAGAGGACCAGGAAGGGGTTTCTGCCCTGGACTCACAGGAGGAGGATCTGCCCGGCCCGAGCATGTGCTCGCAGCAGCAATGGTATTACATGGGTGATGATGAACGGGTGGAAGAATATGTGGGGCAGTGGGAGGATGACGGGTACAGTGCGGTAAGGAGGAGGGAGAGGGTGAAAAAAGGGGCCCAAGATGGGAAGGGGTAAGACAGTAGCAAGAGGTTTGGGGGGCAAGAGGTCAGGGGGGATAACTGGCTGGATGAAACTGTTGACATGTTTTGTCCCCACAGCAGGAGCCCTTTAAGGAAGGAGATGAGAAGCATCGGTGTGGAGGCCAGGCTGCAGACGGGCGATGACAGGGCAGAAAGAGGTGAGCGGGAAGGGGACTGGTGAGTGGCATGGATGAGGGGGGGGACACAAGGTTGGGGCCAAGAAAGATAGGGACAGGGGTGAAAGGGGGGGAGAGGAGAGATTGACGTGCAGGCTATTGGAGCCTTTGTTGGGCAGAAGGAGAATTGCTCGGTGGAGGTGCAGACAGACAAGGTGATTGAGCCCTTGGCACCCGAGGTACAGGTTCCAAAGGAGAAAGAGGTAGAGGTAAAGGGTAAGGAGAAAAAGCTACCATACACGGGCATTAAAAAACCTCTGGGAGCACATTTGATGATGACAACAAAGGATAAGATGAGATATGTGCAGGGGAATTTGTGGACGCGTTTAAACTGCTTCATAGGGAAGTGAGAACAAAAGAGGGTTCTAAAGAGGAGGAGAGGGAGCTGGCCTTGCGCCCAAAGGTACCGGTGACTATCGCGGGATTAGAAAGGCATTCACAAGTTTTGGGGCTTTGCGTGGGTGCGTTATGATGAAGAATATAGGGCAAGGATGGCAGAGGACAACCAAGCGGTCTGGGGTGAGATAGACATGGATCTCTGGTTGCAGTGGATGGCACCGACGAGGCCAGCCCCGACATTGCACACAGCGAGTGGTTTGCCTGTGCCTTTCCGGCCGTTTCTTGGTCGCCCCACCCATGAGGAGGAGGCAGAGGGCAACCCTCAGCGGCATACTGGGCCTTTAATAAGGACGGCTCCACAAGGACGGTATGTAGGTTTAGACATGAATGCAGTAAGTGTGCAGGGAGGCACCCAATTACTCAGTGTTTCCAGCAAGGAGACCGGGGGAGAGTGCGAGGAGCGGGGAGGGGGGTTGTGGGGAAAGGCTTTTACTCCAATTAAATTGGAGGTGTTGGAGAAGTGGCTTGAATTTTATCCGGACAGGGAGGGTTCAGAGATCCTGGGAGACGGTTTTCGTTATGGTTTCAGGCTGGGTTACCAGGGGCCAAGGGTGCGTCGTTGGGCGGAGAATTTGAAGTCCTCCAGGGAAAATGTGGAAGTGGTAAGAGAGAAATTGGGGAAGGATATAGCAGCGGGTATGGTAGTAGGGCCATTTGCTGATCCGCCAGGGGATTTAGTGGTATCCCCATTGGGTGTTGTACCCAAGAAGGTCCCGGGGGAATTTAGGTTAATATACCATTTGTCATGGCCAGAGGGCATGTCAGTAAACAATTTTATTGCTCCGGAGGAGTGTGGGGTGGCATATGCAAGCGTGGTCCAGGCGGTGGGTCTGGTGAGGAAGGCGGGGTGCGGGGCTTTCATGGCCAAGTGCGACATTAAGGCGGCTTTCAGGTTTTTGCCAGTGCATCCGGAGGATTTTTGGCTGTTGGGAATGCAATTTGAGGACTGCATCTACATTGACAAGGCCTTGCCGATGGGGTGCGCAATTTCTTGTGCCTTGTTCGAGCGTTTCAGTTCATTCATTTTTGCAGTGGGTTTTTTCATATAGGTCTGGATCGGAAGGGTATTGCATTACCTAGATGATTTTCTGTTCATTAGCGAGGCGGGCAAAGAAAAGAAGTGCGGGGAGATGCTAGGGTTGTTTCAGGAACTGATGGGAGAGTTGGGGGTGCCGTTGGCAGAGGACAAAATGGAGGGACCGGCAGTGGTGTTGACCTTTTTAGGGATTGAATTGGACTCCATGGCCATGACCTCACGCTTGCTGCACGACAAGGTAAGCAGACTGGTAGGTTTGCTGAAAAAAGCGGTGGGGGCTCGGAAGATGACACTAGTGGAGATGCAGAGGTTGGTGGGGCATTTTCTGCATGCAAGGTGGTGGCCCCAGGTCGGACTTTTTATAGGAAGGTCTATGGTGGGAGCGCACCATCGGGTAAGGGTGTCAGGGGCAGTTCGGGAAGACTGTAGGATGTGGTTGCGTTTTCTGGAGAGTTTTAACGGGGTGTCCATGTGGCTACAAAGGGATCCAGTGTCATGGGAAGTGCACATATTTTCAGATGCAGTAGGTGCAGGGGGGTTTGGAGTGTTTTGGGGAGAAAGATGGTGCGCCGAGAAGTGGCCATCGCGTTGGTCGAAGGAAGGGAGAAGCATAGCATTTCTGGAATTTTTTCCTTTGTTGGTTGCGATGGAGTTGTGGGGGAAGGAGTTGCAGAACAGGAAAGTGAACTTCAACATTGACAATGAATGTGTGGTTCATGTAGTGAACAGGCAGTCAGCAAGGGACCAGAGGGTGGCGAGGTTAATGAGGGAGTTTGTTTTGCGTTGCATGGAATGGAATGTAGGGCAACACATGTGCCGGGGAAGGATAATGGCATTGCTGATGCATCATCTCGTTTTCAATGGCAGAGATTCCGTGGATTGGCACCAGGAGCAGAACAGGAGGAGCAGCGGATTCCGGAGGAGCTGTGGAAGATAGGAAGTTGAGAGCGTTGTCTTTAGTCGAGGGTTCGCTTGCCACGGCATCTAGGGATGCATACAGGAGAGCATGGGAGGATTTCATAAAAGGGGGAGCTTGTAGGTGGAAGAGCAGGGGGGATGCGGAAGAGCGGAGAAGGGATGATGTGGTCCATTTCCTCTTGAGGTATGTTGATAAGGGTTGGTCTAAAGCAACTATATCTGGGAAGATGGTGGGGTCGCTTTCTATGGGAAATGGTTTTGGGCTTTCCAGCCGAGCGGTGGAGAAATGGCGAGCAGAATGTTAGAGGTATGGGTGAGGGTGAGTAAGAGGGGGAAGGATAGTAGGAGGCTGCTATCGGCGGCTCTATTGGTCAGGTTGTGTTGGGCTGTGGAGGGGGTCTGCTTGGGAGGGAGTGAGGTTTACAACTTGCTTTACATGGTTGTTCTTTGGGGTCTTTAGGGTGTCTGAGCTGCTGGGAGGAAAGGGTGGAGTAAGTGGCCTGCGTTGGGAAGATATGTATTTTTCGGAGTTGGGCCTGGACATCAGGATTAAGAGGTCAAAGACGGATCAAAAAGGAAAGGGAAGTTGGGTGTTGCTGGGTTGGGGCAGTGAGGAGTTGTGCCCTGTGAGGACATGTTTGGCTTGGAAGGAACTATGTGGGGGAAGGGCGGGTTTGGTGTTTCGGCATGAGGATGGGGCGGCAGTATCAGCAGCACAAGTTTTGAAGGTTCCAAGGAAGGTGTTGGTAGCGGTTGGGGAAAAGGCGGAGGAGTTTGGAACTCATTCGTTTAGGATGGGTGCGGCATCTGAAGGTAGTCGGTTGGGCTTATCTGAGGATAAGGTGAAAAGTGTGGGATGGTGGAGGTCCGGGAAGTACAAAGGGTATATTAGGGACTTTGGAAAAGGGGCTGTTTGAAATAAGGATGGGGGGGCATAGGGCAGGGCTGAAGGGTGGGTGGTCGTGACTGAAAAGTGACATTGTAATTTCTTTTTCAGATGCAGTGCGGAGGACGGGGGAGATGACGCAGATTTGGATTGTGGGCCACTCTATTGTTAAGTGGGCAGGGAAGGAGGCAGAGAAAAGGATTTTTGCCACCCAATTAGGGTGCAGCTACAAAGTGGCGCTGGTAAAGGGGTCAGGATTAGGGAGGCTTCATTCGAATCAGCTGCTGCCTTTGTTGGCAGGGTTGAAGGAGCGCCATGGGTCTCCAGAGGGGGTGATAATTCATGCAGAGGGGAATGACCTAGTAAGAGACACAGGTGTGGCCCTGCTGAGAAAAATGAAGAAGGATTTAGTATGGGTCCGGGAAATGTGGCCCAAGGCAAGTGTAGTTTGGACAACGCTGTTGCCCCGGAGAGTATGAAGGGGAGCGAGAAGTGAGGGAGCAATAGAGCGGGAGAGGAAGGGAATAAATAGAGAGATGGTGAAATTTTGTGCCTTAGCGGCAGTGAAGGTTTTGGAGCACAAAGAAATAGTATATGAGGGCTTCAAGATTTTCAGGGAGGATGGCGTTCACCTGTCAATTTATGGGAACAGTTATTACTTTTGGATTGGACTTTGCAGGTGCAAGCGATAATAAGGAGGTGGAAGTAGAAGGAAGTTGGTAGGGGTGGGGCAGAAAGAACACCTTGGTGGAGGTTTTTTCTTGTGCCGGGGGCATGGCCCCTTTAGATGAGGGGGGAAATGAAGCACAATGGGGGAATAGCGTGGGAAATGATGGGGGTGGTGCTGTTTGCACAAACGGACTACCCCGGGGGAACAGATATTGAAGATGGAGGGGCATGGCCCCGGGGAGAAAGCAGGACGCCTTGAGAAGATGTTAAGGAGACGGTAGGGACCAAGGGATGGGTAGGGAGGAAGTGGAACTAATTAATTTATTTGTTGGGGGGCACTGAAAGTGTTTAATTATTAAATTGGTTGTTAAAACATTTTGTGTTACTCTGTAAGGCCAGGGAGCCAGGTTAGCGGTTCTTTGTGAGCTTTGACCTGTTACATTAAAACAACTTTTTCCATTACAAGCGAGTCTGGGTGTTTTTGTGCAGTAAGCCCAAAGGGGGGGCCTGGAGGGAACGCGAAGCGTTTTCCCCCCGGAGTTATTTTGGGCGCTGCACAGGCCATCGAGCTGGCCTGTTCATAGCGCGCCTCCAGTGGTATTTAAGGGGGCAGGGAAGGTTTGCGAGCTGGCGACGGTTAGGACGAGCGTTTGTCCCCACCCGCCCACCCTCTTTTTAGAGGCCGGCTAGGGTTCAAATTACAGAGGAGGTGGGGGTTTTTAATTAGGAATTTTATGGTTGGTTTTCCCCTCCCAATAGGTTCATGGGTTTTATGCTTCAAGTTGAAGGGCAGTATGGGGTATCTGGGCAGTTTTCTTGTGACAGGCTTGTGCATTAGTTGGGGAAGTTGTGATGTAAAGTTTTTGTTGCTGATGTGGCAGGTCAGCCTGGCTGCAGGTCATAGGAAGAAGGGGTTTGGTGTAGAGGGGAGTCCTAGGGTATTGAGGTTGTTGGTTGCAGGGGGCATGGCCCCTTTAGATGAGGGGGGAGTGAAGCACAACGGGGGAATAGCGCAAGAAATGATTTGGGTGGTGCTGTTTGCACAAAAGGTCTACCCCGGGGGAACAGGTTTTGAAGATGGAGGGGCATGGCCCCAGGGAGAAAGCGGGACGCCTTGAGACAATGGTAAGGTAGGGACCAAGGGATAGGTAGGGAGGAAGTGGAACAAATTAATTATTTGTTGGGGGAACTGAAAGTGTTTAATTATTAAATTGGTTGTTAAAACATTTTGTGTTAGTCTGTAAGGCCAGGGAGCCAGGTTAGCGGTTGTGAGCTTTGGCCCGTCACATTAAAGCGACCTTTCCCACTACAAGCGAGTATAGGTGTTTTTGTGCAGTAAGCCCAATAGGGAACAGTAATAGCCATTCTCTGAAAGACAGCCTCAGTTCAAAATAGCCCCCTGTTGCTCCGTCATTCATCTGCCCACTTATACCTCGTTTCAAGATGACCACCCGTTCCTCTGTCAAGAGGTCTAACTGCCCAATACATTACCTTCTAGGTCGGCCACCAGTTCCGCTGTTACCCCATCTGCTGTCTGCTGTCAAACAGTGTTGTGTATGTAGCCTCATATCCATTTCCCCGTCACGCACGGTTATCTTATCCAGAGCATGGGAGTAAAGGACCGGAAGGGGGTGTCTGTACTCCTGCTCTCTATATGGCAGAGGAGAGGCACAGAGGACCCCAGCCAAGATTTTTTATTGTTGGTAGCAATGGACAAGCAATCAAGGCCTAGCTTCTTAGGAGGTGATGCGGCCTGGTTCGTAAGCACAGTGTAGTCCCCAAGCACCCACAAAGGAATGGCCACACACTGAATTAGTTAAAACACCGTGTTTATATAAATAAGGTTCAAGGTTATATACACAAATCACGATAATACACTTTGTGCTCCGACAATTCTAAAATGGTATATACAGTTCTAGGTGGTACCACTATTAGTCTGATTCCATTAAAATGCATCAACTGTACTTAGTTAGAATAGAATACGAATCAACACTGTAAAAACGATAACCATAGAATTAGGAGGAAGACAAGTTGGTTAGACAATTTGCAGAATGCTGGGCCCCTACCACTAGGCACAGTTCTGTATGAGCATCCCCCACTTGGGCAACCTGGAAATGAAGATGAACTACAAGCCCATTCGATATATTGTCTCTTAGAGACTTATCTTCTTCTATAGTTCTGCAACCCAAATGTACCTTGTGTTGGAGAGTTCTTCGTCGGGGAATTGACAGGCCCTTCTTGAGTGCGCTCCCTTTCAGGCTGGAGCCCCGGGTCGCCGAAATTCCAAGATGAAGAAAAGGTGAACGTTGTCATTGAGGCAGCAGCTTCGGTCCTTGTGGTGCTCGCTGACGATCAGTCGAAAACGTCCTGCAACAGGGGAGGCGTGCGGTGCACCTAGACTACGATGGTTTGTTGCCGCAAAGAGTCAATGAAGAAATTTGGCCCAGCAAGGGCATCGAGCCGTCAGCGTCTGGCGTCGGTGAACGGAACGTAACCATGGCTGGCTTCAGTAGCTTCATCGGCCTCTCTGAGGTCTTCAGGTGGCGGGAAACCCACCGGTGGATTCTCCTCGGTCGTCGACGGCCTTGACTTTCTCCGGCAAGGTGAAAGCGGTCGACGATGATGAACAAGGGAGGCCTTGGATCAAATGTTCTTAGGCAAAGGGAGCACTGCAGCTCCAGTCGCCGACTGCGGTCATAGACTGTGGACAGCTGTCCGGTGTCTTTTCATTTCCCGTCAATTCAGCACGGAGCTGCTAAAAGCCCATACACTGCTCTGTGGGCCACACACAGGTGCCCAAAAACATACACTAGGGTACAGGGTCGTACTCGCACCCATGGGGGCCATAAGGGTATCCCAATGGTCTGTTCACAAAGCCAAATACAGGAAGATGCACACAGCCAGGAGTCCCACATGAACTCCTGCGTGGAAAACAAGTCAGAACACATGATGAAAATAATAAAGGACAAGGATTCAGAGGCCCCGTCCCTCCGATGTATTTCCAGCCTCACAATGGGTATAAAGTAAGCTCTACATGCCCTGTAGTATTCCCTCTCCTCTAAAGAAAGAGGCTCTTCTTTGAATTTGCTTTTATTAAAATGTATTTTTTGTGTGGGGTGGGGGTGCGTTATTGCCACTTTGCAACGCATGTTCATTTACACGGCGGTATGGAAATCTGGTTGGCGTGTTACATATGTAAAATGCAGCATTCAAAACATTCACAGGACTGCAACTTTTCAGATATAAAACAAAGGTTTTAATAAAGATATTTTGGCAGAGTGAACTATTGGCTGCAGTTCCAAGTTCTCGGTAAGAAATAGATTGATTTGAGCACGCCTCCATTGCTTCCCACATAGGGGTGTGCGCTTCAGAAATCCCATTTATAAAACTGAAAAAACTCCCTTTGGCGTAACTTAATGTTGGTTTAGGTTTTGAGTTGGAATGCAGCTTGTATTCACATCAGTAACGGTCATATTTAAGACCTCTCATGTTGGCCCATGTGAAGTGCTCGGTGAGTTCTGGATTATATGCTCCCGTCACACTCTACTCTTGTATGTGTAGTCCTTTCTTTTAGACTGGTAAAGTGCAACTAAAAATACTGTACAAGAATACAGAATGATGCGAGCTAGGAAGCCAGAACTTAACAAACATCCATATTTTAACCAGGACAACTAAATGTGCATCATGAAAAAGTGCAGTGTGAAGCACACGCATTTGCACACTATGCAACCAATAAACCTGGCCATACAGCTAGGCCTCCCCCGTTGACCACATTTAATTTATCCTGGGCACATCACTACTCAAGTGGATCTTATATTTTTTTATTACCAAAAATGGGGTCGGCAAGAAGGGTTTCAGTGGGGTGTGGACCACACTCAAAAGCTTCATCATACATGGTTTAATAGACAATGGTGTTTGCCCCATAGATGTGTCAGGGGCTTGCAGCTCTCCGGATGTTTTGAACGACAACTGCCATGACCTCCCTTTGACCCCCCAGTCATTGACTAGGCTGTCTATAGCCAATGGGCATTACAGTCCAAAGCATCTTGAGATACAAAGACTGCAGACCCGATTTATATAGTGCACATTACATGCTGAACTGCTCCTTCGCTTGGGCTCTTCTTGTGGCACCATCTTTTGTAATTGGTAATTTCTTAACAGAAGGGTAATAGGGCTTGGGGGGGGAAAAACACCTTCACCTAAAATGTGAAAATAGAATAAGCTATTTGAGCCAAGTCACACATGCCACAGCACCATCAGAAGGCAAGTCTTTGCTGCAGAAAATTGCATTAATATTACAGAGCAGTGCCATTTTATTCAGAGCTTCTTAACCCCACTGCAGTCAATTCTCCTAGGTGCAGACAATTGCACAGCGCATATATGTCTTGGCTCAAATGAAGTGGCTTGTGGAGACTGAACACTTGCCCCACTTAAAAATGGTGCCTACATTTGGCACAACCCTGCCTGGGCTGCTTTCACCATCCGACCCACCTCTACCTGCACTCGATTGGCTCTTTTGGCTCTTTCATTGCCGGCATCAGCCTATCACTGGGAGCTGACAGGTGACGCCGGCCCCCAGGCAAGGCCCACAGTTCAGGCCATGTACCCCTGTCTGGGCCTGTACATGCGTGGATGGGGCCACCATTGCAAAGAATATAACTTTTGAAAGTTTGCTGCTCCGTTCACTCCTTTCCGCACCATGTGAGGAGGTGTCTCCTCTAAAGAGAGCCTGCTCCCTTTAATCAGTGCCCTCCAAAGTAAGGAGCATTATGTAACTTTGTACCAACATAGGCATCATCACTTAACTGCTCATTCAGCTCTAACCCCCCCATTGCCAACACCTACCAAAATGTCTGCAACCTTACTGCCTGCCCCGCCGTGCACCATTTGAATCAACCATTGTATACAACACTAATGTATCCCCCAACCGTATGGGCGCGTAGAGCCGAGGTTTGCTCCGGAGTACTTTAAGACGAGATAGCTGCACCTTTGAGATGGATGGGGGTGCAGATTTAGGACTCCAACACCAATCAATAAGGACAACTCAATGGTTTGGCATTTCTACTGGTTAGGAAAAGGTAACTTTAATATGGGCGCTATATCGGTATATGGTAGCGGAGCGAGGGATTGGATAAACACCGTCAGGTGGGCGTCTAAGCCCTTCCTTCAGAAACGACTACTGTAGATGTCACTAAAAACTAAAAGTACGACGTCCCATTGGTTCTGCTGACTATAGGACCCTAGATTATTTGGTCCATTGTGATTGGGTTGGCACCAACCCTTGCATATTCTTCCACTTTGCTTAGCAGCACGCAGAATGGTCAGCCAGGTGCGGGGTGCCCCCGAGTTACCCGGCCTTTCTCCAATTATAGCTACATTCAATCATCACTTCAACATCTATGTGTCAATTATCTCAATGTGGTTGGCCTCGAAACTGCATCTTCTGTCTGGAAAAGTGCTGATATCTTCTGCTGGGGCGGATGCCAAGCGTAGGTGTGAACCCGTGCTCTCCTCGCTCGGCTGGTCATGTGATTTACACACCATGAATTTGTCTCGTTTTTCTCAATTTGTGTATTTGATTCTTATTTAGCTCAGCCACCTGCCTACGCCTCCTTATCTCAACCTTTCAGAGACGGGATATTCTGTGCTTAAGTTTCAATCATACGTAGCTAATGTTCCTCTTCTTATTAGCTTGACCTTGGCTCTTCTGGCATGAGTTGCTCTTGCTGAGTTTCGATTCAGCCGTCTCTTCTCGGTTTGCTAGAATATGAATCTCCGATCATTTGGCCTTTAGTAACCTAAGTTGATTCTGCTTCATTGTGCAAAGTGGACTCGCACTTATGATACTGTGCTTTGTTTTGAGGTAGATTATGTATAATGGCGCATGCCACGCTATTCTTTTACTTAGCATAGCAAGCTGCACCGTTTTCTTTGCCTTCTTGCGGTTTCAAGCGTATGTACAGGTGTAAACTGGTCGACTATTTATTTTGCTTACAGCTTAACTTTCTTTCATTTTGATAGCTTCCCATCACTTTTAGGTTCATGATCCCTTTTCTCACGAGGTTTCATCTCTTTGTGTCATCCTTGGGTCGTCATTTCTTCCATCTGTGAGTCCGTCTGAGTCCTCGTGACGTCACCATTCGTCTTCCATTAGGACTTTTTTGGTTTCTTCCGGGACAGTAATTAGGCAATCTACATTTCGTCTCATTTGCAGATATGGTTTTCTCAATGGATACCTTACTGTCCATGGTTTTCTGGGTATTAGTACTTCAACAGGTGTTGTTCTTCTGATAGGCACTGGGCAGTGCCCTACTGCGGCGCTCTGCTGGTTTATTTGCTCATTGTACGTCTTTGGTGTGAACGTTCCTGGTACTTCAAAATGGGCAATGGGAGTGCAGGATTTATTTGGGACGTCCTCTACACTTCACTCCCCCCCCCCCCCCCCCGGGCGATTCATCAACCACTTTCACTTCCTCCTTTGGATTCATCTTACTTGGTTCCTCTGTATTCATCTTCACTTCATCGTCTGGGTTCATTCTGTCCTTCTTCATCTTCTGGGTCTGTACATGATGGTTTGAAGAAGTGTCTCTTGGAGTCCATATTTTTATTACTCTTTTCAGGTTTCCTGCTGTCCTTACATGTTCGTCTTTATTCCATGTCATTAGTTGACATTGTCCATTTGGGCTACAGTAAATCCATCTTCCCACATAATGTCTCGGTTTCCTAGGATAAAGAAACATTAATCCCTCAGGTGCATGCCTGCTGGCCTTCACAAAGTCTCTTATTTCTTCATCAGTCAGATCTTTGGGCTTCCATCCTGGCTTGACATCAATCATGATCTTCATCCCTATGGCTTTCTTCGCAGTTTTCTGGCATTGCGAGATTATTATCTTGATAACACAAAATCCTAGTAATATCACTAGCAGGGCTCCTAGGAACTTGAATATGTCTGCCATCCATTGTGGAACCCATGAAAACAGTGATCCAAACCAGCTGTCATCAACTACGTCAGTTTCGTCGATCATCTGGTTCTGTAGCTTCATCAGCATAACTATGGCTTCTGTTAAAGTTCCATTTTCCTCGTCATGAGATGGTATAAATGTGCAGCATGATTCTCCAATTTTTGCACAAACTCCTCCATCCATAGCTGTAATAATGTCAAGGACATATCTGTTCTGGAGAGTCAGTCGGATTGCTCTTAACTATTCCTTAATTGCATTAAATCCTTTTATGGTCGTGTTGATGGTCTGCAGTAACTCCCATCTGGTTATCTGCAACCATTTAGTATTCACTCCATCTTGGATTCTTAGCACGAAGAGCGTTGTGAATACTGATGAGGTGAGGCTGAACAGCTTGTGTTCATATGGGATCGCATGAAATGCTTCTTCTGATTTAGCAGAGAAGTCATTTTCTCTCTTCATTCGAGTTATTAGTTCCACAGATCTCTTCTTTCTCAGATGAGCATCTGCTTTCGGGAAACTATTTATGGCCACTTTTCGCAATTACTAATGCTGTCACATGGACGTTTACTATGGTGCATATGCCTCCCCAGTCTCTTGGCAGTCTGATGCATGCTTTGGATCCGCATGCCCAATAATGATCCATAATTACTGCAGTTCCGTGAAGCATTCCTGGAGCATCAAAAACTCATCCACAGTTCTGATTCTCTCCCATTTTTCTTGTGTCATTATTCCTGAAGCAGAATTTTGGGCTTTCCAGTGCCACTATCTGTAGGCGTCCTCCTCCGTCTTCGACCCATGTCAGTAGTTTTGCAAGTTTTGGCCATAATGATGTCAATAGTTTCTTTGTAGAGTCCAGTGATCACCTATGCTCTGCAGATCATTACTCCTTTCTCCCATCCGTCTGGTGAAAGCACTGTTACCCAATCTGCATTTGGGCCCTGTTCTTCCACTTTCGAGCCTCTTCTGAGGTTATCCCTTGGACATTTAGCTTTGGGTTCACTTCCCATCTTATTCCTGCTCCTTTAACTCCAGGCTTCTCGTACCTGATCACGTAATTCTTAGTATGAGCTCTGTTTCTTGTCTTAATGTCTGGGACATAATCATCTTCATCGGGGTAAGCTGTTTCAGTTGCCCATATTAGGGAAGCGTCACTTCTCAAACTGTCCTCTAGTTTTACACATGGCTATGTGTGAAAGACAGTGTGCTGTCTGGACATCCATTTCTACAGCTACGAAGATCTTGGACTTCCCCATGCTATACGGTAGGAGTGCACAAACAAAGCATTCCCCTTCTGAATTTCGTCTTCCAACTTCCTTCATGTGCTGGTAACAAATATTATTTCCCAGGTGTGCTGTGCTATCCAGGTAGTCGTTCAGTTCATTGTCATCTCCATGCATGCTTCTCTTGATTCTTAGTGTTCTCCTATAGTTTGCTATAACTATATCCCTAAATGCATCTGTACTGCTCCTTCTGGCTAGAGGATTCTCAGGTATTCTGGTCCATGGTGCAGGACTCCTCATCTGCGCCATTTGAGTGGACAAGAGCCTGGCAGCTTTTTCCTTTTCTTCATACATCTTTTTCCTGCTGGTTACAGATGCCCATGCCAACCAGCCTGACGCTGGTCCTGTATATGGCTGCATTGTGGAACTGGTACTTGTTCCTTGCGTGGGAACATATGTGCTTGGCAATACAGTCTCTGATTTTGTTCTTCAGTTCCTCTTGCAGTTTCCTCGCTCTGGCTATGCGCGGGAATAATGCCTCTACCATCAGTTGTGTCCGTGCAGAGAGTTTCTCCGAGTTGGCTTGTTTTCTTAAGAGTTTCTGATATGACTGCTTCTGTTGGTTGTTTTCTTAACTCTTCTTGTTTTCTCACACCATCTGCTGTGACGTTTCTTATGGCAGGCAGTCTCTTCTTCTCTACTGCTTTGGTTTGTGGTTCTGCAGTCATTGACACTAGGCCTGTTTCATGTGCATTCAGTGTCTGTATGCGTGTAGTTGTCAGTAATATTACTTCATTCATTTTGTGCCGACCCTATCTCCGGCTTTCCTTTTCATTTGTTACCACAAGTGTGTATGTCATTGCTAATCACATTCATTACAAGTTCATTTACTCCACCATCAGATCTTCTAGGGACTGGAATGACTATATAAGATCCGGGTGCTTTTGTGGGTTTTATGCGTGCATCATTAGGTGGGTGCACTGAAATTGGAAAGCTTTGTGCACCAATAAAGAATGCAGTTCTGATCGTTAATGACAGTAAAACAATAATGAATATGATGCTTAGGTACATTATGCCCCTGTAGGTCAGGCAGCAGCATTTTCTTCCAGAGAAACGGGAGTGCCTCTCTTCTTGTGGGAGGACCAGGTTGCTGCTCTGGACCCGCATCTCGATCATTCGTCAACTGTCAGTGTCTAATGTTTCTGTGTTTAAGAGTGTCCGGTACTCCACAGGTGTCCCCTCCCTCTTGCGAGTGACAAATGGTCTCTTATTTCAGGATACAGTTCCTTTGCTAGACTATGGGAAAAATCAAATAAAATAACACTTCAGTGAGTTTCTTTACTGTGCATGTTCAAAGTAAGTAAGCTCCCGATCCACTCCTCGAATTTGCTTCCGTCCTGAGGACATATTGTATGCCGATCAGTATGAGGAAATAGGGAACAACAACAAGTGAAGTTCTTGACACTGCTTCCTCGATCTGTCCCTCAGCGGAAGGCTTTTTAGAATATCCTCAGATAGCTCCTCTGATAGTTAGAAAGTTCTACTTGAAGCACGATTCCATGCAGGAGCATTCCCATCTGTGCGACATTAGCTGGGTCTCTGATGAATGTGAGGACGTCAACATTGATGGGTCACCCCACTAGCTCTGAAAAGACAGTGACTAGGCAAAAAAGGACATTGTGTGCCAATCTGCTGTCTTCTGGTGACAGGGACATCCGTTGTGTCTTGCTGGGTTCAAGATTATATGTTTTCTCCTTGATGTAAACAATGTCTGCACTGTCCAGTCGCGTGGAGTGCGACTCGGATTACAATCTTATTTAAAAGATGGCTTAAAATGTTCAGCGTTTGCTGGGTCTCGAAGAAACGTGAGTGTATCTGTTGTTCTTCCTTTTGGTTTCTCTAGAATGGCAAATAGCAAGTGCTCAACGTACGTCATTGAGCATCCCATTACAATAGTTGTAGCCTTCTCTATGGCGAACGCTGCAGCAGCTAAACTTAGTTTGCACGGGAAATTACACCTCATTACTGGGTCCAAATTCCCACTGTAGTATGCCAGGGGCCTATACCCCAGCGTGGTTCTCTGTGCGAGCACTGCTGTCATAACGCTGCCATTCTTGTGTGAAAAAAGGTAGAATTCCTCTGCATAATTGGGAATCCCGAAAACTGGTGCTGTGCAAATAGCTCTCGAGTTCAGCAAACCCTTCCATCATGGTCTCAGCCCATTCAATCTTTTCTTTCGTTACTTTGGCCTTCTTTAGGGCCTGATGTAAAGGCTTAGTGTAAGAGCTGTAGTCGAAGACCCATGCTCTAACATAGTTTCATATGCCTAAAAAGCTCTGCATCAGTTTTATCGTGTGTTCAGTATGGCCTCAGCCCTTTCTGGGGTCACTCTCCTTCATGTGAGATCAGCTGGCCTATGTACAGCACTTCTTGTTGACAATATTGTAAATTTTCCTTGTTGACTTTATTTCCTTTCTCAGCCTGTATGGTCAATAGCTGAATAGAATCGTGCCTGCATTGCTTTTCTGTTGTGCTGCAAATTAAGAGGTCATCCACGTACTGCAGGAGGACACTATTTAATGCAATATTGCTCAAGTCTATCTGAAGGACTCTGTTGAAAATAGAAGAAAACTCACAGTACCCCTATGGCAGCCTCGTGCTTTTCAGACGCATTTGTCTGAATGTGAATGACGTCAGATCTTGTGAGTCACGGTGTAACGGGATTAAGAAAAATGCATTTTTCAAGTCAATCACCATGAAATATTTTGCCTCAACGGGTAGATTACATAAGATTGTAGACGGGTTAGGGACTAGAGGGAACTCTGCCTCAGCAATATAGTTTATTGGCCTCAGGTCTTGCACTAGCCTCCAAGATCTCCCTTTACTTTTTTTCACAGGGTACACCGACGTATTACATGGTGACTCTGACGTCACTAAGATGCCCTGGTCCATTATGGCAGAAATTGTCTTGAAAATCCCCTCATCTGCTTCTCTGGACATGGGATATTGTCGGGCTCTTGATAGAATTGCTCCTGGTTTCAGTTTAACCTTCACTTCTCCATCCCCCTTCAAGAGGCCTACATCATAGGGTCCTGTAGTCCACACTGAGACAGGCATCTTGGCTATGTCATGAAAATATTCAGGACGTTTTGTGCCAACATCATTCTCTGAGGTGGTTCTCTTTTTATCATGTTTACCCAAAAGAGGAGACTCACTTCCATCATTGTCTCTCCCATCTCTGCTTGTTCTTCAAACAGATGGTCATCGGTGACGTCAGTCACTATATCCCTCTTCAATGGCAATTATCACGCACCATTGTCTGCCCTCGTCATCGTAACCGTCAATCAAGGCCACTTTCCCTCGTATTGCAGCTGTGTGTATCATCAAGGGAAATACTTGTCCCTTCTCCTCGTGCATAGGTATTCTGGGTCTGAATAAGAACTCATCAGGGGTTCTCATGATTTTGTCTGCAAGGCCTGGCAATCCTCCCATAAGCACACGCATACCATATGCAAACATTTCTGGTTCTAATGGTATGGCCCTCATGGCTATGTGTCCTGAGTATGCTCTAATCATTTCGCATACATTTGAGTAGTGCATTCCTGGGGTGGAACATACTATGCCCTCTGCCGTGAACGATTTGGTCATGTTCAACTTTGTCATTAAATCTCAACCCAAAATATTTACTGGGGTCTGCCGAGAATATAATAAAGGTACATTCATTTTGCACTCTACTATGGAGACTGGTAGTGCATTTGTAAAGGGAACATGACTGGTAGCTCCTGTAAAACTCTGAGTATCTATGGCCTCGCCGGACAAGGAAAACTCGCCTTCACGTATGCACGAGCGTGTTGCACCCGTGTCAACTAAGAAGGAATATTCTTTCTCCCCTATAACGACATCCACCCTAGGTTCCCTGTGAGGGTCTGGTGTCACTGATAGGATAGAACACATCAGGGTTCCCAGTGAGCTGTCCTAGTTTATATACACATTTGGCCCACTGTGTGCTGGTGGATTTCCCCCATTCCCATTGTTACTTCCAATTCCAGGGTTCATGGTCTGTGATAGTGCATGTTGGGATTGTCCTCGTGGAAAATTCACCATGCTTTGCGGTTGCACCCCTTGCTGCGCTCCTTGTGCTTGTTGTACCGTGTGATTCTGTGCCCCACCCTGCTGTTAAACTGCAGGTGGATTTGTCATGCTTGCTCCTGTTCCTTGGCCGTTCTGTATCATGCCTTGATTTCTGCATGTGCGCGCCAAATGCCCTGTCATTCCACACAGCCAACAAACCGGCGGTGGTCGGGACCATTTGCCCATTTGACATATCTTGGTTGCCATTTTGCATATTTTGAAAACCTCCTCGATTGCTCTGCCATCCTCTTCACCAGAATCCTCTTCCCCTGGGATAAAATCCAGTATTTCCCTGATTATTTTGCTGTGGACTAGCCACCTGCTGCATGCTTGATTCAGCTGTGCGAGTTGTCATGGCTCCCTCAAGAGCATATTTTGACAATTTCTTTTGCACCAATTTCGCTTCCTCACCTTTACGAGTTGCTTCCTTTTTGCGATTCTTTTCTTGCAGCAGTCTACACTAATGTGCAATGGTCAACTGTATTTCAGCCCAAGGTTTGGTTTCGATTCCCACCATTTTCTTGAGTTGTTTCTGCAGCAGCTCTGGCAGCCCTTGGCAAAGTATATGGTAAAACACAGGTATAGATTTCGTCCAAGATTCACGAGCCTCGAGCACCCATGCGTCTTGGAAATTCTGTATATAAATTAACAGATCTTCAGACTCCATCTTTCGCATCATTATAGCTCCCATATCAGAAGCATCTGGGTATAGTACTCGTAGCGCTTTCCATACTGCGGCTCTACAATTGGTAAATGGAGCTCCGTCCTGCGAGGTATTCATTGTGGTTACACCAGGGTAGCCTGCTCAGGCCCACACATCGTCTGCTCTCTCACCAAGTATGGCGATCAGGAGACCTTTGATGTCCCCTATGGCTAGAGTGTTTCCTCCTGTCATTTATTCTAACTCGTGTATCCACTCTCCGGCTCCAGATTTCATCATTGGAAGTTTGTTTTTCAGATTTTCTCGATCCATGTGTGGCCATGGAATATATTGCGGTCTTATTCCCCCCTTATCGAGCAATGGAAATTGGAATGTGTAGCCCTCCCTTTATTCCCTCATGGTTCTCCTATCTAAGGCAGGGGTAATATTCCCACATCATTGCGTGCCTGATAGGGACCCAAGTCTGTCCACGTACGGCGGTGAAGAAACCCCTCCCCTCTGACCGTGAGATACTTCTCCATGCCGGTCTGACTGTGTGGCCGATTCTGATGCTCTTGGTGCAGATTCACTAGTGTCTGACCATCTTATTTCCTTTTCCCTTGGGAGTCGTCTTTCACCTTGCCTCCCTTCTTCATTTTCCTTACGCTCCTCCCTTTCGGAGTCGGACATTGTCTATCCCCAATTCACGCAACTTCTTGCATCTTCTTTGTTTCTACCGATTTCTAATCTATCCAGGGATAGTTCCCTATTCCGACTACTTCAGGTGACATCCTCAGTGTCATAGAACTGGGTGCTCTCTAGGCACTATTCTTCCCCCTACTCTTGGGGTATTTGTTCTAGCCCCATTTCATCATATATTCTATCGATTGTTTCTCTGATGCTTCTGGTGTCGAAGTCATCGTCAATATTTGTCCTAGACGTTCCTGGCACTGAATCGTACGCAGGAAAGAATTCTTTGATGTCTTGCCAGTCTACAACTGGAGCAGGTTTTTTAACCTCTCGCCCCAGATATTCAAGATCACGTGCTCTTTGTCTTCACTTACCCTCTACATCGTCATTGAATTCTTTGCATTTCCTCGCCTCTTCTCTGACCCCATCTTCTTCCTTCCTCTTTTCATTTCTACGTTCATCTGCCCTTCGAATTTCCTCATCTGTTTGTCTCCTTATTCTTTTTTCACGTATCCTTTGCTCTTCTTCTACCCTTTGCTGTATCGGTCTGTCTTGATCGTTGGCTGCTGTTGGGTTGCGATCGAGCTGTTTTTGTTGCTCTTCGCGATATAGCTGTTCTCGCCTGGCTCTATCTTTCTTCCTTATCTTTTTTTTCATCTTTAACTCCTTCTCTCTCCCCTTTCTTCGTGCCTCATCTTTTTGTTTCATGTCATAGATGCCTTTGACATCGAGTTTCAATAAAATGTGTCCTCCCATCCATTCGTCTTTTGCTAATGCTATCTCATCAGTTCTTTCTTCGCTTCCCTTCCTTCTCTCCTTGTCGAGAGATGAACTTGTCTGTGCCTGATCTTTTCTTTCATCATCACGTCTCCCCTTGTCCCTTGAGACTGCAGAGGTAATATTCTTGTCCTCATCTTTCCCTTGATTTTCGTCACTACTATGTGTAGGTGACTCCCCGTGGCTGCTTTGAGTTCTCTGAGTGGGTATAACCCCTCATCCTTACTTTCTTCAATTTTTGTTTCGGTTGGGGCAGGTGGCACGGTAGGCGTCTCACTCCCCCCCTGTGCATACATTAAGTATCCAATCCATTGGCGGCTCTTCCCCCTTTCCCTGTTCATACATTTTCCATAACTCGAGAACAGCAAGGCGTTTTTTCTAACTTCTTGCCTGTATATGTGGCATGCAAATTTGTTATATGTTGTAAGACGGCTTTAGATAAAGACCCATTGTGGCCATGGCATAAACATCTTTTGGGCGGTACCTTTAACCCTCTGTTTCCACAAGTGTGCCAATGGAGTGTCTTCCTGTTCCCTTTCCTCTTATATGACACTTGTCAATGCTTTCGTGTGATTTAAACACTTCTAACAATATGAGCGAGCACCAAATCTCGCAAGCTCCAATCCAAATTTCCACTAAATTTTTATACTTTCTGATTTACTCAAAAACATCAATTCATATGCGATTTTATCTCAACTATTAAATCGCCTAAAATGTAAATCAGTTTTCTGTAAGAAAAATGTTTTTTCCCCACATATGACGTCACAACAAAACATGTAAGACAGTTGCTTGACAGACTAGACAGACACCAGCTGGACCCAGATATCTCTGCCTCTAATCATCACCCCTTTATGGAGTGTAAACGTACCCGTTTCACAACGTCTTTAAACGTCGTGGTAGTCTATTTGTTCCCCATTATGTGGGACTCTGGGTGCATGTTTCTTCTAGCCGCTATATTAAAGCATAGGAATAAGGTGAATCCTCTCTCCTCGGGTGTCTGCCCCGGTAACCTTTTATCTACTTTTATTACTCTCGAGATGATATATATATACACACACACACACACACACACAGACACACACAGACTTCTCTACTTCTAACTATATTTTGTTTTCCCTCTGTTACCTTTTCTCTTTACTTGTTCTAAGGCATGCACTATTTGCCAAAACATTTTATTTTTGTTTCACTCGCCGTTCGCAGGGTTCCTCTCTGGACCCTTGGGATCACTGCCTTTGTTACCGCCTTCTTCAGCTATTCACGCGCTCAGCTGCCTATAGGAATGGGAAGGGAAGTGTGGGGGACACGGGTCCCTTCAGGCCCCTTCTGCAGGTTTTTCTAAACTACCACAGTCTACTCAGCCGAATGGCAAAGGACTCATGATATTGCCGAAGACCTAGAGTTACTTTATGTGGATGGTCAATAGGGGTCTTACTTTAGTCAATAATCGATAACCATCAAATCTCTGCTACCAAGTGTACTGGGGAGACCCCCTGCCGGCCCATAGGCCCGAGGTTTGCTCCAGAGTACTTTAAGATGAGATAGCTGCACCTTTGAGAAGATGGATGGGGGTGCAGGTTTATTACTCCAACACCAATCAATAAGGACAACTCAATGGTTTGGCAAAGTGAGTCTGTATAATGACAAGTACAAAAAACGGGATCATGGAAATCATCAGTGATGAGATAGTCCGTCTCTGTTCAACTCCAACAAACTTCATACAAATATTGACATTTATACTCAAAACCCGTCATAATCTGACGTGTAACACTCGAATGTAAATAAACATTTCTATTGATTAGGAAAGGGTAACTTTAATATAGATGCTATATCTGTATATGGTAACGGAGTGAGGGGATTGGATAAACACTGTCAGGTGGGCGTCTAAGCCCTTCCTTCAGAAAAGACTACTGTAGACGTCACTAAAAGTACAACGTACCATTGGTTCTACTGACTATAGGACGCTAGATTATTTGGTCCATCTTGATTGGGTTGGCACCAACCCTTGCATATTCTTCCACGTCCCTTAGCAGCATGCAGAATGGTCAGCCAGGTGCGGGGTGCCCCAGAGTTACCCGGCCTTTCTCCAATTATAGTTACAATCAGTCATCACTTCAAGAACGATGTCAATTATCTCAATGTGGTTGGCCTTGAAACTGCATCTTCTGTCTGGAAAAGTTCTGATATCTTCTGCTGGGACGGATGCGAAGCGTAGGTGTGAACCCGTGCTCTCCTCGCTCGGCGGGTCATGTGATTTACACACCATGAATTTGTCTTGTTTCTCTCAATTTGTGTGTGTATTTGATTCTTATTTAGCTCAGCCACCTGCTTACGCCTCCTTATCTCAACCTCTCTGAGACAGGATATTCTGTGCTTATGTTTCATTTATGCGTACCTACTGTTCCTCTTCTTATTAGCTTGACCTTGGCTCTTCTGTTACTCTTGCCGAGTTCCGATTCAGCCATCTCTTCTCGGTTTGCTAGAATATGAATCTCCAATCATTTGGCCTTTAGTAACCTAGGTTGAGTCTGCTTCATTGTGCAAAGTGGACTCGCACTTATAATGCTGTGCTTTGTTTTGAGGTAGATTATGTATAATGGCGCATGCCTCGCTATTCTTTTACTTAGCATAGCAAGCTGTACTGTTTTCTTTGCCTTCTTGCGGTTTCAAGCGTAGGTACAGGTGTAAACTGGTGGACTGTATTCATTTTGCTTACAGCTTAACTCTCTTTCGTCATTTCTTCTATCTGTGAGTCCGTCGGAGTCCTCGTGACGTCACCATTCGTCTTCCATTAGGACTTTTTTGGTTTCTTCCGGGACAGTATGTAGGCAATCTTCCTTTCATCTCATTTGCTGGTAGGGTTTTCTCAATGGATACCTTACTGTCCATGGTTTTCTGGGTATCGGTACTTCAACAGGTGTTGTTCTTCTGATAGGCGCTGGTTAGAGCCCTAATCTGCTGGTTTATGTGATCGTTATATGTCACATATTTTGGTGTGAATGTTCCTGGTACTTGGGCGATGGGAGTGCAGGCATAACATCCTGCAGCTTTGCGCTGCCATGATGTACATGGTTATGCTGCTCTGCATAGTCGCACCATGTTGCTTCATCCTGAAACTATGCAACAACGATCTCTGCATCACCTTACTTTGATTCCTACCATCATATTCACTGATGTAGCCCCCAACTGCCTGGGTGCAGGTTTTCCAGTGTGTGACTCTTTTATTGATCCTTCATTACCTTACTGAGCTTTGCAATGGTACACCCGATGTAGTCCCCTGCACCACAATGTGATGCTTAATCAAAGGCCCCAAACAAACAGAACTGAAGGGTCCACTGGAAATATTACCTGCCAGTCTTCAAAAATCTCCACACTGAAAAAAGGCCTATTAAGGCCAACAGGTGGAGGGGGGGGGGGCTGCAAGTAACACAAGGAAGTGTTAGGCCTTTTCACATATCTGTAATTACAAAAGGAAAGGTTGTGTTGAAAAGCAACCTTTAATTCGCAGTGGCAGAAGAAAAAAAAGGCTCGTTTTAGATGAAAAGCAGGATTTTCAAACAAGGACAATAAAATGAATTTGCATGTGCGTTTGCAGTTTTAAAGCAAGACAGATGAGAAAAATGTTGCCATGCTAACAAAGATATCAGGGAAAAGACTTGGTGTTTGTTGACAAGATGTAATTTATTAAATTAAATGTTATGCTTCACATGCAAAATACCTGCAACAATTGAAAAGAAAAGGCCACTTGTTTCCATGGGTCACATGTAAATTTCATTTAGGCCCAAGGTAGTCCCTTTTGCTTGTTGGCCGTCTGTCTAGAAAGTGATCCCTTTGAGGCTAATGCATCCCAACTATTTACAACCTGCAACCCACCAATTTCAAACAACAGAATGGCAAATGGACTAGCCAGTGCGCTACTGGAATGTAGAGAGGAGCTGCTCAATCAAGGGAAGCTTAAATCTGAAAAACAAATACAAGAAAATAGAAGCTTTTCAGATTGAAATGGTGGTCCACTTCAGATAACTGCTCACATGCTGCCAGGAATGGCAAATGGCCTGGGGACAAGAGAGCTCAGATTTGCATGCATATGAAGATTTCCCATTAGTTTAAAAGGATCATCATAACAGATGCATTTTTGTCAGCAACCGCAAGTCGCACTGCATTCATTTGTGTGTAATTTTTAAGATAATTTCCAGGCGATTTTGTTGAAATAAAATGTGTCCACATGCGACTTAGGGAATTGTAATGGCAAGTTAAAATGTGTTTCTGGCTACTCTGAACATGTCCCGAATTGAAGAATTGGTGTGCTGTGGAGGGTATAATTAAGTATTCGGACAGTAAATTGCATGTTCATAACTATTATACTTTTTGTATAAATGGCAAACAATTGCTACGTGCCTGTGCAACATGGCTGTCATCGTATTAAATCCCCCATGATTAGCTGAAGCCGAATATATATATATCATGGCATTTATTAGTAAATTATGAAGTTTTGCCATGAAGGTACTTATTGCCAAAACATTGATGTTAAAAATTAAAAGGTGACTTCATGTGGGAGTTGCAATTTTCTGTTCTAAACTCCTAAACTTTGGAGAGATGCTTGAGTTGGGGGAAAACGGTGGGGGGGTTAGGGGTAACGGTCCAATCCTGGTTGCGAAAAATTCTTGCTGGGCACTGCCCAATACTGAAATCTTGATGGTGTCAACACCGGTATATAAAGTGGATGCACAATGAGAGAATGGGGAGCTGCTAAAAAATACCAACTGACAGCCGCAAGGAAACACCAAAGGAGATTTGCTGAAACTACATCTGGGTGGAGCTTAGAAGATGGCTGGAGCGGTCTATTTCTGGGGAGGTCTAAATGCCGATTGGGCCCTGGAGTTCGCACCATCCTCGAGAGTGGTGTGACCAGACCCCTGCTCTATCTTCAAAGAGGGTCTTGAAATACAGCTGGCTTTCCTGAACAGAGGTTTTCAATGTAAGTAGAATTGAGCCATTTGAAACCAAAAGGTGGGGGAATCTGCTTGCCTTAAATCCTTTCCCCTTTATAGTGGGCAGGGGCCGGGGGCAAAACTGTGTAGATCCTTAGCCTATTTTACTGAATATTAATTTAATTAATTCCTCTTTAGCAACACACCAAGTGTACAGTGAACTATAGCCTGTAATGTAATTGGGCAATCCTATTTGTCCTGTTGACCCCAACTTCTTTAAGCAAGAGGGGGTGTCCTTTAGAAAAATTCCTAAACTGCCAGGTTCCCGAACGCAGGCCTTTAAGTGAAGGACGGGTTATGAAAATCAAAAATTCCTAAAATCACAATGTTTCTGCCCAACTTCCCCAACACGGATATTTAAGTGAGAGGGGGGGGGGGGACTGCTAAATCATCCTGTGTTTATTTTAAAGCAAAAAGTGTGGGGGAAATAATAATTGCCACATGCATTTGTACAAATCTGTAAACCAAAGTGCTGGCCTTTTTTAGCGTGCAGGAAAATTAAAATTGCACAGCACTGCATATGTAAATTGATATTGTTCATTGGCCAGTGTTCATTCTCTCTTGAATTGAAATCTATATGAAGCAAACTATTGTGATTTGTGTTTTTCCCTAACCAACTTGTATGATTTATTTATGTAAAAAGTTTAATTGTGAGCCACAAAGAAGGGGCGTGTGTAGTTTTAGTGCAATCTCTATTACCTGGAATCCAAATAAATATAAATATACTTTCTGTACACTGGCCTGGTTTGTGGCTAATTGGTGACACGGGGAGGGATTCAAGGGACATGATATGATCTTGAAATATGGCTGAACAAAGAATCCACTAACCAGTTTGTTGTGCGACACCTTGACTGGGGAGGGAAGGAAACTCCCCAGCGTTGAGGCTGGCCTCTCAATAAACCGTTACAAATTGGGGGCTCGTGCTGGCTATTTTTTACTCCCGACAAGTGCTGCTACCAACCAGGTAGGTGCGGTGTGGTCAGGGGAGCAGCAATCACTGCACTACACCAAACTGACCCACCCCTCAAATTATTCCTATTTCGCTTACCGCACCACCCTTTAGCACCTCAGTTAATTTGTTTCAGCCACCCCTTTCATTTCCCTAGGAAAGTAACATTACATTGCTGCTGTGTTTATAACTAGGCCTTTTCCCCCTCTTTTTAGGAATCCAATTTCTTTTTTTTTGTTGGCATTATAGTTACTGTTGTAGTGTGGACTGGGTCCCATTAGGTTCTCTCCCACTCTCTAGGTCCCTACACCACTGGGGGTACCGTTGTATGGTTGGGCATCTCCCATCTGCTCCTCCTTTATGTCCTCTATTGTGTGATCACCCCAGCCCCTCTGCACTTCTGTGTTGTTTTGGCACTGGTCTGTGTCTCTCCTTAACTCCTTCGCTCCCTCCTCCTCCTACTCCTACTCCTACTCCCCTCCTCGCACTCCCTATGGTGCTTTCCGTACATCCCATCTTGTCTAACTGCCACTCTATCTCTTATCCTATCCCTCTCAATAAGTCTGGAAAGAAGATGTTCAAGGGGGGGGACATCTTGGTCTCCAACCCAGGCCTCTTTATCGCCGATACCTACATCAGTGCTTCCTCCAGACAGACTAGCCTCTTTGTCACTCCCTCGCCAGACCTGTGGACCCCTAATATGGTCTTGGTCTCTCTCCTATCTTTTCCTCTCCCATTAATGGTGGCACTCAGTGGGAGGTCCTCTTGGCCTCCTTCCACTCCTCCAAGACCATCATTAAGGTCTATCTGAATGGCACCGTCTTGGTCGAAGGCCCTCAGCCCAATCTCCTCCATTTTGATAGGCATCTTCCGCATCTGATCAACCTTCTTCCTTCTCCTGCTACTCATACTAGCACCTCTCTGGCACTCCCTCCTCCTCTCTGGATACTATCCCACCTCCTGCTACTGCCTCTGCCCACTCTCTGGCCCCTCTACCACTTCCGCCGGGTGTACCTCAAGCCTGTTCCCCATACCCGCAAGACTTTCAAATGTGGCAGCCTGCTCCACGTCGCTACTCTCAACTCTCGTTCTGCTGTCAAACTCTCCCCTGATATCTGCCAACTACTCGAAGAACTTGCCCTGGATGTCCTTGCCCTCACTGAGACATGGTTCACAGCCAGCTCTGTCACGATTTTTGACACTCTCCTCCCTAATGGCTACAAGATTTTATCTCCGAGCCCAGAACCAACTACCCCGGAGGTGGAGTAGCATTGATCTTTCCGGAGTGGGACCCTGCTTCTGTCATTCCTACACAGGCATACTCCTCCTTTGAATGCCTTGTCTAAATGCTCTCTATCTCTCCTAGCCTCTCTGACTGTGGCCACCATCTACAGGCCCCCTGGCCATGATGCCCTCTTCCTCTCAGAGAGGGCTGACCTCTTCTCCTCTCTCCATGCCTCTACCTCTCAACGTTTCCTGCCAGGAAACCTCAACATCCACCTGAATGCTTCCAATTGCTGTGACACTCTCCCTCTTTCCATTCTACCCTCTGCCGGACACACCTTGGAGGTTCTCATCGCCTCAGACATCCCCCTCTCTAACCCTGTCACCACTCCTCTCTCCTGGCCCCTTCTGCTTTCCACTCACCTGAAACTCTGTCCCCAAGGCAAAGCCCGCCAAAGCACGGCCACCTACTTTCTCTGTCATTAGGCACATGAATTTTGTGTCAGTGGAAACCTTTGCCTCTACTTGCTGACTCACACTCTGACATAGGCCTCTCTAACTTGCACCTTTCTATCTCAAACACTCTGGACATCCTTGGCCCTGTCATGATAATCCGTCTGAAGCCTACCTCCAAGTGCAACTCCTAGTATGACTCTGACCTCGCCGCCCTATGCAGGGTGGCTGAGAGGAAGTGGGCAGGCTTCGGGCGCATCCTTTGACAAACTGGCCTGCCGCCTGCTCCAAAGGAAATACAGACTCTCTGTCCTGTCCAAGAGAGTCCCCATCCAATCCTGCGCCTCTGCAGCCTCTTAACAACATGGCCAAATTCCTTAAAATCTGCAAGGAGCTGGCCAATCCTTCTGCAGTCTCTACCTCTCCTGTTCCCTCCCACGCCCTTTGCACAGCTATGGCTTCTCACTTCACCACTAAAAACTCAGGACATCCTGTCCTGACTCTTCTCTTCCTCTCCCTCCAACTCTCTCGGCCCCCTTGGGCTGCTTTCTCCTCCGACAACACCCGACGATAATTTTAGCCAAGTCTGATCTATGGAAGTCTCATCAGAATAGGTGCTCCCCTGCTCCTCCAGAACGATCAAGGACCACAGACACCCTCGCTCCAGCCTTGGCCGATTTCTGCAATCACCCTGTCACCACTGGTTTCTTGACCTCTCTTCTCAAGCACTCCAATGTGCACCCCACCTCAAAAAGCTTTCTGCCGACCCCACATGTACGGCAAACTGTAGCCGATCTCTATCACTCCTTTCCTGAGAAAACCCCTGGAAAAGCTGACATACTGAATCTGTTGGTCGTATCCATGACATCAGCCCAGCTTCAGAGCAGCCAGAGGCACAGAAACTACTCCCCTGAACACCTGTGAAGATCTGCTCTCTAATATATATTTATAGACCTGCAGCGAGGGCCGTACCGAGCGTTATGGGCCCTGAAGACCGAGTTAATGAGCCGAGCGAATCGAGGGCCTTTAACGAAGTATGAGGGAGCATAACGCCTGGTACGGCCCGAGGTGCATGTCTTTAAAGCTATTAGAACCCCCTCAGAGTTTAATTAAAGTACAATAAATTTGAAATGTTTAATTAAAGTAGAAATTAGTCAAATGTCATTTATAAACTGTAATACAGCTTTTGTACCCATATTTACTATGTGGCTGTAGCTTTTATTACTAGCTGTGAGGTACTTGCATTTCTCCTGTACCTTCGTAGCAGTCTACTGCAGCCCAATGTCTCTTTTCCCATAACGTGGCTGTTTCAGCGCGCTCCTGTAATCAAGTTTGGGAATGCTGGGATAAAGCGTTCTGAGGGGCAAAGTGAATGTTTTAAACCCCCACATTTCATACCAATGGGGGGATGAAGTTGTGCCGGTGCCCACACGTTACAGGGGGATATTCTACCAGCAAGTCCAAACGAAGGGAAGTTTTCTTCTTTAATGGGGAGGGGCCACGCCAGGCTGCAATCCACACACAGAACTTTAACTGTTTCAGTTCTGTGTTGAAGTTAACGGTATGCTGCAAGTGGACCTGTTTGGGCGGCAGCCGCAACGTAATTAATTAAGATACACACTACAACCGTGCTGCCGCCTTGTAGGTAAGCTTTGCTTACCTTTTTCTGGGCTTTAATCAATCTGCGGGCTATACCAGTTCGTATAGCGCCCAGATTGGCCAATCACGCAATTGAAAACACCACCAGGGTGTTCTAGTCTTGATTATAGCCTTAATTCTGTCCTTATCCTCCTGGACCTTTCCTCTGCTTTTGACACAGTCAATCACGCCATCCTGATCAATCAACTCCATGAGAACTTGGCCATCACGGATCAGGCTATGGAGTGGTTCACCTCATTCCTCCCGGACTGACCGTCGCAGGTCCAACTTGGGTCCCTTCTCTCCACAACCTCTCCACATGTGTTGTTCCCCAAGGCTCTATCCGCTCACCCCTGCTCTTCAATGTCTACTTGGACCCTTTGGCCCACCTGATCTCTACCTTCTCCTCTAACTTTCAGTGTTATGCAGATAACACTCCGCTCTCTTAGGTTCCCCTCAGCCTCCTCCCTCGCTCATTCCTGCCTGTCTATCCACGATTCAGGATTGGTGCGCCACAAACGATCTCTGCCTTAATGCCAGTAAGACGGAGATCCTTCTCATTGGGTCTTCTGCTCCCACTTTCCCTCTCACTATGGCCGCCTTCCTCCTTCGCCTTCCCGAGAGGCAAAAAACCCTGGTGTCATCTTCGATTCTACTTTCTCCTCACATCACAGACCTTGCCAAGAAGGCCCATTACCAGCTGCACCTTCTCAGTGGTATTCTTCCTTTCCTCTCCTTCCCCCAGAAGCTCACGGTCTCCAGAGCCCTGGTTCACTCTAGGCGGGCCTACTGCAACAGCCTCGTTCTCAATCTGCCATCCGCTACTCTCCGCCGTCTGCAACTTATCCAGGACAGGACTGCAAGGCCCATCCTTGGCCTCAAGCCCAGGGACTTCATCTCTCCAGCCCTGAAATCTCTTCACTGGCTCCTGGTGGCTGCAAGGATCAAGTTCAAGACCCTCTGCATCATCCACAAGGTTTTCTGGGGCCGTGGTCTGCACTACATCCAACCCTCTCTTCCAAAACACCTTCCTTCTCGAGCCCTTCGCACAGCTACCTCCAACTAACTGCGGGTCAAACGCTTCTCCAGGCAGAGAGTGGGGACGGGGGTAGATCCCTCTTCTCTGCAGGTGCCTCCCTCTGGAATGGCCTCTGTGCTCCTCTTTTTTCCCCCTCTCCCTCTCCCTCTTCCCTGCGGACCTACCCGTCTGCTGCTCTGACTGGTTGCTTGACTACCAGAGTGTCATTGGGTACCAGGCTCTCCTTGGTCAGTCTCCTCTGCACTGCCTCCGGGCCTACCATGCACTTGTGGCTGTAACTGTAACCTCTACAGCACCCTGCCTCCTTGCACTTAGCCAGAGCAATGCTGCCCTGATTGCACTTCCACTTTCCCTTTGGCGCTGTCACACTTGCACGATCTGAATGACAAAGCCAAGTAAGATAGTTTGTCTTGTCCTCCCTTTGTCTTGTCATGCCTAGAAACACTTGTGTACAGGCGCATTATAAATGACATATCATATTATTGTGACAGACTAATTATTTTGATGTAATTGAATTAAAGTGGAGGGAAAGTCATATTTGCTTTCTTAAAGTGCTGCAAGGACTTGACCCTCGAGTTCCACGGAGGTGTATAGGTGAAAATTTAAGTTTGAGTAGTTGGCATTGTGAGTGGATATTAAGCGAGAACAGGGTGATTTTAGCCCCTGCGCAAAGTCGGTTCTACAAAAATGGCAAAAAGTCATTTAAAATCACTACCATAGATGTGTGTGATACCAGGAAACGTCTCCTCACCAAATTGTTCATTCATGGAGAGTGGACAGGAGCAGGCAAGCTAAAATGATTTACATTAGAAGAAATTGACATTTGGCTTTAAGATAGGAGGTTACACAAAGCGTTAGAGACATTTTACATGACCCAAACTATACGTGAGAACAGATTCAAATTGCTCAGATCACGGCTCATTTATATTTGCAATTAGCTGAAGAGCAGTTGCAAATAAAAAAAAAAAAAGAGGCCAGTGTCTTGGGTCAAACTGAGGCCCTAAAAAGGCTCAGCACTCATGAGAACAAGTGAAGGATAAATGCAACAGAGCCACATTTTGGATGTGAAATAAAGTCTCATAGAACAACTGAAAAAGGAGTTAAAAAAACATTTTCAAGCCAGGGCAGAGCGAGAAACTGTTTGCTACACTCCAAGACACCTATAGGGAGTGTGCAGAAACTGTAACCAACATTCAGTGTAAATTGAATTAAATGATGTGAAATGCATCGCATTTGCGAAATTAACATTTTCACCGTAGTACTCCAGTTAGTTTGCAGGACTGGAGGACCAGGATCATTATAAATGGTCCACCCATAAAGCGGCCATTATAAAAACATTTTTCCTCACACAGAAACCCACAAGGGAGGATCAGGCACCTAGCGAGTTTGTGCAGGAGCTAAAGCGTGCATTTGCTCAGACTTCCTGGCAAATAGTTCATAACCACTTATTTCCATGAGCTCCCCAAATACATAATTACTCAGCTGGTGCCGATTTTCATGAGCCCAGGACCCTGGATTGGGTAATTGAACAAGCCTCCAGATCTATGAGGTACAAAGGCCCACTGAGAATAAAAACACCCCCAAACTCCCCAAGCCATCTAACACATCTGCTGCAGAGCAGACAGAGGTGAGAACTACCCCTCCCTCAGACCTGGAAGGGAGGGGGCTAAAAGTAACCCTCCTGCCAACAAGCAAAATGGAAGGTAGAAGGGACTCCCCCCATCCCGGCCCAATCAGATGGTAATCAGGCAGGGGCCCAGAACAATGATCCCTCAGACCCTGCCACCTATGTAAGCCCTAGGTGCAAGGGTACCAAGCCAATCCTGGAGGTGCGACGAGACAAGGGAGGGGGAACAGAGGCAAGACGCAGACAACAATCTTACTAGGCCAGGTGTCATTCAGATCGCACAAGTGCAGGGGAAGGGGACAGTGCAATACATGGGATAATAGAATAAATAAAGCAATAGGTAAAAGGTATTGCCAAAGTGCAAGGGTAAGTGCAGACATCAGGTGTCAAGTGCTGGTAGGGGGACTGTAGGGATACAGAAACTGTCACCAAGTGCGGGGGTTGCAAGAGAGGCAGTGCAGGTGTGCAAATGGCAGGGGAGGGGACCTGGGCCCGAGATCAGAGGGTGACCAAGAAACCAGTGTAATTTCAGTTTCAGCCCGGAGTTCAGCAGGGGAGAGGAGGAGAGAAAGCAGAAGCAAAGAGGAAGGCTTTGAGGTGCTTCCGCGGCCGTAGATGGTTCTCCTCAAGTTTCAGGGAGCAGGGAAGCTGTTCCAGTGGGAGGCCCCAGCCAAAGAAAGATCTACCACCAACTCGTTGCTTGGAGAAGCGATTGACCCTGAGGGAGTTGGAGGCAGATGAGCTCGAGAAGGAAGATATTTAGAAAGAGAGTTGAAGGTATTTAGGCCCCATGTCCCAGAAGGCCTTGTGTACAATGCAGAGGGTTTTGAACTTGATCCTCGCAGCCACTGGTAGCCAGTGCAGAGATTTCAGTCATGGAGAGATACGATCCCTGGGCTTAAGGCAAAGGACAAGTCTTGCGGTCCAGTTCTGGGTGAGTTGCAGAGGGCAGAGAGTAGAAGCAGGCAGATTAAGAAAGAGGCTGTTGCAATAGTCCAGCCTAGAGAGAACCAGAGCTCTGGAGACAGTGAGCTTCTGGGGGAAAGAGAGGAAAGGAAGAATACCTCTGAGAAGGTGCAGCTGGTAGTGTGACTTCTTAGAGAGATCAGAGATGTGAGGAGAGAAGGAGAGTGTGGAGTCGAAGATGACCCCGAGGTTTTTAGCCTCGCAGGTGGGAGCAGGAAGAGGGCCAAAAGACATGGACAGGAAAGGAGGGAGCGGGTGTGCCGATGAGGAGAATCTCAGTCTTACTGGCATTAAGCCAGAGATCATTGGTGGCACACCACTCATGGCTAGCAGACAGATAGTCCAAGATGAAAGAAGGAGAGGAGGTGGTTTGAGAAAGCCTGAAAATGATCTGAGTGTCATTCGCATAGCACTGAAAGTTGGGGCAGAGCGGCAATGCGGTGGGCAAGAAGTGCCAGGTATCGGTTGAACAGCCAGGGAGAAAGGTTAGATCCCTGGTGAACACCACAGGTAGGGATAGAGGAGGGGAGAGGAAGGACCCAAGTTGGACTTGGGAGGGTCGATCAAAAAGGAAAGAAGTCAGCCACGCCAGGGCCTGACCGGTGATACCTAGGTTGTCACAGAGACGGTTGAGCAGGGTGGCATGGTTGACCGTGTCAATAGACAGAATAGAGATCAAGTAAGATGAGGACACAGGGGTGCTGGAATCAAGGTTGGAGGGCAGGTCTTCACAGATGTTCAGTAGAGCAGTTTCTGCGCTTCTGGCAGCTCTGAAGCCAGGCTGATGGTCATTAAGACACCCAAAAGATTCAGTGTGAAGATTAAGCTGGGAGATGGCCAGCTTTTCCAAGAGTTTGCCCAGGAAAGGATTGATGGAGATTGGGCGATAGTTAGCCAGGCAGGACAGGTCGGCAGAGGGTTTCTTAAGAAGAGGGTGCACATGGGAGTGCTTCAGGGGGGATGGGAAGACTCCAGTGGCGAAGGAGTGGTTACGGAAGTCGGCAGGAGCCAGGGAGTCAACGTGGTCCTTGATGGTTTTGGAGGAACAGGGATGAACCTGTTTTGACGAGACTTTCGTAGATCGGATTTGTCTCGAAACCTTGTCTGGGGTGAACAGCGGAAAGGCAGAGATGAAGGGAGGAGAGGTGGGCAAGGGAAGGGCCAGAGGAAGAGCAGGGAGTAGAGGGAGGAGGGGGGCGAGGAAGAGAGAGAGGACAGGATGTCCTGAGTTTTAGAGATGAAATGAGAAACCAGAGCCGTGCAGAAGGCCTGGAGTTAGCCGGGCAGGTCTTGCAGTTGGAGCGACAGGTCCATCAACTGACCAACGATCCGGGGCGCATGCCAAGGGCTCAGTACAACCCTCAACCCAATTCTGCTTCCCAGAATTCCCCAACTTCCAGGGCTGATGTCTTGGGGTGGGGGGGAAATTACGAGAGGAAATGTCTGGCAAACCACAGGTTCCCGAGATGGGGGCAAAGCCCTAGAGGAAGCTTCTCACCCAGACAGAACTCCTAGAAACCTTTCAGCCTGAAAGTGACACTTCTACCCCCGAAAAGTCAGAACCCAAAGAGCAAAGGGTAAGTAGGACAGGCCAAAGAAGAACCTGCTTTGTGGAGGAGCTCATGATTATCCCGTTTGAAAGAGAAGCTTCCCTGAAGGATTCAGGTAAGCAGGCATTCTCCTTCAGAAACAGGGGGGGCTCCCAAAGACCCTGATTGGGAAAGGGCAAGTATGGAGACCGACCCAGAAACTATTCTACCCCAAATATGTGAACCAGACAAGACAGAAATGGTATTGTCCTCCCCCTAACAAGTTATAAGAACTGCCTCCAGGTAAAGGGCGACAGCAAAGAATCGGGGGAGAAAGAGTATTCCCCAAATCTGCCCATTGTTAGTTGAAAATGTTCTTTACAGATTCCCGATCTTCGACACAAAAAAAAAATCACCCAAAGTCTCCCAGTGTCGGAGTTCAATATTAAGAAAATGACCAACGGGCGGGCAAATAACTCACACTTTCGTTGCACCCCGGTGAAGAAAGAAGGCTGATTCTATGCGCCAGTCAAGGTGCAGGGTCAGTGTGAATTATCAGCTCTGGTGGGCACTGAATCCCAAGCCACCCTCCTGTCCAAAAAGGTAAAAGGTCAAACAGCAAGAGGAGATTTTTGTTAACATTCAAAATTAACAAAGCTCATTCCTAGTGTACGCTGAAAACTATAGCCTGTAATGTAATTAGGTAACCCTATTTATCCTGTTGGCCCCAACTTCTTTAAGAAAGAGGGGTGTTCTTGTCCCCAAACTAAAAAAATCCCTAAACTGCCAGCTTCCGCAACACAGGCCTTTAAGTGGAGGGGACGGGGGTCTGTAAATCAAACTGCTAAATCACCCTGTGTTTATTTCAAAGCAAAGGTGTGGGTGAAATAATGGCCATATGTATCCGTACAAATCTGTAAGTCAAACTGCTAGCCTTGTTAAGCGCGCTGGAAAATCGAAATTGCACAGCACTGCATATGTAAATTGATTTTGTTCTTTGACCAGTGTTGATTCTTTCTTGAATTGAAATATGTATAAAGTAATGTGATTTTAGTTTTTCACAACCAACTTCTGTGATATATGTAAAAACTTTAATTGTGAGCTACAAAGCAGGGGCGTTTGTACTTTTAGTGCGATCTCTAGTACCTGTAATTCAAATAAATATACTTTCTGTACACTGGCCTGGTCCGTGGCTCATTGGTGACACAGTGGGAGAGATCAAAGGGGCGCGATATGTACCTCAAATAGGGATGAACAAAGAATAAAACTAAACAGTTTGTTGTGTGATACCTTTGGGGAGGGAAGGAACTCCCTATGTTGAGGGTTGCTTCTCAAACCATTACAACAAGGTGAGGCTCTCCAATGATGCACCCTTACCAATGTGACTTTTTTCCTACCTGTAACTGCATACTTGATGTAGCCCGCCCCCCCACACCATGAGGTGAGGCTCTCCAAATTGTGCAGCCTTACCGATGGCGCACAGGGCCAATGTAACGCTCTTTGTTGTATTCTTAAGATTTCCCGTGCCGCCCCACCCCATCTCATCCTGTGGCACCGGGAAGCACCTGTCGAAATACAAATGTCCAATAAATATAAAAAGGACATTTTTTACCTACCTGTATCTGCATATCTGATGTAGCCCCCCGTACCATGAGGCGTGGCTTTCCCAGGCTGTGCACCTACTGTAAATTTGTAACTCATGCTTTTCTTTACACTGGCAGCGTCCCCTGTTCCAGGAGGCATGGCTCCCCCAGTTTATGTGCCGAAGATCTACCGTAGGTTTGTAACCATATGAGTGGTCATGCCCTTGTATTATCTCACTGCGCACTTACTGTAAGTAGAGTCCTGATACCTGGTGGTTTGCTGCGCTGCTATAAATGCAAAAATAAATAAGTGGCTTTTTCTTCTTTCATATTTCAGGTGGCAGTTTCTTTTGCTATCCATGATTCCAAAGCTTCAACTAGAAGGCAATCAGGATATATTGCGCTGATGAGCCCTAATAGGGGTGAAACCAGTATACAGTTGTCTGTAGCCTCGGGAACTGTTTCTTCGGTTGAAGAAGCCATGTATAATAACGCCCTGACCTGCAAGAAAGAATGTTGGAGCAAAAAGCTTACATTTGAAGTAATGTGCATACTCGCAATGCTTTGCTCACATGGCTCTGAACTGGAGGTCATCTTCCAGTGATGGCCACTAGGTGGCTTTGTGGCATGCGCGAGTTGGACCAAACGTCTTATTCAACTTTCACAGAAAAGTAAAATAAATAAACTACAATATTTGATTTGGAAAGGGGGGGGCGGACCTTGAAAGTGCAAAGAGATTGCCAGTCTTATTTACTCTCAGTTCCCCCCACCCGCAAAAACATTTTTTTAAAAATTACAATATTCAGCCTAGGGGCAATGGGCATGATGTTTAGCTGCCAGTGGGTTGGTGGAGGAGAAGAGGCACTGCTACTGCCTGCATAATCCTGAGGCTTGCTACCTTCCACATATTGCTTCATCTTTTCTCTCCTCTCTCCCATCATCCAGGACCAGTGGGTGCTGTCTGCTGCTCCCACGTTTTCCTACTGGGGGAGTGGGTAAACCTGCCGCTAGGGCTTTAGGCCACTAGCAGGATTTTTCGGCATGACCCAACTCAATATTACTCATTGTATCAGCCTCAGAAAGATTATTTGCTTGACGTATAAGATACAAACCTGCAGCTTCACAACAGATCCATCAACCACTGAGGTACTTTACAAATTATATTCAAATTATCTAAACTGCGAGTTTGACTTCCTGAGGCTAGATGAAGACTAAGGGTTCATATGTGACTAATGGAATCCTGGAAGAGAAACCAGAGTAAAACCAAGGTAATGCACCTGGGGTTTTGTGTAGTGGCGGCGGGAATAGGGGACGGGTATGCACTACGGAATTCATGGATGAAAGGCTTTGAATAAATCCTGACCTCTACCTTTTGCTCTGGGCAACCTTCCGTGCTGCAGTTTTTTTTCTTTCAGCCCCTTTGCAGATGAGGAACAGCCAGTTGCAAAAACCAGTCTTGGTTCTGCCACCAATGCGTGGTGGGGAAGGTTGCCTAGACTAACGCTAGTGGTTATGATTCGTCAACAAAATCTTCTAGCCATCACTTTTTAGTTTTAGTGGCAAGCAGGTTGTCTTTAAAAATTACACCTGGCCAGGGCGCCAACAACATGCACGTTTCTGAGATGGCACTTCCCTGGGAAGTTGTGCCAAAAGGTTTGCCCTCCCCAAAACCCAAGTAAGGTGAAAAGTTGTCAGCTTGCATCCTCTCCCATCAGAATGCAGTGCACGAAACTGCTAATGAGGGGCCATTAGTCACTGAATGGTCTTGGGTCTGCATTCTGGTGGAAGGGGAGGTGGTGTGTGTAGTTGGTGTGCACAAAAGCCTCTCTGTAGGAGTGCTTGTGACATCACACATTACCTTTCATAGGCCCCCTCCCACCCCCACTTTTGTCTTAGGGACCCTCTCTGCGCCTCCTACATGTGATTCCTGGCGACGCCACTGCTTCTAAAGCTTTGTTATGCCTGGTCATGCCCTCATCACGCGTTGCTAGGCCTCGTTGTCCCTTGCTATACTGACTTGCTTATTTGCCCCGCTCACAATCCTGCTCAACATTCCATTTTCTAGCTCATCCTTTACCACTCCTAGGTGTCCCACTGTGTTTCTGCCTGCTGGGTTTACCCCATATGTCCCATTGTAATGTTGCTCCTGTGCGCCCTCTGCAATAACCCCCCCCCCTTGAGGTTTTGGTCCCTGGTGCCCCACTGGAATTTGGCCCTCTGGTTTCCAATGCAATGAGTGCGCCTCTGTAGGTTTGCCTCCTGCCGCCCAGCGTAATCCGCATGGCAAGCTAATGGATACTGCACTGTGTCCGCTTGGCTTGCTGGGTGATTCCTATAGACCTCCGCCAGGACGCTGCCCTCTTTCTCTGAACTTCACTCGCAAACCAGGCTCCCTGTGCCTTCCACTGCACCCCATGATCTCCCACTCTCATCCGGGGCCAGCCGCTGTCTTTGTCTACTGTGGGAGGCACCGGCCCCCTCAAGTGTATACACCAGGACCGATCCTCTCAAGAACCTTAACCAAATGGCACAATAAGCGAAATGTCACACGGGGGTACCCACTTCCGGGATTTTCATAGAGCACATAGTGCACGTACCAACTAAGTCACTGAAATATAAATTGAATAATATGTGTTTATAGACAATAAGGCGCCACCTATAAATCTCGGTCACTTTGAGGAGCTAGGATAACCGTCCCAGCAGAGCAGACATGATACAGCAAAATGCTACAACTATAAAATCAACTGGTATGTTAAGATTCCCGGCAAATGAATCCTAGCAGCCTGGGCCTTCCCACTAGGCACAAAGGCCTCTTTGCTTCCTCGCATGGCACTTAGAATCAGACCTACGCACAGAGCTCTGGGTACTTCTGATCCGCACGCATCAACACAACAGCAAAGCTACCCCCCAGTCCCATCCCAACAAAGGCCCTACCACGCCCACTGCCACCTTCAGATCCACCAGAGCTCCTGGAGACAATAAACATAGCAGTGGGGCACCCGGGCACGGAATACATTCTGATAACATAACAGTGTTACTTAATTATATGACAAGACAGGAGTGTGGGGGATTAGCCATTATTATTCAAAATGCTAAATTTGGAAGGCATTTTAAAAACATTACTCTGGGCTATTAATCAAACAATTTGGCACAAAATTAATAATTTGCGCTCGTGGGCCACTTTTTCATCAGTGTCTGAACCAATCCCATGCCCCGTCCACACTATAAAGTAGTGATCTTGTGTGCGACGAGTGGCACATAATTCAACAAAAACGCATTCGGGCATTTACGAAGCAACGTTCGTCAGAAGAAAACACAAAACACGCATTACATTGAAGGATGATGACAAACAAAATGTGACAGCGTACACAAACAAGGAAGGCAGGCCCCCGATATAAAGTCAACTGGACACGTTTAAAAGTCACGCGACCTAAAACTTCCCAACACTGTTCCCCTTATGCCACCATAGTATACATTACTGCAACAAGAGTCTGTCTGTAACAGAGAAAGCAGCCCACTTTTTCTTAAAATCAAGGTTTAGTTGGGGGGCGAGGGGGCTGCCCTCAGAAAATTCCCCCCGCCTCCGTTACTCACCTGGCAAGCAGTCCGATCAGCTATAGACCCCCGCAGCCGAGCTCCCATCTATGCTGCTCGCGCTGCCCGTTGCCCTTGCTGCACTGAAGGCAGGCAGGCAGCTCACAGCACCTGCTTCCTCCGCCGTACCTGGCTGCCTTCCAGGTCACCTAGGAAAAATACAGAGCAGACATGCCAAGTGTGTTTGTAGATAACAATCGATTCAAGTGGAAATCGCCAGCTCTTGGCCTCTAGGAAACACCCCAAGAAGAAGAATCAAACCTGGGCGGGGTTGCTGCAACAAGGAAAGCACACAGACCGTGTGTGCACAGAGGTGCAGGTAGGGCCCAGCCCTTTGTCCTAAATCACTACAGGATTACACATTACCAGCCCACGGTTTACTTTCTTGTGTCATTTGAGCCATGCTAATTATGCATTTCGTTTAGGACAATGAATTATTTAGGCAAATTGAAAGCCGTGTACAACCTCCCATTTGTCGTTTTGTTTCACTTCACGGGTTAATTACATCAGGTGATTGCAACGGTCTCCGCGGACAGTCAGCAATTCCGGTTTGATACTGTAAGGCGAGGCTGTGCCTCTTCACCTGAAAGGCAATTCTATGTCAAGGCCCGAGGCTTTCGGTTACTTCTTTATCCACTCATCCAGTAGCAAAGAAAAAATATTCCTTAAAAATGTTATTATGTGGAGCCTTGACAGCTTCTAATGAGGGCCATGACCCAAGAGCAACCAATCCCCTCAGGTACCAGCACATACAGATTTTATAATGAGTCCCTTTTCAAGACTGTTTCTTCTTTTTCTAGCTAGAGATTTCTAAATGCATTTGGCTGTTGTGTTGGTCGCTTTGCCTGCTGTTAAGAAGCGTTTCTGTCACCATGGGATATACCCGGATTACTTACTGGTACTCTTCATTACTCCCAGTCCTACTCTTCCTCGTCCAGTACTTACCTGTGCATATGTTCATGCTCACTGGAACTTTTTTTTTTGTAGCTGGCCTCCTCTGTCCCCTTCTCTCCCAGGAGGTATAACACCCACTGACCCAGTACATGGCAGTAAACCCAAAGCCAAGACATGGGCAAATTCTACCGATGGGCAGGAAGGAAGGGTAGTCCATACTGGGACGAGGAAGAGTAGGACTATGAGTAATGAAGATTACCAGTAAGTAATCCAGGCATTACTTCCACGTCCCTCTTCCTCGTCCCAGTACTTGCTGAGTCATACCAAAGCAGATAAAGGAAGGCACACGACAAAAGACACAGACCCCAAGATCAATGCGAAACCAACCCAAAACCGAAGAAGGCAGGAAGACCAGACCCCTGCCACCCCCACAATCAGAAACATCCCCCAGAACACCCACACCAAAGGAAGTGGACCGGGGCCCCACCAAGGTGAGCTGGGAAGGCGTGAGTAGCAGCCCAGGCTACAGCCCAGCAAATGTCTAGCTAGGGCACCCCCGCAAGGTAGCCTACGAGGTGGCCACCGCGCCCTAGTGGACCGACCCCAGACCCGCCACACCTGGCAGAGGTCCGCAGGCACACAGGTCAGGACAATCGAGCACTTAACCCAGCAGCCGACCATAGGAGTGGGAGCCCCACGGCCACAGCCCCCCACCCCAAAGGTCACCAAGAGGTGGCCAGAGAGACAAAAGGACACAGGCCCAGAAAGATAGTGCAAGACCGCCCCGCTTGAAATCCAAGCAATGCCAACCCTCTTCCTCGGAATAGGACGGAACAGGGAAGAAGGCAGGAAGAACTCCCCACTGAGACCGATGGAACCGAGAGGAGACCTCAGGCACAAAGGAAGGGACATAATGCAGGACCAAGGCCACGACCCGGACCACAGGCAATGGAGGCTGACACACAAGAGCCTCAATGTCCTCCAGACGATGAGCAGAAGCAACCGCAATCAAAAAGGTAGACTTCAGCGACAACCACAGCAGCTCGACAACCTCCAGCGGCACAAAGGGAGGCTACTGCAACATAGCCAGGACCAAAGGGAAATCCCAAGGAGGATCCCCCACCAGGCCCAAAGAATGAGAGTCCGCCACCCCCATCAATAACCTCGAAACCACAGTCTCCCCCCACAACCCCCTGCCGGATGGGACCAGGAAACCCAAAAGGCCCGAACGGCTGCCCACCAAGAACGGACAGTAGAAACAGCCAACCCCCATACAGCTCCCACACGAAGAAACTGCAAAAGGAGAGGCAGCCCACAGACCAGCGCCAGAACACCCCTCGGGGAACACCAAGAAAGAAAAGTGGCTCAATGACGGGCGGAAGACATTAAGCAGAGAGAACTGATGCGCCAGCCGGACTGACCCAGCAACAGCTGCTGAAAGGCCAAACGCCCGCAGACCCCACCACACAGGTTCCAGACCCCCAACGGACGAGAGAGGAGAAGGGTGGACAGCCCACCACATGGGAGATGACCAACTGGGCAACACCCATGGAGAAGCCAAACTCAGCTCCAGAAGTTATGGGAACCACTCCCACAGAGCCCAGTAACGGACCACAAGGATAAACTCCCCCTGAGACACCCTGATCCAGCTGATGACCCTCTGAACCAGGGGAACCAGAGGAAAGGCATAAGGCCTGGCCAAGGATGAGCATCCAGCCCCTCGGGGAAGGAGTCCGGGAGCAAAACCGGGGAAGCAGAGCATTGCAGGAGGAGGCAAAGAGGTCCAACCAGAACAACCGAACCACTGACACACCACCAGAAAACCAACAGGCAGATGGGCCAACACCCCAAGACCAAAAACACCCAGCAGAGAGGGCCTGCAGAGACATTGTCCACCCCCAAACATGGACCAGGTGAGCTTCTGCCCAGGACCCGATGGACAAAGAAAGAAACCCAAGGAGTGGGACCCGTGCCCCCCAGATGGGCGATAGAAGCCATGGCAGAAGTAACAGCTGTCCGAACCAGGAAATCCAACCCCTGGACCGAAGGCTAGAATACCACCAGGGCCCGCTGAACAGCAGCCACGCGCTTCTTAATGGTGACTTTCCCCAAGTCCAGAAGAGACCACCTCGCCAGATGAGGCAAGACCAGTAGAGACACCCCCCAGCCCACGCCACCGGCGAGAAGAATGAACGACAAGGCCGGGGACAAGGGCACACCTCTCCGGAGATGGGACAGGGCCAACCACCAGCGAAGTGACGACCACAGGGCAGGGGAGATTGGTACCAAGGAGTCGCACAGAAGGGACGCCGGGCGCCAATGGGACAGCAGGTGGCAAATCTAGGGATCCAAAAGCAGCCAGGCCCAGGGGACCACAAAAACATAGGAAGCCATGTGACCCCGGAGACACAAAAGGGTCCCAGCAGACGCCCCAGATCTGTGACAGAGAACCCTCAGGAGCAACAGGCATCGGGAGGCCCGAGCCAGGGGAAGGCGAACCAACCCCACGCTGGTGATATGATATTGATATATTTTATTTCTATCGCGCCCATACTCAAGTGTTTCAGAGCGCGACGAGGCAAGGCAGGGGAAACAAGGGAAGACAAAACAACAATCTTACTATGCCCAGTGACATTGAAAATTTGCAAGTGCAAGGGAGAGGAAGGGGGAAAGTGCGAGGGGTAGCGAGTGTCGAAAGTGCTGAACACGCGATAGAACAACAACAGTTAGTGCAGCAAGCAGGTGGTAAGTGCGAGAATAAGGTGTAGACAACGGGTGTCTAATAAGTGCTAGAAGGGGACTGTAGGGTTGCAGATACAGACCCAAGTGCAGGGGATAGCCAGGCAGCAGTGCGGGTGTATGGCTGGAGGGCAGGGATCTGTGCCTGAAATCGGAGGGTAACCAGGTGCCTGGTGCTAAAGCAGACAGATTAGCAGGGGAGAGGAAAGAGCAAAGGCAGAAGCAAAGAGGAAGGTCTTGAGGTGCTTCCAGAACCAAAGATGGCTCTCCTCGAGTTTCAGAGAGGCAGGGAGGTTGTTCCAGAGGGAGGCCCCAGCCGAGGAAAGGGATCTACCCCCAACTCGTTGCTTGAAGAAGTGACTGACCCTGAGGGAGCTGGAGGTGAAGGAGTGAAGAGCTCGAGTAGGAATGTATTTACGGAGGGAGAGTTGGAGGTATTGTGGACCCAGGCCCCAGAAATCCTTGTGGACAATGCAAAGGGCAGAAACGGGCCCCGATGAATTGAAGACACAGCGAGGGAGACAAGTGTGACTCTGGAAGATTGAGTAGTAACCCCTACTGGACCAGGTTATGGCAGTCAAGATGAATACGGACCACCATCCGATGCCAGGAGCCAGCCCAGAACAACCAATTGACCAAGAATTGGGACACCACAATTCCGGCCAGGCGTAAAAGATGCCACCAGGGGAGCCAAGAGCGCTATGAAGACCTGAGGAGCCGACGCGTGACCGAAGGGCAGAACACAGAACCGAAAACGAGCCTTCCCCACAGCAAACCCAGGGAACCGCTGAAAACTCTGGCAGATCAGGACAAGGCAGCAGGCATCCTGTAGGATGCAGTAAACCATCCACCCCCCCCTATGATACCGCCAGAAAGACAGACTGGAGGGTCTTCATTCCGAAGCGTCATGATTGAACCAAGGCAACCAGCTGCTGCAGGTCGACAAGATGAAAGGAGAGACCCTGAGGCTTGGGGACCAGAAACGCACAGGAATAGAAGCTGGACCCCAACTGCCCCAACAGCACCAGTGATGCAGCCCACAAGCAGAGAAGGCCTAGGAGACCAGATTTTGGAGGGGGGGGACAAAACCCAGCTGTTACCCCAAGCTAACCGGGGACCGAGCCCAGGAGTCGGAGACCAACCAGACCCATGCCCGCGAAAAGTGAGACAAACGCCCCCACCAACCAATACAGGGTGCCAGGACTTCCAAGGCTTATGGGGTGGGACCAGGACAACGGAAAGGACCACGGAAACATGGCCTGGTGCAGCATGACAGGCAGGAGCTGGGAACAGCCAGGACTACCCTCCTAGGTCCGCTGCCGACCACGAAAGCCAGCCAACACCATAAACATGGCAGAGGACCCATAGGGGCAGGCCCGTAAAGCCAGATGGGACCCCACACAGGACTTCCTGAAGGCAGAAACCACATTCCAGTCCCCCGGGACCCTGACCGCAGCCACCACAGCAGACATGGACGAACGGCCCACAAGGTTGGCCAGAATGCCATCAACGCCCACCATAGGAGGCCGGCGGGTCACCGCACCCAGGAGAGGGTACACCCCAGCCACAAAACAGGACATGGAGAACCTTTCCAATCTGGCCTACACTTGAAGGATCCTGGACCAAATGACAGAGATCAATGGAAGACCCAGCACGGGCGAACCAGTATAACGGTGAAGAGCGGGCCCCACTACCTCGACCACAACAGCAGGCACCCGAAACCGCAGAGACACCAGAGGCAGCACAGGATACCATAAAACCAACAAACAAGGCTAGAAGGGCTATGCGAGAAACCCCAGGAGCAGAGGCAGCCACAATCTATTTCGGGCAGTGCGGAGGAAGAAGAGGCACACACGGCACGGTTCCACCTTCCCATGTGTTCACCCATATCCAAACGGCCCCAGAACAACGCAGCACACTCCTGTGACCAGTGCCGCAAGAAGGTCCTCGTAGCCACAGCAACCAAAGGAAGTACCAACAAGCCCCACCCCTGACAGGGGAAGAGCTGGGACAGCACTGCGGCCAAAGCCAAGGCAACCCTCCACAGCGTCGTGAGAGGCGGGAGCTCGCGGCCCCATAGAAGGTGGCCAGTGTCCCGCTCCACCCACACAATCCTAGACACCAGAGCAGCAGGAACCCACGGCCCGCCCACTGCCGGCCTCCGAAAAGGAAGGAACACGAAGGGGGCACGTGGCCCTCGCACTGCATGCTAGCAGACTGCCCACCACCAACCACTGCCCAGGAGGCGGCCCACAGTCCAGGAGCAGTGGGAGCCCACAGCCCATCAACACCGCTCACCACAACCAGAGCACCCCGCCACCAACTACAACCAGAAAGCAGGGAGGAACAGAGGCCCTGCAACCACCCTCAACCCCAGCATACTCACCGGACACACCGGGCGGGGCACAGAAACCCCCAGCCCGGTGTAGATGCTCACCGCAACTGGAAGCACATCAACAAGAAACCAACGGGCACACCCTAGTTACAAGAGGAAAACGTTGCCGGGCTACAGAGCCCCGCAGGAGGCCAGCAGGAACACCAGCACTGACCAAGACCCGCAGAGGAGGTGCTGGGCATGGGGCACCAGCCATTACTCCTTGAGAGCCCTGCACCAAGAGGATCCTAGAGTTCCAGCAGGAACAAAAGAACTGCCTTGTATTGGATGAATGGGAGGTTATACCTCCTGAGAGGGCAGGGTCAGAGGAGGCCAGCTAGAAAAAAGAATTCCAGTGAGCATGAACATACTCAAAGGTAAGTACTGGGACGAGGAAGAGGGACGTGGAGGTAATGTACAAGTCGTTTTTTTAGAAGCCCATTTCTAGTTGGTGTTGGTTGTCCAGACTGGCTCTGAGGACTGGCAGAGCGCGTGGGACCACTCGGGAGAGCTTACCGGCGACCTCCACCGATGTCAGCATGTACTTGAATGAGACATTGGCGGTAGGAGTGTCGGAGGATAGCCAGGGTACACTGATATCGCAAGTCAGGTAGCCAGTGGGCTCGACTTATTGACTGGGTGCTGTAGGCGCTGGAGCTTGCGGTTATGTTAGCATGCAACGACATAATGGGGAGGAGGAGGAAGCGTATGCTGCTCATAATGTCTTGTGCACTGGATCTTGGGGCTAAGTTGTTACTACTTTGCACGGTATATGTAACTGTGTCGGAAACCACAAGGTGTCTCACCTGCTAGTTCCTGCAGATCTCTCTCTCTCTCTCAGATGGCCAGGGCACGCCCATCGCCTTTGGATCCAGACCCTGGGGGTGAGACCAGTGGGGGAGGATCACCTGGGTGAGGGGTCTTCTGGGAGTGGGACACTGGATGGCGAGACGCAGTATCCCTCTCCTCCCTGTAACATGTTTACCTTCCTACCAGGTAGGATATATGGAAACTCTAGCCCCCGCCCCTTTTCCTGCGCAAACACTTTCACATGGACAGCCCGCTCTGGGAGAAAACAGACTCACACCCGAGCCATGTACCTGACATGTCCCACTACTATAGTCAGGCAGGGTCAGGCAATTACTGACAATCACTCACACCTGACTTCCATTAAACTTCCCCACATGGATAAAAGGCGAGCATGACAGCACACTCTGAGTGAGGCAAAGCACATGAAGGTACAACAGTTTCGAGTCGGCAGCTGAATGAGGGGAGAAAGACAGGAAACTAAGAAGTGAAGTACCGTTGACCTTTTCGGCAAGATGCTGTTACTTTCAAGAAACCTTCAAGGCAGAAAGCGTAAGGCCAGTAAACCAGACTGAAGAATCCTGCATTGTGTGTTGAAGATACAGAGGGCCCTCCCACGTAACTGACAAACACGGAGAGGAGCAGCAGACACTGCGGTATCGTCCTTGGCTCCAAGAACAAAGAAGGGACAGAGAAATCAACACAGCCAGTGAGTTGGGGAGACGTATGCAAGACCGGTCTGTGTTGAAGTCAAGGTTGCAAGCGGCAACATTGTATAACGAGTGCTGGAACGAACATTGTTAAACACGTGTGAATAATGGCACCAGTAAAGCTAAACTGCTGATGAATGTTTGAACTCGAGAAGGAAAGATACAATGCTATTGACAGAGTAGTCCGGCACCATGAATGTGCTCAATCGAAAGTCTCTGTAAGGTATCCTACCAAGAGAAACAAAAGTAGAAGATTGATGTGAAATACAATTGTGCAAAGTGAATTGAAGTGGTCATGTAACAGTTTAAGCAAACCCCATCGCATATTCGAAAGTCTTCGATTTTGATATCAAGAGGATCTGAGCCTGAACGAGGGGGATCCGTGGTCCGAGCCCGAACGAGGGAGACCAATTTTGAACATTGTGGAATAGGGGTCTGAGCTCTAACGAGGGGAACCGTGGTCCGAGCCAATACGAGGGAGACCAGTTGTGAACTTGTGAATGTGAAAACCCTGACAAAGGAAGGAATTTCTGTGTTTTGTTTGTTACATTAGGCCCTCTGCAAGAACAGACTGTCATTGGGAGAGCGACTTTAGAGGAAAGCCCTGATGCCTATATTTTGAACTGTTACCTCATGTCCAAGAAGCCAGAGTGTGTGCGTAGCTCGCATGTGCCGTCTTGCCCCATGCTGAAAACACACAGAAGGGAAGCCAACTGCTCAACCGTCCTGACATACTATTTCTTGAAGACTTTTCTTTTGCATACACCATTGTCCCACACCCTTTTGTATTTATATGTAAGTATTGGCAATAGGTTTATTAGTATAGGCCCTTTTATTTGAAAGATACTTCACTAGGACTGCATTATTATTATTTGATGGTCGTAGCTTGCTCCCATCGTTAGATTTAGGTTTAGATAGGCATTCATCCAACCCATTTGAAGTTCAATAAACTCCCTTGAACTGTGATCACTTGTGTCTGTCATCATTGTTCGATACATGCCTTCCTTACAACAGTCAATGTTGGATTACCAAGAGGGTGGCTGGGGGAGGTTTTGATGCGTATTGGGCTGATAGGTCAAGACTGGGGTTGTTATGACTCTGGCTGAAATTGATTTACTCCTGAGTTTCCCAAGCAAGATCTGACTGTTGACCTGATTGATGTCTGGTTTTGGGAGGGGAACCACTGTGTGGAAGATGTACGATAGGGCTGTTGCCCATTTGAGGCTGGGAGGGGGATTGCGTCTGTAGGTTGGGGTGTCAGAAGCAGGGAGGAGATTCTGGCGGGTGTTGCCAGTTTCTTTTTTGTTGGGACTATGTGATAGTTTCATATATGCTTTCTCTAGGGGGCAGGCCTAACATGAGGGAACTTACTGCATGGCTACGCTGAATGTTATAAACTGGAATGTGTGAGGGATTAAATACTGTAGTCAAAAGGGGTACGATAAATTAATATCTGGCAAGCCTCAAGGTGGACATGGCTATAATCCAAGAAACACACCAGATGAAAGGGGAGTTACTCAAATTGCAAACTAGATAGAGGGGGTTGGTGGTGTGCTCGTCCTTTTATTATTATTTATTCATTTATTTGTATCGCGCAGCTCGCCCACAGGCCTCAGTGTGCACAAACAAGCACAAAAAGACAACACAAAAGTAAAACCAGAGCAATAAAGACAGAAACATATCAACGATCCACAATCAGTTTCAGGTCCGAGGGCATGTTAAGAAAGTTGTTACAATTTGCCAGAAAAAAGGGAGATTAGTATTGCCGCAACCAATGATTACACAGTCTCTATCGGTTTGCGTACACCATTTGTCCAGCTGAATCCTGCGGAAGATGAAGGGGCAAGATGGCCAAAGGACAGATATGATATGATTGTTTATTTATATAGCACCTATACACAATGTGTTTCAAAGCACTTCAAGGCAAGGGAGGGAACAAGGGGAAATACAACCACATTCTTACAGGCTATGAACAGTAAGGATGTGAAATTAACTATCGTACTCGGCCTGACGACATTTCAGATAGTGCAAGAGCTAAGACATAGATAAGGAAGGGAGTGGGAAGGAAATGGAAACAGACAGGCGACTACCGTACTAGGCCTGACGACATTTCTGGTAGAGCCGGAGAAAAACAAAAGGTGAGGGAGAGGGGTGCAGGAAGGGAGGGGAGGAACAAAACAAGCAACTATCATACTAGGCCTGACAAGATTTCAGATAGTGCTGGAGGGGTCGTGGGGAGGAAAAAAACAGTAATGGGAGGGTGGAGGAAACCGACGAGGTTGCTATCATATTAGGTCCAGGGATAATTCTGATAGAGTAAGTGCATAGAAGAAAGTAAGGGGAGGAGATAGGAAAAGGGAGAAGGGAAAGGAGGAGAGAAAAGAGAGTAAGCAGTCAAAAAGAGTGGAGAAGCAAGAGTGGAGAGCGAATACAATTGCAAAAGTCAGTAGTAACACATAATGTCGCAAGCCAGGATACAAGATGAAGATGGGAACAGCATGATTCAGGGCCACCATGAGTACAAGATGTAAAGGAAGTCCAGCATGAGAGTTGAGAAAGACTGACGCACCGTGAATGAATGAAGTCCATAAAAGTGAAATCCGGCATTGGCCACAAGACAGTGATGCTGAAGGAAGGCACCAGGTGGGCGGGGCTTGCTACGTGGTGAAAAAGAGCAGCAGGCAGGATGGTACCAGGTGGGTGGGGCTTAGGCCAGGTGACCTAGATCCACTTGCACCTGCTCCCCATCTGGAAAGGAAAAGAAGCTGGAGGGCTCCTTAAGTAGGGAAACAGAGCGGCAAGCAGGAAGGTACCAGGTGGGCGTGGCTTGCTAAGTGGTGAAAAGGAGCAGGAAGCAGGAAGGCACCAGGTGGGCAGGGCTTGCTAAGTGGTGAAAAAGAGCGGCAAGCAGGAAGGCACCAGTTGAGGGGGGCTTGCTAAGTGGTGAAAAAGAGCGGCAGGCAGGAAGGCACCAGGTGGGCGGGGCTTAGGCCAGGTGACCTAGACCCACTTGCACCTGCTCACCATCTGCAAAGGAAAAGAAGCTGGAGGGCTCCTTAAGTAGGGAAACAGAGCGGCAAGCAGGAAGGCACCGGGTGGGCGTGGCTTGCTAAGTGGTGAAAAAGAGCGACAAGCAGGAAGGCACCAGTTGGGCGGGACAAAAAACCTCGTGGCATGGCCATTTTGGAGCCACGCCACCTATTTGTGCCAAAAGCCGTAATCGCGGTTTACCTAGCAGGAAAGGGTTAAAAACATACGAAATGATAAGCTGCCACCAGCCCTATACAAGACATATCTGCACTTCTCCTTAAAAATCCTTTGAGAGTATCAAGGGCCTTTGGAAATGACTAATAGACCCACGTGCACTGTACTGGAAGGCACATTGTACACTTGTTACATGTTGCAGAAAAGTTAAAGTTGCAACATTGGAAAGGACTAAGGGAAACATAGTCTCCCAGTACGGACTGTCTTAAGGGCATGTCAGTTTCCCCATAAAAAGTGAGCGAAAAGCACATAGGAGTGCAGCAGAAGGCTGGGTTCCTCTTGTAAAGTCAGACTATGGTGTTAAATATCAGCAAAAAGTTGGGGGGGGTACACAACTGCAGGGAAAATTACACATGAAATGGAAATCTTTTCTAACACTCGACCCTTCCAGACCAAGGAAAGGGGGAATTAATCCACCCCTGGATGAGTCTCAGGTTCAGGTCGGTTAAACTTTCTGGACAACCCATCAGCATTGCTATCTTGGACACCTGGCCTATGCTCAATAGTGAAGTCAAAGCCTTGCAGACTTATGGACCACTGAGCAGCTTTTTTTTTATTTTATTGTGGTTTTGGCTGGAGACATTTTCCAACCTTTCAACATTTTTACATAATAAAACAGAAAATATTATTTACAATATTACATAAAGATCAGAAAAATAAAATGTACAACATATACTTTCAACATGATCATTTGTACATTTAAAATTTCAGCATGAAACTTACATGCTATATATTAAAACAAGAACAAATTACTAAATTTTACATTTATAGCATATGGGGCAATATGAGAAGGAGAAGGAAGTCATGAGTTAATTGGACTATCTCCCATTTCACCATTCGAACAATCCTTCAAATTCAATATTTTCAAATAATTAATTATTGCATATCTGATGGATTTCTTATTTGTATGAAACGGGGCAAACCACAACTGATCATGCGTTAGATTTACATATCCTTCCAAATGATGTTTGAAGTACTTGCATCTCAATAACAGTCTTGCACAGTCAACTAACAGATGTCTTAAAGTTTCTCTCCCTGACTGACAAAAACGACAGTGTATTTTATCTTGAGGCAATAGATTGTGTTTGCATAATACAACTGCTGTTGACCATAGATATAGTCTGAAGCGCAGAAATGCTGATCGATGCTGCGGACTAGGTGACGCTAACAGTGGGATGCCGTCAACCTCCAATCATTAGCCTTATTTGGGTTTTCAAGTAATAACTGGAGTGAGATATATGCATCGTGCAACAATTTCTGCGCTCTCAAACGCCATGATTTGATAAATGTATCATTCAATTCTTGCGACATATATGTTGATATTAGAATAAGTAAACCACTCTTGTGGTCATTCATCATATATTTCCGGTACAAAGCACACCACTTCCACTTGTATATGCCATGCAATGAAATTAGTATGTATCCAAATATTCGGTGTACCCGTGGTGAGAAGTATCACTAGAGTGATACAAAAAAGGGTAGTACTGCTACTGAGCAAGGTTCATCTTGATTTTTAGTCATTGAATAAAGCATGACCAATTTGTAATATCAAGGAACCTAATTTATATTTACTAATGAAGTATATCTTGGAAGAATTGACCCAAAGAAAATGTCCAGAAGGAAAAACCAACAAGAACTCGAGGGGCTGTGAAAATAAATCGCTTGTATTAAGAACGTATACTTACACATATATACACGACATTATTTCATTAATTGCAAACAAAAAACAAATCATGATATTTACAAAAAACAATACAATAAGAGCAGAGTGTTATGGAAAAGGATACAAAGATAGAACTTGTACTAAGAAGAAAGGCAAGAAAAAAGACCAAACAAGTGTTTAGAATGTGCAGGGAGTATAGCACATCTCTCTGGTCGTTAACAATTTGTGTTCTTTGGAAATCTTCTTAAGAGAATAAGTTCCTGGAATGTTCCAGTGGTCTTAGGACTATATAGTTGGGTAAGTTCTAAGTGAATCCCAATGAACGGATGTTTTGTTCTGATAAGTTCTATTGAGACAAAATGAACCCGACTATTTATATGCCTTATATGCCAACGTCGCAGGGGGTATGTTGGTGGAAGTTCCACATCTGAGTGCGACAATTAGAATGCAGTATTGTCTCACAAAACCATAATAAATTGGTTCTTAAATCCCCCTTGCTTGAGAAGTGACGTTTCGGCGGCCATGGCGTCCATCTTGTGATCAAATTGGAGGGACGTAGAAGCCGCCTTCTTCAGGGCGAATGAGTGACCCCACAGACTCCTTGTGGGCACACTCTTGATCGTGCAGGCTTCCCGGTCAGGGCGTAGCAAGATGCAGGACTGGTTGCTGTGCTTGTGTGGGGTTGAAAGACGTGATGTCGACCACCCTGGTTTGAAGTATGCTGGTAAAGTTCCAAAGGTGGATGGTAGAACTCTGGAAGTGGAAGTTTATTAGGCAATCCGTCCATTACTCTGTAATGGGAGACCAGAGTGGAGAGGGCTCAAATGGAAAAATTGCCGTGAGTTCCTCGTTGTGTTTCTGCCTCAAGTGCAGAAGCTGGTCTGTGTAATCTGCCTGTTGTCGGGAGAAGTCCGTGCAGCGTCTGTAGAGCTAGGTAGCCAATGAATTAGGCCTAATTCATACCAAATTAATGGCAGTGATTCTGACATTGGTAATTGCAATGCTTTCTTCCAATAGGCACCCTCAATCTTGGACCAATAGGAGTATGGTCGGCATCCTTTGGTTTCTGTACCATTAATGAGGATTGGCATCATTTTCTGTTTGTAATAGACTATTAATGGAAATATAGAGAATTTACAAAATTTGGCTCTGATAATCCTGGTTTGAGATATAGCTGTACATTTTTTTGATTTGGTTACTTTCTTCATAGGGTGCATCTGAAGGATGATTACTTATTGTCACGCCCAGATAGATATAGCTTGAAACCACTCTCAAGCTGCTATTTTGCAGAATCCATAAGTATGTGCGACATCTCTGCTTTTGGTTACCAAATTGCATTATCTGTGTTTTGGTCATGTTGATGGATATGCAATTTCTTTGTGCATAACCATCAAGTAAGTGCCTTTGACATTGTTTTGAGGCCTTGCAATGTTTTCGCCAATAGAACCATGTCGTCAGCATACAATAACCAATTTATCGGAACACCCATAACTCTTGGGGCATCTGTTATTAGACCCCTGAAGGTATGTCCTATATCGGAGATGAAGAAATTAAACACAGCATATGCTAACAAGCACCCTTGCTTTAAACCTCACTCAGTTTTTATATCCTTGGATAACAAACCATCCCTCCTTAAGCGAATTTGTATGCTTGTGCCCATGTGAAATTGTATCAACCATATTAGAACAAACCAAGGACAACCATTATCCAGAAGTTTTTTATATAATTGTTCATGAGGTACAGCATCAAACGCATTGCGAAAATCTATAAATGCTGCAAAAATAAGTTGTTTTCGTTGTTTATCCAAGTGAATGATTATATTAAGAGTAATCAAGTTGACTGCAGTGCCCAGCCCTGGAATGAATCCGGTTTGAAACTCATCCCTTATGTTTCTTTTCGTTAACCAGGCATTAAATGCGACAAGTAGAAGTTGCGCAAAAATCTTACCAGGACAGTCCAATAGGGCAATTGGACGATATGATCTCAGATCTGCCCTGTCCCCTTTCTTATAGATAGGCAAAATTATGGATCTTTTCCACGAGTTAGGTATTTTGCCAATCTGAAGGATATGTCTAAAGTTTTTGTAGAGGATGGAAGCCCAAGCTACTGGATGCTGTTTTAACATTGAATTATGAAGTCTGTCCGGTCCGGCAGCTCTAGATCGACTGAGCTTTGCTATACACTGCAATATGTCGTCTTTATCAAATGCAAAGGCATGACTTATCTTTATCTCTGACCAATTAAGTTTCATTTGAGGGAAAGGAGTCCGATAAACAGCAGTATAATATTGAGTCCATATCTCTTCTGATATAGGATTTACTTGCAAGGACATCTGGGCGGTGGAAGATACCTCGTTAAGTAAAGACCAAATGCCACCAGATGATTTTTGGACAGTTTGAGATATCATCTTTTCTCCATCGAGCAGATATTGTTTAGCTCTATGTGCTCGTAGCCAATTTTTATATGATAACTTAAAATGTTTTATCTGAGTGACTTTTTTTGTGTAAAATCCTTTTCCAAATGCCTTATATCTTTTCTCAATTGAGCTTTTCTAATTTTCAAATCAAGATCAAAGGCATGTATGTGCCTAATTTTACGTTGCTGGTTAGAGGACCCATTTCCAATGAGCATCTGCATGAACCTCACATAACAGCATCCCTCATTCAGCCTATGATCTGTCCATTTTATACAATTGCCTTCCTGGTTAACTATGACATGTGCCGCTTCATGATTGATTTCAATTGTATTAATGTTCGGGAACAACTAGCCATTTCCATGACAAACATAACTGGTTATGGTCATTTTGGCTGTTTTCTTTGACAACCAATGATGTGACCATATTTAGAAATGTTATATCAGAGTAGATATAATCCAGGCAGGCTGAAGATGTTTCTGTATGCCAGGTGGTTTTGGCGTGAATGTCCCCTGTGATGGACCCATTTTGCATAACATAATTTATTTCTTTCATGAGGTTTATCCAATGTAATTCATCATATGTGTGGGCTTTAGAGGTTTGTGAAATTAAATGGAGATTTAAATCGCCCATGAGTAAAATATGGCTGATGGTTGTATCCAATAGCAGGTAATTGAAGACTTCATTCATATATTCGAAAAACATCTCTGTGTCCAACAGTTTTTTGCCCCAATAAAAATTAATTATGGCGATCGTATGGGGAGCTTTAAGTATTTCTACCACCTGTATATATGGCGAGGGTGAACTGCATGATTTGATCTTAAAGTTAATAGATTTTTTAACAGCTATAAGAAGACCTGCCATTGGACGGCCAATGAGGTTTATTGATGGTTGGAATTGTTGAGATGTAATAGAAACCCATACAGGTTCAAAAGAGAGCCACGTTTCATGAAACACAATGATATCATATCTATTCAGTTATTCAGATTGGGTATTTATGAAATGCTTATGACCCAGAGTGTTCCAAGACAACAAGCTCACATTTTCTGTTATCCCGCATTGTTACAAGCTATTTACATGAGAATGTTGTGACCAGTTATCAAGTGCAATTTGAGTATTCTGGTGTATATTGGCCACATTCTGAAAAATTCTAGGCCTCGTTTGCATTTGTAATGGCATGGGTGGTGTACCTGCTGCTATGTATTGTATTAAAGAAAAACCTAAGTTAAACAGTTCTGATCTTGCCTGCCATAAGGCATTTAGTGTAATTCCTGATCTCGTGTAAAGCCTTACTTTTGACAAGTTACCATGATCAATAAACTCTACTAGGCCGTATATCTGTGGTTGTTCGATCCTGTAATGTCGATATCTGTGCACATATATTCAAAATGCTTGTGCGGTTGAGGTCATACTTTGGGAATGGATGATCTCTGCAAGTTAATATTAAACGATGACAAGTTCTAAATTCACATCGTTCATGGATTTGTTTATCTTTGTCCACTACATCCTCAGTAATGGCCACCGCCACCTTCGTAGCACGAACTTGCAACAATGACGGGATGGCTCCATTTTTAGCACATGAGGGTCCCTTCAATAAGAGGGGTAAAGCAGGTATAGACCTAGGGAGTTTCTGTGGCCCTATTGTATCCTTCAATGTATGATGTATTGTGCTATGGATTCTTTAATCTCGTCTCGTAACTCTTGGATAGTAGGACAGATTTGCTTAACTATCTCTCGTTGCTGCAATACTAGATGTGGAGCCTGAATGTCCTTTGCTAATGAAGCAGTACATGTGTCTGAGTCTGAGACTAAAGCAACCAGATTATTCAATGGTTCATATTCCTGAGGAGGAACAGTCCCAAGCACCTGACTATTGGAGGTATGATTGAACCGGAGTTGATCTGCTTCTTTATTTTTCAGGACACTCAAAGAGGTTTTAGGGAAATTAGATTTCTTGGGCACTATTTTCTTTGCTTGAGGAATCTTCTGCTTGATTATTCACACATGATTGCGTCTCGGTGTAGGATAGCATGATGTTGGTTTACCAAAAAAGTTGAATGGGTTAATAGGCTTCGGGCAATCACCAATTTCAGCCACTTGTAAGGCTTTATTATGCATGTTGGCCACCTCCTCTACCGAGGTGGAAAGTGGGATTGCCATGGCATCTTGCTTACTGGTAGCAACAGAATCAGTAGTTAGTATGTCACTGATTTTAATGCCTACCTGTTGATTAATAATCGTAGCTTCCACATTTTCAGGAGTAATGTTGGAACTACTGGCTTGACCCTATACATGTTCTTTCAGGTCAGTCAAGGGGGTCATTGTTGCAATCTGGTTGACCACTGAAATGGACGGCTCTTTGGGCATTTTACAAATTTCAAATGGTTTTGTGCACTCACTTAATACTTGCATTAACAGATCTGTTTGTGCATTCATTTTGTGTTCCAGCACTTCATACAGTCTTGCTACAGACAATAAAGCAGTGTTCATCACACTTAAGGTGTTATTTAATGCTGGAGATTCAGGAAAGGAAGAGCAACTTGGGCATTGCCCGTTAATAAGTACCTCGCAGTGTAGGTGCTATGAAAGACACTGAATTATTCAATGACTGCACTATCGATTTGTCAAACATGATTGGAGATTTTGACAATTGATGACAATTAGTTCTAAACTCATCTTCTGCTGTTAGTGGTTTGTGAGGTGTAATTCTTTGTGAGACAGGTGAAATGCTCTTTTCGGTCAATAGAATTAGATCACCTGTGTTTGAACATATATACCATTATATCTTCTGATTCAATACATGTATTATTAGATGTATTCATGAAACTTATTGTGTCGTCATTCACTTCCCCCGCAACTAGCAGCGCATTATGCGCAGCTCGAAGTTTTTGCTGTGCAAGAACAGAGCAGATTTGAGGGGCTAAATCAAGTAATGTGGTCGGCATACTCTCTTGTAGGGGAAGCATGATATGAGGCATAGCAGCTACTTGAGTAGATATGAGTTTGCCACTATTACACGCTGTGATTAACACAGCGTCAGGTATTTGAGAAACCCGAGGCAATTCGGGCGCATTAACATCATTTACGGTGTTAATAGCCTGTTGGAGCATACAGGAGTTCGAGTATCTGTGCCTATCGTTACCGCTGCTGATTCCAATGGAGTGCTTGTCACAGAAACTCGAAGCATCTCGTAAGCATGCACAGTGTTGCTAGTTTGATCTATGAGGCCTGCAGGCACGAGAGTTCTTACAACTGAAGATGGCATGCCTAGTGTTACAGCTGTTGTTTGTAATGGTGTACCTATTTCAGATACAACGGTTTTCTTTGAGTCATTAACACAGAATTAACACAAATCTGGCTCACCGTTGGATACCATGCCCGCTGCCCGCTCGCCAGCTAGACAGCCGACAGCAACTCCACTTCCTCAACTGCACTTCCTCAAATGCGTGCGTGCAAATGCGCGTGCATGCAGACTAATGAGGAGTTCTGGGAGTCTGGGCGGGGCAGGCACTGTTGGAAAATAAAAAAATAAAAAGAAAGATGTGATGGCAGTTCCTTACGTTCGCTGGCAATTACTCCGAACCAACGGACCACTGAAGTCTGTGAAAAACAAGTGGCTCAGGTCCAATCATACCCAGCCAATCCGCTGGGAGTAGATATACAAGCAGAGTCCCACAGCTTTGGTAGAAAAGGAAAGACACCGGGACAGCCAGACAGCAACTCCACTTCCTCAACTGCACTTCTCAAATGCGCGCCTCAGCAACTTTGGATTCTCTCCCTTCATGTTCATTAGCCACCTTAAGGGCTTATGGTCAGTCTGCACAGTGAAGTGGGTCCCACAAAGGTAGGGCCTCAGCTTCCTTAGGGCCCACAAAACAGAGAAACATTATTTCTCTACTGTGGACCATCTGAGTTCTCTGTCCTTAAGCTAGCTACTAATGAAGCCAATAGGGTGTTCCTTACCCTTCTCATCTACTTGTGATAGTACAGCTCCTATCCCAGTGTCAGGGGCATCTGTCTGCACAATAAAAGGTCTTTGGTAATCAGGGGCCCTGAGAACAGGGGCTTGGCACAAGGAGTCTTTTAAGCCATTAAAAGTCTTACCACACCCTTCAGACCAAGTTACCTTCTTGGGTTTCTTAGGAGTTGTGAGAGCAGTCAGAGGGGCAGCTATGTTGCCATAGTCTGCCATGAAATGTCTGCATTACCCAGTGAGTCCTAAAAAGGCTCTCACCTGGGTCTGAGTAGTGGGGGTAGGCCAGTCTTGTACTGCTTGTACTTTACTGGGTAGAGGCTGTATCCGCCCTCCACGTAGTTCATGTCCAAGGTAGACCACTGAGCCTTGTCCATTCTGGCACTTACTGGCCTTTTTGGTCAAGTGGGCCTTCTGAAGAGCCTGCAGCACAAACCTAAGGTGTTTCACATGGTCTTCACAGGTGGCACTGAAAACTGCTATGGCATCCAGATATGCAAGACAGAATTCATCCAACCCATTCAGCACATGATTCACAAGCCTCTGGAAAGTGGCAGGGGCATTCTTCAACCCAATAGGCATTACCCTGAACTGGTAAAAACCCTCTGGTGTTGGAAAGCTGTCTTCCCCTTGGCATGTTCTGAAAGAGCTATTTGCCAATAGCCTGCAGTGAGGTCAAATGTGCTGAGGTATTTGGAGGCACTCAAAGTATCCACCAGCTCATCTGTTCTAGGCAAGGGGTGTGCATCTGTCTTGGTGACAGTATTCAGAGCCCTGTAATCTACACATAACCTCAACTCAGAGGTACCTGCCTTTGGAACCAAAACCACAGGGCTGGACCAAGGACTACCAGAGGGTTCAATCACCCCAATATCCAACATGTTGTTGACTTCTGTCTTAATGTAAGACCTTACTTTGTCTGACATCCTGTATCCCCTACTTTCAGTAGGTACACTGTCTCCTGTGTCAATGTCATGTTTGCACCAAGGTGTCAAACCAGGAGACTGTGAGAACAAGGGGGAAAATTGCCCCAGCAAACATTTCACCTCTGCTTGTTGATCAGCAGTCAGGTGAGGGGCCACTTGGACACCCTCAATGGAGCTGAGCTGTCTGAACGACTGCCCTGGAACAGGTCATGGAGAGGTTCTGATTCCTCTTCCTCAACATCTGTAGCCAGCAGCAGTGCAACGATTTCAACTCTTGAGATGAAAGCCTTCAGCAAATTTCCATGGAACCCTTTTGGAGCCTGTCCAGCCCTTCCAAGGTCCACTAATTATTCACCTCACCCAGTGACTCCACCACTGTGTAAGGGCCTGACCATTTGTCCTGTAAAGCTCTAGGCCTTATAGGATTCATGATCAGGACTTGCAGACTAGGTGTGAAATTGATGAGGGAAGACTTCTGGTCATACCAATGATTAACCAGTGCTTGCCCTGCCTTCAGTTTCTCACTAGCCAGAACCATCAGGAGTACCATCCTTTTTCTGACCCCTAGCACATAGTCTACTACGTTGGTAGTAATGGGGGAGTGGGCATCTCTCATCCCTCCTTGACTATGGCCAAGGGTGCCCTCACAGGGTGACCAAACAGAAGCTTGAAGGGGCTGAAGCCAACACCTTCCTGTGATACCTCTTTGTAGGCAAACAGTAAGCATGGTAACATAAGATCCCATTTTCTTCTTTGGGGTTCTTCCAGAGCCCCAATCATGCGTTTTAAGGTTCTGATAAACCTTTCAACTAGACCATTGCTTTGTGGGTGATATGCGGCTGAAAACCTATAGGTGACCCACATTCCTTCCACATGGCCTGCATTTACATAAAGGTGTTGCCCCTATCAGACACAACGTCTTTAGGGAAGCCAACCCTAGTGAATATGCCAAGTAAAGCTTTTGCAACTGACTTGGCAGTCACAGTCTTCAATGGGATGGCCTCAGGATACCTGATAGCATGGTAGACTAGTACCAGGATAAACCTATTTCCTGAGGATGTTTGGGGGACAAGGGGACCAACAATGTCAACCCTACCCTCTCAAATGATACCCCCACAACTGGGAGTGGGACCAGCGGAGCTTGGATTGTTGTGCCACTCTTACCAGATAACTGGCAGGTGGCACAACTCCGGCAGTGACTTTCTATTTGCACCCCATCTTGGGCCAGTAGAAATGCATGGATAACCTTTGCTTGGTTCTCTTGATACCAAGGTGACCAGCAAGGGGCACTTCATGTGCCAGCTGCAGGAGGAAGGGTCTTACAGTAAGGGGCACCACCAACCTCCTATGGTTGCCTTCTGTACACTCTGTAGGCTCACTTTGGAGGAGCCCACCTTCCCAATAAATCCTATGCTTCCCAGGAGGGTCACCCTCAAGCTGGTTGGCTCTTACTGAATTCATCCCTGTTAGGACCAGCTTCTACTAACAAGTCTTTTAGTTCAGGATGGTCATTTGGATCAAATACTTCAGGTATTACCTCTACCTTGTCAGGTCCAGTTGTTTGACCAGCTACCACCACCTCAGTGGTAGATGAGTTAGAGGGAATGCTTTCTTTCCCTCGTTTGTCTTTCTTGACTGCTTTAGCCTTGGGTTTCCCCTTTGGCTTGGGCATGGCAGTGGTCTTGGCCAGGGCTGCCCTTGTTTGAGACCTTCTGCAGGGTCTTTCTGCTGTATCTCCCACAAGCCCTAAAGCTCTGAGATCATTTCGCAGCAAGACCTTTCCTGGGACATCTCTCTGAATGCTCACTGGAATCCTGACTACTGTACCATTTATAGTACTGTTTGCAGGTATAACTGAGAACTTGATATTTGAGCCATCAGCCAGCTTAGTGGGCATCAGAGGAGCTCTGGAAACTGCCTCTGGGTCTACCAAGGTAGAATCCACTACAGTTCTGCTGCACCCACTATCCGTAGGAGCAGGCGTATCTACTCCATTGATCAGCACACTGTCCTTAAAGTAGTTCTTGGTATTTTCCAGAATCCTAACATAAGCCTCTGAGACTTAGGCTCATAGGAACCCAGGGAAACTAAAACTACCTCAGAATGTATCCCACTAGGGAATGAATCTGAGAAGAAGGATGCCCATGTAATCTCTTCTTCCTCAGAGGAGGAGAAGGTCAGATTAGCAGAGTGGACCCCCAAGGTTTTGACCTCACACCTGGGGTCCCCCTTCACATGGTCACTTGCTCCACAAGCCACACAAGATCCACTGGGTCTGTTGACATAGGGAAGCTTACTGTAACCAGAGTTCTGTTTTGGAGGATATCCCCCACTACCCTGTGTGTTCTCTTGTGATTTACCCTTATTTTTCTTTTTGTGGCTCTTCTGGGAGGAGGTTTTATCAGATCCCCCACCCTCCTTATCCTTGGACTTTTCCCCTTTCTCCTGCTTACCAGGATTGAGTCTTGTCCTTATGGAACACTCTTTGTGACACCCAAAAATCTGCTGCAATGGCCAAATTCTTAGGATTGAACTCCTTTGAATCTACCAAATGCTGCTTAAGCTTAGGGGAACAAGATGCAAAAATATGTTCAAGCATGACAAGACATATCATACCCTCAAAGGTGGAGACCTTATAGCCTTCAACCCAGCCAGTCAAGTTTTTTTTTTTTTTAAATAATCAGACACATATGACATCCAAGTATTTCCTTCTTTCTTTTTGTACTCTCTAAACCTCTTCCAGTATTGGGCAGGAGTCTTCCCAAACTTTAAGATGAGAGTTTGCTTCAACATTGCAAAATCTACTCTTTCAGCTTTTGACACTTCCATAATAGCATTGCAGCCAGAATGAGGCAGTCTGCTGAACGACCATGCAATCTTATCAGCATTTACAACCTCTTGAACTTCACATGCATACTCAAATTCCTTCAAGCAGTCCATAATGTCATTCTTCTCATCATACACACTGAGCAGATCTTTAGGAAATCTTGGATGAGAGGAGGACACAGGCCCATGTCCAGATGCTTGGATCCATTTGAAGCTTGAAGTTTGTCCATTTCCAACTGGTGATCCCTGTCTTTCTGTTTTTATGCCTGCTCTACATTCAGTTTAGCCATGTGAAATTCAAGCTCCTTCTACCTAAACAGCAGCTCTTGCTTCTTGAATTCCAACATGGCCTCAGCACCAGAGGTCGTAGAGGAAACATTAGACATTACATCATCCACATCCTCATGGGCACCATGAATGAGGGCAGCGACAGAATGGTCAGTTCTGCCAGTGGGAGCAGCCCCACCTCCCTTTGCACCTTCATCAGAAGCTATGGCACTGATTTGCAACTCTTGCCATTCCATGACTCTCTGGATCATATCCAATTTTGTACCTTGAGCAGGTAAACCCCGCTCAGTATACATCTTTCTCAATGTTTCAGATCTAAAAGCATTTTAGGTTATAAAGGTACTTGTTTCCATTATATTAGATAGGTCTATGGCCTTTACAGTTATCACTATGTGTCCTGGGTAGGAATAAATAGTGTTCAACACTGGATACCTTCAGTCCTATCCCACTGCTGTACACCAATATGTTAAGATGGATTTCTGAACTCTGACCTGGTGGGAAGAGGTTCAGGAGGCCACCCTAGTTTCTTGGAACAGGGTAACCTTCTGGACAATCCAGACCAATCAAGGCGGCGGTCAAGACTAGGTCTCAGGAGGGGTCAGGGTGACTGAAAGACCTCAATGAGCACACTGAGCAAAGGACACTTACAAATCACTCCCAGTCAGGTGTAGATATATAAAAAATAAAAATACATTTATTTCAAGGCCTTTGAGTTTCAACACACAAATCAAATCACAATAATACTATTAAGCCAACACAATCCTATCTAAATACATACATACAAGACCAATGCGGTCTAAAGGGTTAATGCATGAAATGGGTCCACCACCTAAAAGGGGAAAGAAACAGGCAGCGCAAATAGTCTTTAGTCCCTTCTGCATCCAACACACTGCTAACCAAGAGGCAGTGGCTATTTCTCAGCTTCTGGTGGATGGATCAGGCCATTTTAACTGCAGCAGGCTTCAGGGGCAAGAGGGGCACAAATGCAGCTCACCTGCAAAGTCCCTCACCACGGCTCGGCGACACAGTAACCGCATATACTCCGGTTTGGGCGCACTAACTTTACTCCAGACCTGGGAATGCCAAGTGTGCGAAATTCGGTCTGAGAGTGCGGTGAACACAGAGCTAGCGACGTACCAAGTTGCCAGGGCCTCAAAACGGCATCGGTATCAGGGCAAAGAGTCTGCATAAGCTGGTCAGCCCACTGGCTGGCCCAGGGACAATTCAGAGAGAGCATACTCGCAGCGTTTGATGAAGGTGCCGAGAATAGTTGGTTCCTTCTATTCCAATGGGTCAAAGCGTCTTCGCAGACCTTCTAGGACGACCAGATGCAAAGGGGTCCCATGGGACGACAGCGGGCTCAGGGTGCCAAACCTTCTAGCGGGTCACCAGCGGTTCCTTGACTTGGCTTCTTAGATTCAGGATACTTGGATCCTATCCTTCATTCAGTGAGAACTCCAGAAATCAACATGGTATGGGTGTTTGGGGCCTTGTCTTATCCAGAATCTCCTTTGCGCCAAAACGAATAGGACCCAATGGGAGATCTACTCACATACAGGCATACCATCACATACAGGCATACCATACGTGGACCAATCATCGACTATAGTGGTCCCAGGCATTCACAGCACTCCAGCTTCTCTGGCACCCAGGATGTGTATTGGAACCACACGTTCCAGCCCACATCCTGGAGGCACACACACAAGGCATGCAGAAACCCGCGTAAGCCTGGCGCTTCGTGGGAAAATGCATGCCCAACCGGCTCGACCTGGGGAAGGTGAAGGGGAAAGATGGCCAAAGGACAGGACAAAGAACCTTGTGGCATGGCCATTTTGGAGCCAGGCCACCTCTTCGTGCCAAACGCACTAATCGCGGTTTACCTGGCAGAAAAGGGTTAAAAAATATACAAAATGATAAGCTGCCATCAGCCCTGTCCAAGGTACATCTGCACTTCTCCTAAAAAATCCTTTGAGAGTATCTAGAGCCTTTGTAAATGACTAATAGACCCAAGTGCACGATACTGGAAGGTACATTGTACACTTGTCACATGTTGCAGAAAAGTTGCAACATTGGAAAGGACTAAGGCAAACATAGTCTCCCAGTACTGACTGTCTTAAGGGCATGTCATTCTCTCCATAAACAGTCAGGGAAAAGCCCAGAGGAATGCAGGAGAAGGCTGGGCTCCTCTGGTAAAGTCAGACTATGGTGTTATACATCTGAAAAATGTTGGGGGCTACACAGCTGGAGGGAAAATTACACATTAAATCTTTCCTAACATAAGATTTCTAGCATCAAATGCTAGTTCTCTCAGACATATCACCAATATACGGTATTTCAGATTTACTGAGGCGAGCAGTCCCAAAGGGGCCGATTCTATTTTTAATACTGGTACTAAAGGCTGCAGAGGATGGAGGCGGGTCCAGGTCTACACCTACTACAGACAGTTTTCCATAGTCATGTCGAAAGGTATGTGTACCAGTAGGTGGTGGTATAGGGATGGGAGAGCACTGCATCTTGTTTTCAAGAACCAAGGGCTTCAAAATATTCATAACGCTGGGCTCAATTTGGCCAGTTTTATCCTTGATCACTGCACAGTCAAAAACCTGCACAGAAGTTTTGCAGCCAACCTTTACCATGTCAGCCGCTCCGTATGCATCTGTCTGACAGGAGTTGTCCACAATAATAGGCCGTACTAAAGTAGCATATGCCAAAGTCGTGATAGTTTCTACATAGAAAGAGATCAGCAGTGATGCGTTCCTTTGCTAACTACCATTGAGCAGAAAAAAACTTCACCTCAGCAAGATGGTCCACATTTAATCCCAGACTTTCTGACGGGGGGAGAACTTCTTATCTCACCATTCTCAGGACAAATCTGGGGTGACATAGCTAACACCGGGGATAGCAATTTAGTACTACCGGTCAGGACAGTGGGTAGCCCAGACACTTTTTGGCTAGAGTCCTCCAAATCCTCATCCTACTTAGTAGCCTCCTCTGATATGACTCCTCCAGAACCTTAGTTCAGTTTTAAGGAGACACCTTCTCCCACTAGGTCTAGCAGCTCTCACCTCGGTTAACCAAATTCTATGGGGAGTTACCATTTCACATACTGTACCCTGACCAGTACAATGCTTGGGGGGTGGGGGGGTCTTCCTTTGCTTGGCGGGGGCGGGGGGGAGTCCTGAGATGGGTCAGGGAAATAATCCCCATATTGGTTGAACAGACCTTGATTGATCCTTAGGGGAGGTATGTGGGCAGGTTGGTGGGGTGACGATGTTCCGTTTAGACACTTACACAGCTAATGTGGACCAAGTACCCTTCTATGAGAACATGAGTGCATTGATAATGAGACACCACGTGTCTGGGATGCTGTGGCTGGGGAATTTTAATTGTGTTGTAAGTGAGACACTGGATATATCAGTGCGACTGTTTGCTGCTGTCTCGAGCAACTAAAGTACTGAGGAAGATAATAGTGGATCTCATGTTCATTGATGTTTGGCAACAACGACAGGGATCGGAACATTGTTACTGGTATTAGTCGGGGTGCTTAGTTTCTTGTGAATTCATTATGCCTTATTGGGGGTGAAAGTGGTCAATATGGTAGCTAAGGTGGATTTCTTGGACAGGTCACTGTCTGATCACGCGTCCCTCTGGCTTTCATTGGTAAAACCTGAGTGGGCAGCCCCTACTTCATGCTGTTGGATATGGCATTTAAATTTACCCTGAGGGAGGAAATTGGACTCTACCTTGACCAAAATTGGGGCTCAACAGCCAGTAGGGCTACATAGTGGGAATCCCTGAAATTGAAGGGTGTCTGCATTTCTACAAAGGTGAGGGTTTATAAGGTGCTTATTGACACAGTATTCTGTCTAGAGGGAGATCTTGCTGGCCTGCACTGGAGGGAGGCTAGGGGGAGAAGGTGCAAGCTCGAGACGGATTGGATGGTTTTGAATGTGTGGGATATGGGGGAATTACTTGCGTGGCTATTGAGAAGAGAGGGAGGCAAGCACTGATGTGCCGAAATATGTGATGTCGGGTACCATGATCCTTGAGGTATTTGTGAGGTGTTCACGAGCTTTTATGACTCGCTTTACACTAGACGAGCTGGGTGTGATGCTGCTAAGGCAGATGAGTGTCTGGACGAGGTTGGGTTGAATAAACTATCGGTGGAATAGGGACTATTGGTACTCCAAGATGTTGAACATTCAATAGACGGTATAGGATGATTTTACAGACAAAAAATGGTCGCAATGACAAAAAGTTCTAAAAATGCTACCACCAAAAGTTTGAACCTTTGGTGGTAGCATTGTATTAAAAAAAACTGGGACTGTTGGGTGTGTCCCCCGCATCGCCCCGCTCACTATACTTCCTGGTATAGTGAGCGGGGGCTAACGGGGACACCCCAGCAGCCTTCCGTTTAAAAAAAAAAAAGAAAATGGGGGCTGCAGGGGTGTCCTCCCGCATCGCCCCGCTCACTATACTTTATGGTATAGAGAGCTGGGGCTGCGGGGAACAACCCTGCAGCCTTCCGTTAAAGAAGAAAAAAAGAAAAGGACCCTGTGGCGCCGGTTCCCGATCACGGAAGTGAAAGGGAACTGGCGCTGCAGGAACCCAGTGTGAAGATGAAGGTAAGTGGGGTTTGTTTATGTTGGGGGTGTAGGTGGGGGTGTGCTGAGAGTGTGGGTGGGGGGGTGTTGTGTGTGTGCGAGTATGTATGTGTGTTCGCATGAGAAAGGTGCGCACTTTTGGTAGTTCGCACCTTTCTCAAGCAAACGTTCCGGCCGCGGTAAATTCAGCCGCGGTCTGATCACTGCAAATCCAATAGACTGGCTAGGGCTAGATAAGACTTGACGGCATAATGGTGGAGTTGTATAAGACTTATATGGACCTCCTAGCTCACAAACCTCTTGAGGTTTATTGAGAGGATATGGACACTGGTGGATTCCTGAAATCTATGCTGGAAACATTGTGGTGGTGCTACTTGAGGCAGGTAGGGACACCTCAGATTGTGGGTCTTACAGGCCACTATCTATGTTAAGTGTGGGCATAAAAATGATGTGTGTGTAAAATAGTGGTGGACCTCCTGAGTCGGGTGAGAAGGGAATTGGTATACCCATACCAGACAGGTTTTATCCCCGGTAGCAGTACAGTGCAGAACTTACATAGGCTTTTTTAAAATCCTGGACGGTTATAGGGAGTCTGTATGAAGTGGTGGTGGCCAATCTGGATTCCTATATGGCATTCAACCCCATTTGTTGGGATTTTGAATGGAACGTGTTGGAGGGAAGGTGGTTTGGACCCTCATTCATTGAATGGGTCAAGGTACTTTATGAGGGGTCAACTTCAAGGGTGAGGGGGAACAGGAGTGTATCCACCCCTTGGCTGGTGCAGATAGGTGCATGCCAGGGTTGTCCGCTTTCACCTGTGATATTTGCACTTGTGATTGAACCGCTGGCAAGAGTGATGCATAGGAGACACCTAGAGGTCGGTCTGCATCTGGGAGGAGTGAGTCACTGTATTTCACAGAGTTTGGTTAGTTATCCGGATTGGGGATGAATCGCTCTTAATCGGCCCTGTACACAATACCCAAAAGTGTGGAGGGTAGGCAGATTTAAATGTATTGGAATCCAGGTGAGGGTTGATCGAGATGTATGACATATGACGAATCAAGGGAATTTGTCCCTTCTCCCCAAGGTGGAGCCCCCATGTGAGGCTAGGGAGGTGCGCGTGCTTAGCAATAACCTCCCTAGAGGTAGAGGCAAGCGGGACCTCACTGGGAGAGACTCCCCCTGTGGGGACAAGGACTCCCGTTCCTCTAAGGAACTCCCAAAAGAATATCCTGAAATGGCCTACTTGGGAATATCAGACTTAACTTAAACGGCATTCAATAAAGAGAGTTGGGTGAAGAAATAACTGCCATCTATTGTCAACCAGAAAATGAATATTTCTCTTTAAGAAGAAATTCCCATTTAACTGGGACGAAGAGGCTGAAGTGGAAAGAGACTCTGCAGCAAGCGGAGGCAGAGAGACACATACGTCAGCCAGGGAAGCCCCACAGCAATACAACATCTGAGAGGGGAGGAGAATCTGCAGACGGCAAGGCCCACGAGTTTGGAAACTGCTGCGATGCCGATAGCAGAGCATGGGACATAGACCGGCCTTCAAGAATGAAGAAGCGAGAAGTGGATGGTGTTGGTGTGACTACAGAGATGCTGTGGAGGGCTGGCGGTCCCCAGAACTATGCCAAGACCTCTAGGTGGCACCGACTGCCTATCATCCAATTACCCGCAGCGCTGTCAATCCGTGCAGAGAGAGAGTACAGAGCTCAGGACGCTCGAGTGAACCGAGAAGGTGAGAAAGCGATGGAAACAACAAACCCTGAATGAACGAAGACCTGGTGACGTTGTCCCAGACAGCCCAGCTAACGGGGAGAACCGGAGGCCTAAGGGGAATCCTTATAGGACTGCTCATACCCGTCCCAGTCACATCCATGAGATAATGAGAAAATGGAAGGATAGTGATAAGAGAAACCTGAATACACTTAACTTTGAAGGATACATTGAGTTTAAGACACAAACACTTGGAGAGAAAAGCTGAGTGTTAAATGAGAGAAATATGAATGCAATAGGAATTGTGTGAGAAACTGAGAGTAAGAGAGCAATGCCTGAAGAGAAGGGCAGAGTGGAATATCTGTCAAAAGAGAGAGAACATAAAGAGAATACTACAATGTGAGGAGAAAAGAGAATTTAAAGAGAGAACATTGAAGAGACTGGGTATCACTACCCTGGGAAAGGGGGGAAGCAACCCGATATGAGCAAAAGGAAGAGAGGAAATAAAAGTGTGAATCTTCCATCAATGAAGATTAAAGTTGTTGTTCAGGAAAACAACCTTTGAGAAGGAACAGAAATATAATAACATTTTGAAGGAGTTACACGAACTGATTAAAGAAGTTGCAAGAAACTATTTAAAAATATCATATTAAGAAGAGTCCAGAAGAAACTTGCAAGAAGCAAGCTTCAGGAGAAGGGCGCCATTCTCCTCTGTTTAGTTGTTAGAATAGTGGTAGGGTCAGTTAGGGTTAGTTTGGACTGTGGACACTTTCTTATGGACATTCACAGATAACTGAGGAGCACTTTACTTAGTATGATAAGTAGGGAACACCCCATAGAGATATGGAAATTTAGGCATTACTCTTATTCTTTAATAAAACCATCATTGAAATGGCCTCTGACCTAACATATATGGTGTTAGAAGTGGAATCCTTAGCAGTTGATAAAAGTTGGGTACCCCTACTATTCACTAAATGAAGTCCCAAGGCCCAAGCTCCTACAAAGCACCACAGAAATCACACGCAATGCCCAATCAGCCCTCACACTATTGGACATATCAGCGGCATTTGACAAAATCAGCCACGCAACACTAATAAAAAGATTGATAGAATGTAGCATACAGGAATCTGCACTAAAATGGCTCACCTCATTCCTAACAAACTTAACCGAAAGAACCTACTTACAACCGTTCACTTCAAGCACCAAGAATATATCATGCGGAGTCCCACAGGGTTCCAGCCTCTCCCGTCTACTTTACAACATCTACATGTGCCAACTGATAAAAATCATTAGATCCCACGGACTTACCGCCTACAACTACAAAGACGACACACAACTGATGGTGAAAACAAACAGGACACAGGAACAAAATAATAACAACCTCAAAAACTGCCTCAGTCATGTTCAACTGGATGACAATGAACAACCTCAAACTGAACCCAGCAAAAACATAAATAATGCTGTCACCCACAGGATTTGATGGAGGGAACCTAGAGCCAGACTGGCAGATCGGCATGGGAACGCAACCAGAGACTACCGATATAGTAAAAAACCCAGGAATACTCATGGACAATGGACTATCGCTGGAATCACAAGTCAACGCAATTGCCCAAAAGTGTTTCTCCCTCCTACAACTGCTGAAAGGATTACTCCCCTACCTCTCCTTCCCCCACAGACCACTCACAATCATATCCCTAATACTCACAGGAATTGACTATGCAAACGACCTCTACCTAGGAATGCCAGAAAGACTTACTAGGAAACTCTAAAGGGTGCAAAATACAGCAGCCAGGATCCTATTAGGACTAAACAGAAGAGACCACATCACTCCAGCACTGAAAAGCCTACACTGATCACCGGTAAAAAAGCGCATCAAATTCAAAGCACTCTGCATTGCGCATAAAACCTTGCAAAGACAAGGAGTGGAATTCCTCCAAGACAAGAACAGCCGGTATCGCCCAGTAAGGGAATTAAGATCCAGCAATGACCCATAAATAGAGGCAAAACGCTATAAAAAAGCAAATTCGGAGGAACATCATTCTCACATCTAATTGCCAACATCTGGAACAACATGTCCAAAGTAATTGGAACCACAGAAGGCCACATCACCTTCAGGAAATTGCTCAAAACCTGGCTATTCAGCAGACAATGACAACTGAGAAGGACACCGGCAACCACAACACCGTAGACAAACAACTAGAGAGGAGACGAGATGGACCAAAAGAAAAGAACATCTTACAAAACCTGGCTAGATACCATCATCCAAAGGGCTGCGCAAGAGGCCCCAACAAGCAAACTGACCGACTTTACTAACCCTTTTTCCGTTCCTGCCCCTCCTACATAACTGACGTCACTACACCAGATCTTGGACTAGCCGCGCTATAAATAAACAAAGAGAACCATTACTTTGTCTAGACTGAGAGTGAACAACACAGATAGTCCATAACCATCTACAATGCAACTAAAGACCAAGATGCCGGTTTACCATACAGCTTCAACCACCTGTGATTTTGGATCACTTATGGACATTATCTAACCAGTGCGCACAACCAACCCATCGTAACCACACACCACACTAACACGAAGACAACACACTACCGCAGACCTGAGGCACCGAATCGTACCCATATGTTTACGAAGCATGAGGCCTCAGACAAACTACCACATGCAAAACAACACTCACAGATGCCAGTTCCTCCTGGTTCTGAACCTATCCTCTCCCCCAGTAACCCCTCCCCCACCTCTCTCTTGCAGACCCACGCAAGCGCCTGGAGACTGCCCCTTGATGGTAACTGTGCACAGTACAAATCCACATAACATAACACCACCCAGTGAAGCCATCTAATTCCCACTGGATTAACATTAGCCACCCCCCAAAGGAACCTGTATAAGACTAGCTTCAAAGTCTGTGTTGGCTTGGACATGGATTAGACGTTCTTGCGGAAATCATCGATCCTGACTACTGAGGCAATGCTAAAATCCGCTTGTACAATCACAGAAATAATCCTTACACCGTAAAAGAGGGGGCAAAGGTATCCCAAGGGATACTTGAAAAGACATTGTTGCCAATACCTCAATAGATAACAGTCCAAACCGAGACAAACGGGTGAGCAAAGGTATTTGGAGAAGCAGACCTCCCCAGAAAGGTGACCTACCCCCCAAGAGTCAGACGAGGCTGACCCATTACTTGATCTTGTGTTAACTCAGAGGAGCAACCGCATCCTCACAGAGGTCTTTTGAAAAGTAGTCATGAAGAAGGACGCAGTAAGGCCGGTTCCTTCTTCTTAAAGAAGGGATTGTTGTATCAAGGAGATGGGACTCCACAGGGAGCATCTCGGTCCCAGCTGGTGTTTCCATGAAGTCATAGACAAATTGGCCCTCATTACGACCCTGGCGGATTTTTTCCGCCATCGACGGACTTTCCGGCCATGGCGCAAAGTCCCTTTACGCCATGGCGGATGGCGGACTTACCGCCCCATTCCGAGGTCGGCGGGGCGGTAAGTCCCCATTGACCCATTTACCCTTCCCCATTCCCATTTCGGCCCCATAGGGCTCAATGGGGGTGGGGAAGGAGTTAATTACGCCACCGTAAAATACGGTGGCGTAATTAACACCAAGGTCCCAGAGCGCCATGGATTTTTCCGCCCGCAAAAAGCGGGCGGAAAAATGACCATGGCGCTCCAGGAACTCGTAGTTGGCGGTAAGGGGTCCGCGCAGCTAACGCTGGCGCAGACCCCTTAGCGCCAGGGTCGTAATGAGGCCCATTGTCTTAGAACTATCCCACTTCCATCTGACAGCCGCACATCAAGGGGTAAATAAGACCCAAAGTTAAATAACACCAACATTCTATTCGACAGGAATGTTTGACGATGTAAAGAATTTTGTAATGAGGTGTGAGATCTGTCGGAAAACGGCAACTACTCCAGTCCCCACTGCTCCATTACAACCCTAACCTATCATTGATATCCTGTTTTCAAGGATAGCAATGGATATTGTGGGCCTTTTAGAAAGATTTAGACTAGGAAATCATTTTATCCTAATAGTCGTGGAGTATGCCACTTGTTATCCCAAAGAATTCCCTCTACGAAACAACTGCACAGCAAATACTAAAGAATGATAACTTTCCTCTAGAGAGTAGGGTTCCCAAAAGAGATCCTTACAGACCTGCGTACCACCTTTTTGTCCCGTTTGATGCAGGAGGTAAAAGAAATGCTCAACATTAGAACCAAGAACCTCTGTGTGTTATCCCCAAACCGACGACCTAGTAGAATGTTTTAATCAAACATTAAAATTAATACTACGTAAGTTGGTTGAGGCCGATGGCGGGGAAAAACTGGGATGTGATGATGCTATGGGCATTGTTTGCAGTCAGGAAAACCCCACAAGCTTCCCATGGATATTCTTCATTTGAACATCTCTATGGGAGGTAACCACAAGATGTATTAGATATTTTAAAAGAAACGTTGGGAGAGAGCGAAGAAGCCATTCTTCCAATCTCTCAAACCGTTCAGCAACTAAAATCACATATGACAGCAGTAAGAGAGATAGTACGTAAATCCCTGGGACAAGCCCAAGAGCATCAGCACGCTGTCTATGACAAACATGATGTATCCCGTACCTTCTCTTTTGGACAGTTAGTCTTGGTTCTCATACCCACTTTGGAAAACAAAATGGTTTCCAGGTGGTATGGAAGCTATAATATCGTAGAAAGAAAGGGACCCCTGAATTATGTTGTATCACAACAAGAAGAAGATGCAAGTCTATCGTATCAACTTGCTGAAGGAGTGGAGGATTGACCATAGTGAGAATACCACCATCACTATGGTTGCTCTCCTTATGGACTCTGATATGGAAAATACCGTAATGTCACCCAATCTGTCCCAGTCCAAACAAGCTTAAATTAGAGACTTACTCACCCAGTTTCCCAAGGTATTTGCCGAAAAACCAGGTATGGTTTCTAATTGTTCACATTTTATTAGAACCCTGGCAGGGAAAACTATCAATTTAAAGCCCTACCGAATAACTGAAGCTCGTAAGAGAATAATTGAGAAGGAGGTAGAGGAAACGCTGATGGCAGATATCTTTGAGCTTTATAAAGAACACCAAAAAAGACACCACTAGCTACCCACCTCAACCACACTACAGTTGTAGGCGACCTACTTTCTAATTGATATCCAATATCATTAAATGATACGTTCAACCAAAGGCCTAGTATCAAAAGAACATATTTTAATTCATATATCTCAATTATATTCATCACATAAAACAAATAAAACACTAATAAATGCAGTCATTGCTTGAAGGACAGCAAGAGGAACACAAAAGTGAAATGAATAAACACTCTTAGCTGTTTCTATCTCGGATACAAATGTCACTAGTTAAGCATTTAATAATTGCGCGATGTTAGTAATAGTGACTTCAACCATGTCTATCTATTGATATAACATGGGTAAACAGCGTCTTTGAGCTCCCTGAAAACCCCTGGTCCTAGCCCATCGTTTTGGTAGCAAAACCAGATCAGTTGTGGCGCTTCTGCATTGATTTCAGGAAACAGAATTCGATTTCTGTGTTTGATAACTACTGAACGCCGAGCATTGATGATCTAATTGAAAATTTGGGCTTGGCTAGGCATATATCAACCATAAATCTAACTAAAGGCTGCTGGCAGGTGTTAGGGGTCAGAAATGTGCGGAGTACAGCGTTGTGAAGTTATCTCAACTAATGCCTTTTTATTATATGATCAGGTTGGATGAATGCCTCACTACCCCTACCATGGAGAGGATTTCCGTGCCTAAAATAAACTAAAGGAAACACTCCAACAAAGGATATCTGTCCCTCACACTTATACATATAACAAATAAACAAGGAAATGCATTGTAGTTCAAAACAATAATGACTGAATTCACAATGTAACCACAGTCTCTCTTCATAACATGTCAAACTCCCCTTCCCAGGTTTAAGTGTAATTCTGCTCCACAGTTCAAGAAAAAAACACAAGGAAATCCTGAGTTGTAACAAACTTCCAATACAGTTTGATGCAACTTCAACTAGTCAACAGAAAATTCCAACACAAAAGATATAAGGCTCTTCTTCCTTGAACAGGTTCTCAGTTCCTCAATAGCAACAATGTTTATCTTGGTCAGGATGATTTGCCACTCTGATACCTCAAAGAAATACAACTTCCCCATAACAGCTCTTCCTCTAGTACCACTAACAACATAAAGTGCCTCACAACAAGGTTGGCAGTAACCCACCGGTGCCACCGGCGGGTTGCCGCCAAACCTGTAGCACTATTTCTGGCGTGTGACTTCCCGGTGCCACTGGTACATTACAAGTCCCTGCAGGTCAGGAAGTCCGGCCTGCTGGGCGCAGAGGCACCGGAAAGCAGAGTTGTAGTCTGCCGGTCCGGAAAGGGAGCCGGTATGTTGCTACCGGCACCCTCATTTCCGGACCGGCAGACTTGTAATGAGTCCCACAGTGTCTCTGTCAGGACCACCTGGTAGCATTCCAACTTCCACCTGGCCTGTTTCCAGGCCAACAATCCCCAAAGATTTGCCATCCGGGTGTACTCCCCTGCCTGAAGAGCGTTTCACAACAAGTGCTTTTGTGGTCAATATCAACTGACAAGTGGTTTGCAACAGCTTCACAACATGCAACACACTGCAGCTTCTAAACTTTCAACAACCTTTCAGGGAAAACAAGATTCACATTGATGTTCTTTAATACTCTTCTGCAAATGATGCCCTTCTACTTATTGATATCGTTTCCCAGAAAGGCAGCCCTTTTGCCGCTCTTTTTTCCCCACTACTCAAGCAACCGGAAGACTGATAGGGGTAGGGTCTCTTGCTGCATATCCCCTGGTTTTGGCAATGTGTGTTTATCCAAGCTTGTACCAGATGTTGTATACAATATGGAAAAAACGTTTCAGAGCTTTTAGACCTTGCGTTAGCCCCCTTCTGCTGTTGGGAATATTTGCTAGATTGTGTTTGCCTTGGTTTGAGGCTTGGGTAATGCCTATTGACATTAACTCTTAACAAAGTTGCACCTCAGGGTGCAGGGTTTTCCAAGGACTCACAATTTTAAAGTTAGTCATTTGGCTTTGGTATAATGGGTTTGCTGCTTTTCCCTAGTTAGATATTCAGGATTAACTTGGGAATCACTTTCACTCACACTTGAGTGCTGCTTCTGCTGCTTTGCAATAGTTCGGTATTCAAAAGTAATTTGTGAATCACTTTCATTCCCACGTTTATGCTGATTGTGCTGCTTTGCAATAGTTTGGCATTCAAAACCATTCTCTGCACTACTTTTGCTTCTACGTGAGTGTTGCTCACTTGCTGAATGCCTGCTTTCAGCACGCGAGCGGGAAGTTAGCGCTCCGTGGTCACTGACAGCTTTTGAACTCACTGGGTAACACATGCGCGTCTGTTCCCCTCACCAGTGAAAGGACTTCTGTTGTTGTGGCTCCTCATAACCCAGCAAACTGCTTAGTTTAGTCCGCCTTCACTTCCAATTGGAGCTCTTCTGGTTCCTGAGGCCCTCTGGTGCACACCAGTCACCAGAGACCGCCCTGAGGCCCCCTGGTGCACACCAGCCACCTGAGACAGCCTCCTACACATTTCCCGCTGCATAGCCTTGTCAGAACAGGTCATAAGGGGGGGAATCTTTCCTACTGCATACATCCAGCTGCACAAGCTCTGCACTTCAGATTTCTGGGGGCACAGACCCTCTCAGAACAGGCAGCTGATATCTGCCAAGCAGTGGTCTCGACCTCTTCTCTCTCTCCTCTAGCTTCTGCCTGGGATGCCAGCACGAGTCACTCTGCTTCTGCTTCTGACTTCCTCTACTCTTCACCATCAACGGCTACTCCATGACCTGCACCTCAGGGGGCATTCTAAGCATCTCTGTCTCCCTCAGGTGTGGGTCATCTACATCAATGAGCTAACCACTCCTACAACATTGTACCTCATCAGCCCTCTTCTTCGTCCCAGTACTTCGGGGAATTATGTGACTTGAAGTCCCTAATGGAATATTTAGGTTTTCTTTTTACTGTTATTTTACAATAAGCCGTTAGACGAGTAGTGCATTGGGGAACGTTGCACAAAGGGGTTTTCTTTCTGACCTGCTTCCCCCACCCCCATGTGATCCTCCCGCACACCACCCCCCCAGGGTCGAAATCAGAAAGCGTCTGCCTTTCGCTGGCCACATGAGAAGGGTGCCAGGCCAGGTTTACTAGGGGAATCATTGCTGATTCATCAAACAGGTCCCATTGAATCCACCAGATCAAGAGGAAAAATACCTTTTCAACCCCACAAGGCCTGTTTCAATTTAAGGTTTGTCCTTTCAGTCTTCATGGGCCCTGCCACATTCCAACACCTCATGGACAAAATGTTCAAGGCTTATTCCGCATTTTGTGGAGCATACCTAGACGATATTGTGGTTCATAGTAATAGTTGGCCAACCCCCAAAAATATCACCTTGCCCAGTCTGCAGTAAGATACCTCAGGTTTTTCGTACGGAATGGCCTGATTAAACCACAGAGTGACAAAGTTAAGGCTGTCCAACAAACTCCCACCCCTAAAACCAAGAGAGATCTTTGTGCCTTCCTAGGTTTAACCGGCTATTATAGGAGGCTTATACCTAATTACTCTAGTATAGACACTAACCTAATGAACAAACTGGAAAATGCACAACCCCACTAACTCCTATAGGGCAAAGAAGACCAAGCAAGTTTTGGTGGACTGAAATATCTCCTCTGTAACGAGTCTGTCCTGAAAATGCCCAATTTCAATAGAGCATCTATGTTGCAAACAGATGCATCCAAGAAGGGACTAGGTCTATACTCTCACAAGAACATGGCGGTGTCGAACATCCAGTATTGTATACAAGTAGAATTCTTTTTGCCAGAGAACAGTCTTATGCTACTGTTGAATGAAAGGCCTTGGCTATCAAATGGGCTGTTAAACCCTTAAGATACTACCTGACTAGCAGAAAATATAGGTTAGTTACAGACTATTCTCATTTAACCTGGATGGGTTTATGGAAAGACACCAACGCCAGAATAATGAGGCGGTTCCAGGACTTACAAACCTTTTGTTTCACGGATGAACACCGGAAGGGACAAGAACAAGGGAATGTTGACTTCCTAAGCTGCTTTCCGCTGAATGACGAAGGGGAATGGAAATGGTACATGATGAATTGAGGAACTCGTCCCTTCTTCCTCTCAGCAACACTCTCCCTAGGGCTAGAGGCAAGTGGGACCTCCCAAGGAGAGACGCCCATGTGGGCACAAGGACTCCCATTCCTCTGAGGAACTCCAAAAATATTATCCCAAAGTGGCCTACTTGGGAATATCAGACAAATTAAAGAACATACAATATAGAAACTTGGGTGAAGATGAAACTGACATCTGTTATTGTCAACCAGAAAATGAATATGCCTCTTTAAGTAGAAATTCCCCTTTAACTGGCACACAGAGGCAGAAGTGGAGAGAAACGTTGAAGCAAACGGAGGCAGAGAGACCTGTACATCGACCAGGGAAGCCTCATGGCTATGCAACACCCGAGAGGGGAGGAGACTCTGGAGACGGTGAAGCCTGCTAGTTTGGAAACTGCTCGGAAGCTGATAGCAGAGCACAGGACTCAGAGTGTCCTTCGAGGACAAAGAAGAGAGAAGTTGACAGTGGTGGCATGAACCTAGAGATACCGGGATGGTCCGGAGGTCCCCAGAACTACGCTGAAACCCTTGGGCTGCCCGACTGCCTACTATCTGGTTACCCGTAGAGCTCACAGTCTGTACAGAGAGAGAGTATGGAGCTCGGGATGCTGGAGTGAACCGAAAAGGTGAGAAAGCGAGGAAAGCAATTGTGACAGAGAGTGAGTAAGAGAGCAACACCAGAGGAGAAGGCCAGAGCGGAATATCTGTCAAAAGACAGAAAACATAAAAAGAAAGAATACTATGAATAAGGTGAAAAGAGAATCTAAAGAGAGAGAATTGCAGAAACTGGGTAAGGTGAAGGCAATGCTATATGAGCAAAAGGAAGAGAGGAAATAAAATGTGAATCTTCCATCAATAAAGATCAAAGTGGTTGTTAAAGGTTCAGGAAACCAACCTTTGCAAATATATCTAATAACGTTTTGAAGGAGTTACAAGAGACTATTTAAAAAGAAAAGAATATATATCCAAGGGGCATCATTTTAACGGGGGGCAAAGGTGTTTGTCCCGCCCCCAACATTTGTGGCACTCCATTTTGTCCCACTCATTTGGCAGGGCCCGGTTTCATTAAGATGTCATGTCCCCGCTAACATTTTCAGCAAACTTACTCCACTGAAAAAATCATTTTAAGAAAAGTCAAAAAAAGAAACTTGAAAGAATCAAGCTCCAGAAGAAGGGAGCCAATCTCTTAACTTTAGTTGTTAGAACAATGCTAGGGTCAGTTACGGTTAGTTTGGACTGTGAACACTTTTCTTTCGGACATTCAGAAACGACTTGCGTTAGTTCGTTAGTTTGATAGGTAGGGAACTGTGATGCTGGAAATGCATTGGAGGGACAGGGCCTCCCTGTCCTTGTCCTGTAGTCCTTTTGCATTTGTGTTCTGCATTGTTTTCATCCAGGAGTCCATGTGGGACTCCTGGCAGTGCGGCTCTTCCTATTTTTGGTTTGGTGTACACGCCCATGGGATACCCTTATGGCACCCATGGGTGGGGGTACAACCCTGTGCCCTTAGTGTATGTTTTTGGGGAACTGTGTGTGGCCCACAGAGCAGGGTATGGGCCAGTGGCAGCTTCATGCTGAATTTGACAGGTGCTCTGAGTATCCTCCTTTTTGGGATACTCGGGCCCTGCCATTGGAATCAGTTGATTCCTGATAGGAAACAAGATGGCCCCGGTGGCCTCTTGCTTTCTATTGCATGTTACCATGTTTTCCCAAAGACCTGGGAAGCCCTGACTCTGTCCCTTCCCCCTGACTGGCTGTTGGGTGGAAGTTCCATATATGGTATTGTAGTGAAGTCGAGGCCAGACTGGCTGGAGCCTTCCCAGTGACTGTATGTTGTGGGTACACCCTGTGGGTGGGACCTGGGTGAATGGAGTGTGTGACCAATATGCACGTTTTGTTGCGGATGTCTGGTTTCTAGTATGAAACACAATGACTGAGACAGCCTTTCCCGGAACTGGTATGAATGCAGTGTGTAGTGTTGAATGGCTGGGTTCTTGTCCCAATACACATTCCTGATTGGCTGACTGACTGCTGAATGCCCATCTGAGTGACTGGTTGCCTGAGTTTGACCCAGCAGAAGGAATGGGAGATCAACAGTATAACTGGGGGCCTCTCACTGATAGAAATCGTTCAGAAGCTGAAGTCGAAACTGATGCTTGATCTCGAAGTCGAGCCCGAAGAAGAAGGTTGACTGCTGTTACCTTCACTGCAATCTGAAAGCCACCATGATGTCGAGACTGATCCAAGAGAGGACCTGGTTAGGCACCCTCTTCCCGAGCTCCGAGGGACCATCGAGCACCGTTAACCTTCGCCGAAGCTCCCTGGGAGTCAGACCCTCGACAGGCTGCCGACCGGAGATGGGGACCGCCAAGGAGCACAAAGATAAGCACCGGACATTCCATCCACCGTCGTTGACCAGGGTTCGCAGGTTTGCTATAACCACTGGAGGACCGTCGAAGCCCTGTTGCCCAGAAGCGGGGACTGCTTGACGCCGTGCCATCGACGACCGGAGCTCCACGCTTCATTGATTAAGACATTTGATTCCCAGACATGCTCGTCCACACCGCCGACCGCCTTGTCCCGCCAGAGAAGGACAGGCCGTCGATGCACCGAGGAGCATCCGCCGGTGGGTTGCCCGCCACCCAAAGATCGTAGAGACACTGGACGACACGACGCCCTTGCAGGGCCAAAGATCTTCACAAACTCTTTGCGGTCCTGAACTATCGACATCGAGATGCCCCGCACGCCTCTTCCTTGCAAGACGTCTTCGACTCGTCGTCGAACAGCACTGCCAGGACCGAAGCTGCTGCCTCGACGCCGCCGAACTTCCATTGAGGATTCTCAAAGCCGAGTTCACTTTCTTCGAGGCCCATCGATGATCTGTGGCTCCTGCTTTAAAGGGAGTCCCTCAAGAAGGATCCCTCGACGCCTCCTCGAGGAACTCTGCTATTCCAGGTACATTGGGGTGGTAGAACCATTTTAGCAGGGAATAAGACTAATTGAACAATGTATGGACTGGGCTTGTAGTATATCATTATCTTACAGGTTGCCCAGGTGGGGGGATCTCCACACAGAGCTGTGTCTAGTGGTAGGGGCCAGTGTTCTGCCAATTGTTCTAACCAACTGCTTTCCTTATGTCTATTGTTGGTTACCTTTATTAATTGATTTGTGCGACATTTGACCAGAGTACAGTTGATGCACTTTAATGAAATCTGATAATAGTTGTGGTACCACTTTGAACTGTATATATTTGCCATTGTAGATTAACTGAGCACAACGTGAGTTATTGTGATTGTGTATATAACCTGGAACCTTAATTATCTAAACACTGTGTTTTAACTAATACAGTGTGTGGACATTCCTTTGTGGGCTTGGGGACTACACTGTACTTAAGAACCAGCCTGCATCACCTCCTGAGAAGCTAGGCCTGATTGCTCGTCCATTGCTACCAACAATAGAGAATCTAGGCTGGGTTCCTCTGTACCACTCCTCTACCATATAGAGAGCAGAAATACAGACACCCCCCCCCCCTCCAGTCTTTACAGGAACACCCCATACAGATAGAGAATGCTAGGCATTGCTCTTATTCCTTAATAAAACCACTCCTGAAACGTCCTCAGAGTCAGTGTCCTCCTTTTGACCGCCGTAGACAAAAATGTGATGCAGAGCATGATCGCATTTGACAAAATTGCTGAATTTTGGATGAAATTCCTGTCGGTGGTGGGAAGGGTGGCACTGGTTAAACCGATAGTGCTCCCATGATTACTATATGTCTTCCAGGCCATGCTAATGACTATTCAGACTGAGTTCTTCCATAAGATACACATGAGGATGGATAAAGTGTTCTGGAAGGGTGGGTACCCAAAGATCGCGTTGGCAACCTATAAAAAACTCCAATCCAGGAAGGGGCGAGGGAACCCTGTGGTGGTTTGAAGACCCGAAGGAGGATGAGATCACCTGTATGCTTGCTATCGAGTGTAGCCCACAACTTTTGATGTAGTTGATTGGTGTTAAAGAGTACTTGGTCAGCTTCCATCGCAAGTGGCAACCTTGGTTAGGGTCTGGAGGCAGGCGACACGACTCCAGGGACAGAAGATGCCTTTCCTAACGGAGTTGAGACTATCCTGTAGTAGGTTGGGATATTTTACAGGTAGAGGCGCAGGAGGAGGGGTGACTAGGCTGGGACAGGGTTGGAGAGTTTGGGACCTGTACGATGCAAATAGGGCCCTTACTTTTCTTGAATTTTGGAGTGACACCGAGGGGCAGGCTCAATATTTTGGAGTACACTAGATTGATGGTGGTGGTCAGGGGTCTTTGGGATGGGTTTCTAGAACGGCCTAAGATACATGTGATTAATGTAGCCTTACAGAACCTAACGGGAGGGGGTAGATGCCCAATGGAACTCCAGACTGCAGATGTGGTGGCTAGAGATCGAGTGGTTAAACCGAGATGCAAGTGGGGGGAAGACCTGGAGGAACCCCTGACAGACGGCGAGTGGTCCAGAGAACTGCTTTCTGCAAAGCAAGTGTCCAGAAATGTGAGGTTCCAATGGATACAATATAAATTCACAATGTGTGCCTATTTAACGCCTGTTGTGGTGGCTAAAATGGCTCCTGATCTCGGCCCCAGCTGCTGGAGATGGAAGAGGGAGGTGGGCACGTGTATACACATGCTGTGGGGCTATAACATGGTCCGGTCGTTCTTGAGTCAAGTACTTGACCTGCTGTATACCCTCACGGGGGTGCAGGTACAACCCACAGTCCGGCAGTGTATGCTTGGATTACTTCCCACCAAACGAGGGAGGAGGAACAAACTACTCATGAAAATGGTCTCGTTAGGGTTCATTCTGGCAAACCAAGCCCTTGCATTAGAAGTTGCCCGGTGGTACCCTCTTTGCTTCCTGGCTGAGGGAGGTTCGGAAGTGGACATTGTGGAAAAGTCAACGGTACCTGGGGGTTGGGGGTTGTTTTAGAATATGACATGAGGTGCCGTCATGCCCCCCTGACAAGGGGTCTGGGTACTGTAATGGTACAGACGTAGATGGCATTTGATGCTGTTCAAAAGGTCCAGTGGAGCAGAGGGTCACGGAGGGGGAGCGACATGAGAGAACCAGACAGCATAATGCTTGATGTGGAATTTGGCACACACTGCTATCTATAAGTGATGGCGCTGTTGGGGGGCGGGGGGTTGTCGATCAGGTGTCGATCTTGGCTTCAAGGTCCTCTCTTTGTTGTCGAAGAAACAAAAACACCATTTAAAAATAGCGCAGCCTCTTGTCTATAAATGCTACAGGCGTAGTACTGTATGCGCGCCTTGAAACACTTGTGCATAGGCGCGTTACAAATGCCATATCAAATGCAAATATAATGCATATTGATGAACCTGTACATGTCGTATAAATGGAAAATGAATAAAGAAATATATAAATAAATAAATAAATAAATAAATAAATAAAGCTTCCCATGGTGTAGTTGCAGGGTGCATGCCCAGATAAATCTGCGGCAGGAACCACAAGTGTTCAGCTCATCCAAGTGTCGGTTATGGAGCCCTGGGGTATAAGACCCTTGGGAGACCACTGGTTGGGGTTCTAGGTAATTGACCGGCATAAGTGATATAGATTCCTTACCTTGCCCAGGGGTTTTATTTTCCTTGTCTGGCGGGTTTGAGGGGTCCGGTCGTTTTTTCGTGCAGACTTTTTCTATTGTCCCAGGGATGACACATGCCTTAAACCACTCTGCCTGCTCAACGGATAGCATCCATTAAAGAGACAGCATTGGCTTTACAATTTCTTGTTACTTGCTCTGCCGTGTAAATAGAAAACTCTAAGGGTACTGTTTTATCATGCACCCCACGACCCCCTGCCTGCCCAGCAGATGGACCCATTCTCACAAATCAAGCATGTGCTATGTATTGGTTTGGCACACCCTCTGCCTGTTCAGTCGATAACTGCAACCCTTACAGGGGCCTCATTACGAGTTGGGTGGTATCCCGGCAGTATTACGACCGGGATACCGCCTGGGCTAATAGCATTACCGCCACCCTGTGCAGCGCTATTAGCGCGGATGATGGGTTGGACGGTAATAGATATTCCCCATTCCCCATTGGGTCCATTAGACCCAATGGGTCATTTTCGGCACAATTAGCGGACACTAATTGTGGGCGAAAATGGGTGTTAAGTTGGCGCATTTACCCCCAGTTTAGAGCTGGGGGTAAATGCTACCAGACTCATGATTGTGCGGACCCTTAAATACAGCAGTAATAGTGTTACCGCTGCATTTAAGGGCTACTGCCCTGCCCGTGATGAGGCCCAATGCCTTGTGTTATTTTTCCACTTCTGTTGCCTGCTTGGCAGGTAGATGCAATCCATCGAAATGTTTATTTGTCTGATTCCCTAAATGTGCTGCTTTCATGTTAATGTGACAGTCACCACCGTATGATGTTCAACCAATACCTGGCACTCCTTGCCCACCGCATCAGCGCTCTCTGTCCCAACTTTCAGTGCTATGCAGATGATACCCAGCTCATTTTCAGGCTACCCTCGGCCTCCTCCTCTCCTTCCCTCATCTCTGACTGTCTGTCTGCCATCCAGGAATGGTGTGCCGCCAACGACCTCTGCCTTAATGCCAGTAAGACTGAGATTCTACTCATCGGCACACCCACTCCCTCCTTCCCTGCAGCTCTCAGGCTGGCCTCTTTTGGCCCTCCTCCCACTCCCACCTGCAAGGCTAAAAACCTCGGGGTCATCTTCAACTCTGCACTCTCCTTCTCCCCTCACATCTCTGATGTCTCTAAGAAGTCACACTATCAGCTGCACCTCCTTAGAGGTATTCTTCCTTTCCTCTCTTTCTCCCAGAAGCTCACTGTCTCCAGAGCCCTGGTCCTCTCCAAGCTGGACTACTGTAACAGCCTCCTAAATCTTCCTGCCTCCACTCTCCGCCCTCTGCAACTTATCCAGAACAGGACTGCAAGACTTGTCCTTGGCCTCAAGCCCAGGGATCGTATCTCTCCAGGACTGAAATCTCTGCACTGGCTCCCAGTGGCTGCGAGGATTAAATTCAAAACCCTCTGCATTGTACACAAGGCCTTCTGGGGTCTGGGGCCGCAATACCTTCAACTCTCTCTTCCTAAATATCTTCCTTCTCAAGCTCTTAGCTCATCTGCCTCCAACTCCCTCGGGGTCAGTCGCTTCTCCAAGCAACGAGTTGGTGGCAGATCACTCTCCTCTGCAGGGGCCTCTCTCTGCAACGGCCTTCCTGCCTCCCTGAAACTCGAGGAGAACCATCTCCGGTTCCAGAAACATCTCAAATCCTTCCTCTTTGTTTCTGCTTTCTCTCTTTTCTCTCCTCCCCTCCCTTGCTGAATTCCTGACTGAAATTGCAGTGGTTACCTGGCCACCCTTTTCTGATATCTGGCCCAGGCCCCGTCAACTGCCCACCTGCACTGCCTCCCTGGCAACCCCTGCACTTGGGGACCGTTATTTCTGTATCCCTTCTGTCCCCCTTCCAGCACTTATGTCTGCACTTCCTTGAACTTGCCACCAGCTGGCTGTTTATGTGTTTTATTTATCTTATTCATTCCACTTCCCATCTACTGCACTTTCCCCTGTCCCTTCCCCCTGCGCACCTTTCTTTTCCCCCCTTCCCATGCACTAACGCGATCTGAATGACACCTGACATAGTAGGATCGTTGTCTGTCCTCCCTTTGTTCCCCCCCTTGCCCCGTCGCGCCTGACACACTTGTGTACAGGCGCGTTATAAATGCCATATCATACCATATCATACAGTCCTATAGTTGAGGTGAAACCTATGAACCATTACATTTTGCAAACATTTTATTGCTAATCATTTTTGAATTGCAGGACAGATCTGGCTGAAACGTTCATAAAACATTGCCTGACATGGGCCACTCCATATTGGAAGATTTGGGGCAAATTGCCACAAAGATCTAAAGGTTTTAAAGCGTACAAGAAAAGGCTGTTTTTGGACCAAGCCCATTCTTTTTCCAAGAGACAAATCTGCTTCCTTTGAGCCGCAACATATCAAAAACCACTGGACAGAATAGTGCAAAATAAGAAACAAGTTGGTCACAAAGTGTTGTAAATCTTTTTTCTGTTTTGGTGTAAATCCGTCAGTAGGCTTATACATCTGACAAAGAAGGGTGTGCCCCAGCACCAAAAATCATTGATATATATCCTATGAAGCATTGGTTGAAGCTGAACTGGAAACTAGAGCACGCTGATGGCATCACAAATGACATCAATGGAAAGTAAATGTTGGTAGGAACAATCCAAGTCCTTTATTTCAAGACATTTGAGAAACCTTCTACTACTAGATGTTTAGTGTGTTCTCCCAAAAGAGAAATATGAACTTTTAGTATGTCAAGCCTTTCAAAATGTATCTCAAGGTCCTGAAAAACTCTGTGGAAGTAGAACAATCTCAAAATTTAGTGCACAACTGCATCATCGTCCTGTGCCCTAACTATTTTTCCCCAAACCTGAAACTATGATTCAAGATTGACCTTTGCCTGTCTTCTCAGCGAAGCATTTGAGTTTTGCATGGTATAGGGCTAAAACAGTTAGCTGTGATATAAAAAACAAGGGGTTTGGTGTACTGCTCCCTCGCTTTTATGTTGGAATGGTGGACAGTCATAGTTAGACTATGCATATCTTCTTTTCATCTCATCACCAAGCTTTGAAAGAGTTATCTGTGGACTTCTTCACATCTGACTATTTTCCATACAGACTATCTTTTGACATATTCTGCAGGCTAAAGTTACTACTTTTCGAATTGTTTGAATTTGCAACTTAGAAGAAGTGGCTTTCTTGCAAAATATATCAATTTAAGAACAGAGATTCAAATCAAAAAGCTGCACTGGGATTTGTTTGACTAGGACATGGTTATCTATCACTATCCAACTCGGGTCTGTTGGAATCTGATGGCTAAAAAGTGACATTAATTTGAAATATGAGGAGTTAGATGTGAAATTAAGACAAACAAGCACTTCAATCCCTCTGCTTATGGTTTTTAAGTGTGTAGAAGTAATACATTTGTATGTCTTAAACATTGTTTCGAAGGGATTGTGTCCTCCGACGTATTCCTCATCTTAGATATCTCCTTCCAGCTCTGCTGGCCTCGGAAAATGTTTTCTCTCTAGAGGGCGCTGCGCGTCGATGTCCTCCGAGTCGATGTCCTTCGACAGCCACCGTATCGACGCCGACGTCATCCTGCCTATAAAGGCCGCGCGCAGCGTCCGTTGCTCAGTTCCGTTTTTCCGCGCTTACTCAGTGCCTCGGAATACCGTTGCTCAGTTCTTAGTCAGATTAATCCTATTTACCTCGAGTTATTCGATCCGTACTTGATGGCTTCCTCGTCGGAACCGACAACTCCTCGATCCGGCTTCAAGAAATGTCGAGATTGTGGGAAAAAGATGTCGTTGACCGATCCTCACTGAATTTGTCTGTGGTGTTTGGGAGCTGAACACCATTGTTCGGAATGCGAGGACTGTATGTCCATGACAGCTAAGGCCCTGAAGGAGCGTAGGGGGAAGCTGGAGAAAGGTAAGACTTTTAAAGCTTCTTCTTCGTCGACGAAGTCGAGACACTCGTCTCCTCGTCACCATTCGCGCTCCAGGTCTCGGAGTGGGTCTCATCACTCCTCGAGATCGAAGCACTCGAAGAGGAGACCTCGAAGAGCCCCTTCTCCGTCTTCCTCTTCCTCTGTTTCGCCAAAAAGAATCCCTTGCCCCACGAAACATAGTTCCCGGGCTGAATGGGAGGAATTCCGAAAAAATATGAGCGTCTTCGAGAAAGCGGCCTCGACCCCCTCGAAGACTGCCGAGAGTGATGCTCTGGTTGAAAGACCCGAAGGTCAAAAACGCCGCGAGTCGCAGTACCCGGTGAAAGAAACCTCTCGAGCGCGTCTCGAACCTTCGAGCAGGACTATGACCTCCAAACCTTCCTCGAAGGTTCCGTCGACGAAGGTTCCGTCGACGTCGAGGTCAATGTCTTCGACGCCGTTGTCGAAGGGACCTTCGACACACGGGTCTGTCGACTCAACGCCAGCTTCGACACCGGCGTCGACGCCGAGAAAAGTCACGGTTACCACACATCCGATGACTATCCCCAGGCCCTCGACGTCGATGGCTTCGATATTGTCGAGTAGAATTCCAATTCTGTCGAGGTCTTCGAGGCCTCCGCCTCTGTTTTCGACGCCACGTTCGAAGCCTTCGACGTCGCCGTCGACGACATCGACGTTTTCGAGGCGAATAATGACAAGTTCGGCACCCTCTGCCTTGGAAATGGGATTTACTCCCTTTATGAGTTCAGAACAATTGAGAATTATATCCTCAATTTTAGAAGAGGGTGATTTGTCTGAACAGGAAGACACATTTGAGTTACAGGGACCTGTAACCCCAGTTAGAGAGGAATTTTCCTCTGAAGAGCGCACGTTAAAGGATCTTCATGATTCTACATGAGGCAAGTGGGTTAGACACTTCCCCTGAGGTGGAGTTTGCTAAGCCAGACCCAGGGAAGCATGCTGAAACCCCCTACAGAACCTTAATGGCCAGGATTACAGAGTTCATGGGGTGGTCTGCACCTTCACAATCTTTCCAACAAGATGACCTCACGGATATTCTTGACAAAGGCCCACAGGAGGATCCTGTGGTGCCTTTTCATAAAGCTCTTCAGAGAAAGATCATGACAAACTGGGAAACCCCAGATGTAGTACCAGCAGTAAATAAAAAACTGTCTACAAAGTACAGGGTATCTTCTACAGACCCAGAGTTTTTGTCTAAACACCCATCCCCAGAAAGTCTGGTGGTACAGGCAGCATCCTCTACCGATGTCAAGACGGCTTATCCTACCGTCCCACAGGACAGGGATGATAAAAAATATGATGGTATGGCAAAGAAAGTCTTTTCAGCATGTAGCATGGCGTTAAAATCTGTTAATGCTACTTGCACCCTTGCTAGGTTCAGCCATACACTTTGGGAGTGTGCTTCTACAGTGGCTTCTCCCGGAGGGAGAAGAAAGGGATGCGTTCCTGAATATTATACAGGACGGTAAAGACGCTATGTGCGAATCCCTCCAGACGGGCATTGATTCGGCTGACAGTATCAGCAGAGCAATGGCGGCAAGTACATCAACCAGGAGATTCGCTTGGTTGAGAAGGTCGGGTTTTGCCCCAGATGTGCAAGCCAGGCTCTTGAACATGCCATTCGATGGCTCTTCTTTGTTTGGGAAAAAGGCGGATGACAGTTTAGAAAAACTGCAAACTTCAAAAGCAGCAGCAAAATCCCTAGGAGCTGCAATCCGTCAGACTCCTTTTCGTCCCACAGGAACCTTTGCGAGGGGCAAGTCCTTTCGCTTCTACTCCACATTCGGAAGAGGTAGAGAACGACCGGCTCAAAGGGGTCAAAGAAGAACTACCCGAGGTGGACGGGGTAGATATTCAAAAGCCGCAGCAACAGCAGGTGCCTCTTTACCATCGGCATCTGCATCAGCCGCCCCAAAACCACTCTGAGGACTTCCCTCTCAGGACACCTGTAGGAGGCAGGTTGACTCAACATCTGACGGTATGGCAGGCTATCACGTCAGATGCTTGGGCATTGGAAACAGTTGCCCAAGGTTACTGCCTGCCTTTCCTACGTATACCTCAGAGTCATCCACCCGGGATCAGCTCTCAGAAAGCTCCAGATCCGCTCCTCTTGCAGGAAATTTGGGACCTGCTAGAGAAAGGTGCAATAGAACCGGTACCTGTAGCGGAGAGGAACAAGGGCTGGTACTCCCCTTACTTTCTCATTCCAAAGAAAGACGGAGGACTGAGACCCATCTTGGACTTGCGAGAATTGAACAAATTCCTCAGAAAAGACAAATTCAAGATGGTCACTCTTTCTCAGATCCTCCAGGCCCTTCAGTTCCAGGACTGGTTGGTATCTCTGGACCTTCAGGACGCTTATTTCCATGTGCCTATCCATCTCAAACACAGGAAATACCTGAGGTTCGCAATTGGCAACTCTCACTATCAATTTCGAGTGCTGCCATTTGGGCTGACCTCCGCCCCGAGGGTCTTCACCAAGTTAATGTCGGTAGTGGCTGCAAGTCTAAGGAGGGAAGGGATTCACGTCTACCCCTACCTGGATGATTGGTTGATCAGGGCTGTTTCTCCGGAACAAGCTCAGATCCAGCTAAATCACGTGTGCCACTTCCTTCACAGACTGGGCTTCTCCCTCAATTTAAAGAAGTCACAAATGATACCATCGCAGAGACTCCAGTTCATAGGAGCGATCCTGGACACTTCCCTGGGAAAAGCCTCGCCACCAGAGGTGAGGGCTCAAGATATTCTACAGATGGTTACCAAGTTCCAACATGCCCAACGTCTCCCAGCCTTCGACTTTTTGAGGTTGCTAGGCCTCATGGCATCCTGCATTTTCCTAGTACCAGAGGCTCGCCTGAGAATGAGATCCCTCCAGTGGGCACTGAGGACTCAGTGGTCACAATTCTCAGGGAGAATGACATATCTTCTTCAGGTTCCCGGCAGGGTGGCTCGAGACCTTCAGTGGTGGGCCTGTCAGGAGAACATTCTGAAAGGAGAACAATTTTGGCAACCCTGGCCGGAGATAACAGTAGTCACGGATGCCTCACTCACTGGGTGGGGAGCCCACGCCAACGACTTGACCATCAGCGGTCATTGGTCTCCATCGGAGTCCAGACTACACATCAACCTGTTAGAGCTGAGAGCCATCAGACTTGCGCTGAAGGCGTTCCTGCCAGCTGTACAAGGGAAGAACGTCCTGATAATGACGGACAACACGGTGGCCATGCATTACCTCAACAAAAGAGGAGGCGTAGGATCACTACCCCTGTGCAGAGAGGCGATGCAGCTCTGGTTTTGGGCAATCCAAGAAGGAATCTCTCTATCGGCAGTTCACCTAGCCGGAGAGAAGAACTTGACAGCGGACGCTCTGAGCAGGCAGAACACAGTCTCCCACGAGTGGGAGCTAGCTCAGGAAGTCCTTCAGGAGATCTTCGCCCTTTGGGGAACCCCTCAGGTAGATCTGTTCGCCACCAGCCTAAACAGGAAATGCGACCTGTTCTGCTCAAGGGAATTTCCCCCGAGAGGAGCTCTGGGAGACGCGTTCATAGTGGACTGGGAGTTTCCGCTTCTGTACGCGTTCCCACCGGTCCCTGTCATTCCTCAAATGATCAGGAGGTTGAGAAGATTCCGGCGAACCATGATCCTAATTGCCCCGGATTGGGCCAGGAGAACGTGGTACCCGGACCTTCTAGACTTGTCCATCTGCCCTCCAATTCGACTTCCACTCAGAGAGAACCTACTCTCACAGAAGGGAGGTCAGGTTCTCCATCCAGACATCAAAACCCTCAACCTTCACGCTTGGCTTCTGAAAGGCTGAGGTACAAGGATTGGGACCTTCCTGATGATGTTATGGAGGTGTTGCTTTCGGCAAGGAGGCCAGCAACAAAGTCTTTATACCGCTGCCGTTGGAACAGATTTTGCAGCTGGTGTAGAGAACAGAATATCGACCCTTTTTCATGTGGTACACCAATGGTTTTGTCCTTCCTACTATATTTGGCAAATTCAGGCCTTCAAGTTGGCACCATTAAGGGCTATCTCGCAGCGCTATCCATCTTTAAGCGTACTGCGGAAGAACCATCCTATTTCAAATTACCCTTGGTAATAGAGTTTCTAAAGGGGTTAAACAACAATGTTTATCCCCCAAGACCATTCCAAGTTCCCCTATGGGATTTAAACTTAGTACTAACTTTCCTGATGGGTACACCTTTCGAACCTCTCCATTCTTGTTCGTTAAGATTCCTTACCCTTAAAACTGTTTTATTAATAGCACTTACATCTGCTAGAAGGGTGAGCGAATTACAAGCTCTTTCTTGTAAACCCCCTCATACTATATTTCACAAAGACAAAGTTGTCCTGCAAGTGAAGCCTAATTTCCTCCCAAAGGTGATTTCTGAATTCCATATCACTCAGAAGATTACCCTACCATCTTTCTATCCTCCTCCCCCGGGGAAAGAGGAAGAGAGGTTACACAGGCTAGACCCTAGGAGGGCTTTAAGTTTTTACATTAGTAGACTAGCCAGGATAAGACAGGCAGACCAGCTATTTGTAGGTTACGCAGGTCACAAGCTGGGGTTACCAATAACTAAGCAGACCATTTCCAGATGGATCATTCTAGCCATTCTGGAATGTTATAAACTGGCAGGGAAAGAGCCCCCTCAAAACCTTAGGGCTCATTCGACCAGAGGTATTGCAGCTTCATCGGCCCGCAAAAGAGGTGTGCCGGTTAAAGACATATGTGCGGCCGCTACATGGTCGTCTGTCCATACCTTTACACGTTTTTACAATCTGGATTCCTCCTCCAGTCAAGAGACTAGGTTTGGAAGGGCTGTACTGCATTCTATTCATCAATAGAAGACAGCGTGAAGTCAGCACTCCCCCCTCCGATAATAGAATACTGCTATGGGAGCCTATCTAAGATGAGGAATACGTCGGAGGACACAATCCCTTCGAAGAACAAGTTACTTCTTACCTTGTAACGTTCTTTCGATGGGATGTTCCTCCGACGTATTCCACATCGACCCTCCCATCCATCCGCGCAGTTCTACTTCCCTTGTTGTTGCAGCTTACGCTCCTTCAGGGTGATTAGTTAGTCCAGAAAGTATTATTGTGGGCTACAAAACGGAACTGAGCAACGGACGCTGCACGCGGCCTTTATAGGCAGGATGACGTCGGCGTCGATACGGCGGCTGTCGAAGGACATCGACTCGGAGGACGTCGACGCGCAGCGCCCTCTAGAGAGAAAAAAATTTCTTACCGAGGCCAGCAGAGCTGAAAGGAGATATCTAAGATGAGGAATACGTCGGAGGAACATCCCATCGAAAGAACGTTACAAGGTAAGAAGTAACTTGTTCATCTCTCTCCCTTGCAGTTGTGATTTGTGCTACGACTGATGCCATCAAGGATGTGTTATGTTATGTTAATGGGATTTATGAATTGCACCACTTCCATTTGCATGGTCTCCAGGCACTCGAGGAGGGGGGTTGGGGGGGGTTCTGAAAAAAGAGGAATGAGTGGGTTTTTCAGTGGGACGAGAGGGAGTGCGCACAAGTGCTTTTGCTGTTGTGTTGGTAGTTTGAGTTTGGAAAAACTGTCACTGTGTGTGGGGTTGCTTCTAGGTGGTATGGGTTGGTGGATGTGCAGGTGCTTGAGGACATACGGGAGGTCACTGTGGTGCAGGGGTACATTGACCGTGTTGCGATTGTGTGAGTTATTGGAGGAGGTATGAAGTTTTGCTATTCGGCGTCAGTCTGAGTGTGCAGTGTTGCGGTTGCTGTGTGTGGGTGGTATAGATGGTTGGTGTATGGTGTGTTGCAATAGTATGGAGAGTTTAAGTGGGGTTAATTAGGGAGAATGGGGTGATGCGCATACCATGGTATTGCGTAGAATCACTGTTGCACTCGTTTTTTGTCGAGTAAACTGAAACTGACTGTGCAGTTGTTCCCTTTGTTAGGTTTAACTGAACAACACTTTCACCACAGCAGTTAGCTGGATGGCCAGAGAGCAACTCATCCTTTAGGACATTGCAGTTCGCCACAGTAGCAGAAGGTCGAGGCCGGAGCCAATTGAATCGGCCATAATCTGGAATCTCATGCTGTATTGACTATAAGGATCCCTGTCTTTTTGGGCTCATCCTTAGGACATCCATCTCTTTACAGAACCGAGGCAGTCTCGGCGTTCTAGCAGGAAGTAGTAAGCTCTTAGTTAAGTCATTTGTCTTTGGGTGTTTGGGATTTTCCCCATTTGTGTTCCAAGTTGCCTACCTTTCGTTTATTGGTGCCTGGCTCATTACCAAACCTACTTAATCATCACTGCCCTTTTCTAAAGCTGTCTGCATAGGGACTACTCGGCTCACTATTAAAGGAATAGTGCGCTCAAAAAAGGTTTCGGGCATGTGTTTTTAAGCATACGTTGATTAATCGTACAAACATTTGCTATGCACCTTACCATAGTTTTCTTCTTTTTTACACATGCGAAATCAGGCAGCAGGGCGCGGCCATCTTGTGATAATCTTATCCGTTGCCTCATCGCCCCTGGCGGCACTAAATCATATCCCCCGCCCCTGAGGCTGACATCACCAAACCTAGTGATATTCTCCGACTATCTCCATGATGTTACTGGACAGCATAGCAAAACGCACCCAGTCATCACTTACGTGTTAACATTAGTTGATGCAGGACCCGGAATATCAACACACATCATCTCACAACACAGCGCGTCCCAATTTTGAATATAAAATTTTAAAGGAAATAGCAAAACTGTACAATTTGTAAAGTACTTTCATTTCACAATAAACATCCGAGAACATCCAGCAATTGCCATTTTCAAGCATATGGGTAATTTTTTTCTTTGTTCTCGATCCACAAATGTTTATCGTGAGTCACACAGTGTTCCTTTTGGGTATAAGAAGCACATTGGATGCACCGCGAATCACAAGGATTGGGCATCAGCTTGGCGCTAGGCCACCGTAAACGATGTCAGGATGCTCCTTATCGCTGGTACCGCGTAAGGGCATATCGGCCCGTTGCGATCGTCCCAAAAAAGCGCCAAGGTGATCCAGCCATTCAAGTGTATCTGCAGCTGCCTGTTAAAAAACCCGTCAGTTGGTATCTGGAATCGATGACAATCGCAGAAAGGCAGGATGTAGCTATTTGAAAAACTTAACAGAAATCTGTCTCAGTAACCGATCTTTATTACAATTGATCATTTTACCCATTAATTCGGCCCCGTGTTAAAACTAATGATGAACACAGACGTAAAACAATGGGAACACAGAGAAAACAACGTGGAAAGTAGTCTACAATTTGCTTCAGAGGTTAGTGCTATGAAGTATGCTAAGCTCGAAATGGGATGCGGAAGCTGACGCTACAATTCGAAGAACCCATAGATGGCGTCTTAGTTAAATATTAGCCTGGAATTTGGCGCTTGTGGAACCTGGTGGACCTCAGTGGTGAACTACATGCATCTCGATGCTGGACTGCCCATGTACCCAGGACAAAGACAAGTACACACAACAGGTTGTATTTGCGTGTCGTTGCAATATGCCACAAAGAACAACCCAGTACAATGTAAGCCAGCAATAACGGTCGGCTAATGATACGTTGACTCGTTGGTCTATAAAATTGTTGAAAGCAAGCAAAACTTGCATCATATTAGTCATTTCCATTCTCTCGGTGTAACGCAGAGACTCCGTTCAGATCAACAAAATTTCATAAAATGAAATGAAATGTTCCTTGGTCCAGTTTTGGAATGGTGAACCTTATCATATTTGATGGTATTACACCCCTCCATTCATTCCTTTCGGAATCCTCCCTTTCTTTCATGGTCGAAAAACAATTGAACCTTATACTGTATACGATGCGTGGGTTTGCTCAGCTCGCAAGCAAAAATTGAAAGCTGCTGACCTTCGCTCAGAATGGGAGCCAATAGCCCTTCAGACCATAGTGGCATTAGAAATATTTTTGAAAAACATATGAATTGTTTGCTGCCATCCATCAATGCTGCGCGAAATCTCTAGTGATTTACTTTGTTCCTCTGGAGAACTTTGCACTCTCCCAGCGACTCCCACAGCCAGCCCACACCACGTGTCAGCTCAGCCCGTCTCCTGTTCACACGGCAAATCACATAAACATTTTTCACAAGGAGCAAGTCTCGAGCCCTGACAAAATGTGCTCGTACGAGAATGTCCGAGCAAGCCCTGCTGCAACCCTCTCCTGCCAGGCCGCAGTCGTCTGAACCCATGACTGGAGTTCTCCTTGAAAGAATCTGGTTTCCAGACCCTAACCCCGCACCACCTCAACCTCATCCCATATACCTATTCTGTATTGGTCATATATTCTGGTAACGCTGACACCTACCCCCACTGCGTTTGAAATCGTAAGACTCAGAGGGCTGCAAAGCAAAGAATGGCCACGGTTAAGCGCCTTCTGTAGTAAAGGCGCTCACTCCCCACACTGATCTACACACTGATCCTACACATACATTAAATAATGATCATCACTATACATTTAAAGTATATATTAGAGGCCTATAAATTGCACAAATGCGTTTGTACTATCCCACTTTGGGTCAATAGCAAGGTGAAAGGTGTGGGGGTCTTGCCCCTGAGGCAACCTGCGGGGGTCGGGATATATATCTGACAGGTCTGGCACATCAGAGCTAGAAAGGGGGTGGAGTGACACATGTTAGTTTAGGACAGAATATACTGTGACTGGGATCTTGTTTTATTGGGAGGCACTCTGTGGTGGTCAGCAAGGAAGGGTCACAGTTCTGGTACAAGAAAAGGAATAGCTTTGGAGGGGCACAAGGTTGAATAAGCAGTAATTTCCCAGCAGCGGGGGTGATAAGTGCAGGAGAACATTTGTTGAGATGGATGAACAACTACAAGTTATGGTTTGGACCTGACACACACAGGACAGTGATCTCAGAGGAAGAATTAAATGAATACATTCTTTGTTCGCAGCATGTTGTCTTGGTGCATCCATGAGAAAGGGATTTGGGAGGCACAGGCACAGGAGTAAAAAGGTGGGGGCTGTCAGTGCTCGCTGTGCACGGCGCTGCTGAGGGGGAGGGGAAACTTCACAATGCCAGAATGCGGCCTAGTCCAATGTTGGAGTCGAGGGTACACAAAATGGAGTCCAAGTGTGTCTAGCAATAGCCAAACCTCTGCTTATGTCAGGGCCTTCTTTCCCATGGCTGCAGAAGGGCAAAGGAGGCGTCCCCCACGAGTGCAAGGGCAGGATGTCACTTTTGCGTATAATGTATGGGAGCTGTGGGCTCAACAGACCCACTCTTTCCTTACATTAGCAATGACCCCCAACACATTCCCCCATGAATATATTGGTCAGAGTGCAGCTATTTCCCACCAACAACCCACTTTCATGCGCTCTTTTGCTCACAGTCAGTAGTTCTTACGTGCCGAGTATCTTATCTAGCCTAGGTCTCATCCCTTTTGTGGGACAAGTAGTTATTCAGCTATTTGGGCAACTGTTTGGTAAGGCAACTGCAGAACCCCAAGTATGCTTTCATACTGTTATCCATCTGGCCCTCCCACGATCAGTGAAGGTCCAACAGTAGCTCAACAAAACTGGGAAGTGTGAAAGCACAGAGTTACATTGTATGGCATTCGTAAAAATGGTACTAGTTGAAAAGAAAACTGACAAAGAGGATAGATTTCAAAAGACAAATAAATTGGATGCTTTATTTGGACACTTTATATAAACCTTGTTTAGGTGGACAGGGCACGTTTGCAATGCTTTGTGGCAATGTATGTGTCCTCGGAACAAAATCGCGTGTGATTCCATGAGTATGTATGTCCAAGACAATCGTAATAAGATCTTTCACAAAATCGAATTCCATTTCTTCGTATATTGGCACCCATTTTTTGCTTCTTTTGGTAAAGGCCATTGTGTAGCGAAGCATCCCAAAGTTTCCCACAGTCCTCGATTGTTCATGCCCTGAATTCTCAATATGCGCTAATACCACTTGTAATGTCCTATACTGCATCCCATCTATGCTGAAATGCAATCTCTTGGGCCTGTACTTTAGGCACATATTGTGGAACACCTCCAAATCTCCCATGTGACAGAATTCTGTGAGCCCCTTCAGATTCCTTTGATAGAAGTTTATCCAACACAATCTTCTAAAGAGCTATGTGTGGAGGTGAAGATGGAATCAACCACTTCTTCTTCCATTCCTGCTCCGGTGACAAAGTGCCATGTGCACACTGGTGGAAATGTTGATTTTCTGTCCGAGAGTGAACATTGGAACAGTGGTGCATTAGTGACCACCATTTTTCTAGGAGCATTTCCACAGAACCATCACAAGTTTTGGAGCTCCACCAAAGATGGTTGCTGAAAGACTGGGACCTTGTTTTCAGAACCTTTTTTTTCCTGCACCCGAGATTTTTAAATTGATTGGTTTGGCAACGTGCCATACATCAAATTGATGGCGAATATTTAGAAACTGCTCTCTCACTGTCTTGGTGTTACGCTCACCTGGCTCCCACACAGGCGTCGATCGGAATTGGACAGCTGCGGTCTCCACCAATGTGACGCGTAGGGCCGATATGACGGACTGGACTGGCCAACCTAGCTTCATTTGCTTGGCCCGTAGGAATATTCTTCTGCAAATGGAGAAAGGGAATTAACCACCCATGGAGTTGAGCGTAAATCTCCCCTCCCCCCTGTTCTCCCCACAAATCGCCTTTGATGTCCCCTCTTATAGTCTCACCTGATGGTTTGAAAAGATGAGCTCTCCATCCTGCATTGAGCGCAGGGGCGCGTTGATAACCAGTTGCTTCACTGGCTCGAAGGAATTGGTGAGTTCCAGAACAATATTGACTCCGAGATTCCCGGCAAGACGCCGTAAGTATAAAGTTTGTAAGAGTACAAATGTCTGACTTTCATTCTTGTCCGATTCCTTGCAGGTTGCAGCTTGACCCGAATGAAGAGTTCCTCGTGGCAACCGGTAGTATTCTGGTAAGAATTTATATTTTCCAACACAGTTCGATAAAATAATGTCAATATGTAACCTGTTGCTTTCTCCCTTATTCAGGCGCTGAGAGAAAGTATGAAGTCTTGGGGAATAATACCTCCGGCGGTAAAATCAGGTAAGTCTATTGTGGTGAGGAGGGTTCCCCTTGTTAGACCCTTTGTTTCACCTTGCTGTCCATTTGTTTCCCCTTAGGGGCCGGGGTTCGGCGAAGATGCAGTGGAAGCTGCGTCGACCCGTGAAGAGGAATAGTACCCCCGGTGGTAAAATCAGGTAAATCTATGGGGGGGTAACTAATATTCCTCTGTGTATTCCCTTGGCTCACCTTGCTGTTCTTGTCTTCTACCTAGGTGTCGGAGTGTGGCGGGAACATGCAGAATGATGCGGTGGAATGTGAAGTTCAGCGCGGCGCTGCAGCAGGTGAGGCGACGCGCATAAAATAACTTCTTCCTTCCAGCTCGAAGACGCGATGGATCGAGGATTAAAGGTATTGCTCTTGTTCTAACCTTTTCTCCTTCTTTCTCCCTTTTTCTAGGAGCTACAAACTCGAGGCGGGCGTGGCAGAAGGCTGGATGCAGACTTGCAGGCACGATGAGCGTTACGCTGCTGGATGCAGAATAACGCGAAGCGTGTGCTGCTCTTCGGGCGTGGTTTAAATAGCCTCCAAAGTAGTCCCAGGTAAGTATTGCTCCCCAGCCCTGCCCGAGTAAAAAAATAGTCCCTAAGTAAAGTAGTCCCTTCCTAGCCTCTTTTGGCTTGGAGCTCTTGCAGCATGGTCTGCATCAGGTATGTTTGCAGCATGGTCTGCATCAGGTAAGTTTTAATCTATGAGCCTGGCGCCTATGGTGCCAGGACTGAATCTCCATTTCAGCCTGGCGCCATAGGCGCCAGGACTGGACCCAAATAGCCCCTAGCAGGGGTTGTTGGGCTTGCTTAGGATAACTTGATGCCTGCTTCCGGGGTTGCTGGACGTGGTCTGGGTCCGCGGGGGTAGGCATCATGACAGCACTCCCCCCCCCCCCCAAGGCCCCTCCTAAAGTCATTCTTCCCTGTAGTTTTGGTTTGTCTGGGAAATTTCAGTGGAATTCTTTCACCAATCTGGGTGCATGAACATGGTCCCTAGGTTCCCATGACCTTTCCTGTGGTCCGTAACCTTTCCAGTAGATTAAATAAAAGAGTTTTGACTTTATCAGCTTGGAGTCCAGGATGTTCTTAACTTCAAATTCGGGTTCTCGTCTATAAGGATAGGGTCTGGTGGCTTGGTTAGTCTTGTCCCTGGTTGCACTGGCTTCAAAAGTGACATATGAAAGACGGGGTGAATTCCCATATTAGCAGGTAAGTCCAACTTGACAGCCACCGGGTTGATAATGGACTTAATAGAGTAAGGTCCCAAATATCTGGGGTTAAAGGTCTGTGTTCCCTTTAGGGGTATATGTTTTGTGGCTAACCATACTTGGTCCCCTATCTGGTATTGTGGAGTATCACTTCTATGCGGATCAGCATCTTTCTTGTATTTTTCTTTCGCCTGTTTTAAATGTGTAGTTGCTTCTTTAAAGGCTTGTATAATCGTAGCCTGCAGATGGTCCACTGCGGGCATTTCTAAGTGTTGGGGTAAGTCAAGGTCTGAGGTTCGAGGATGGTGCCCATATAAGGTATAAAAGGGGCTTTGTCTAGTTCCAGAGTGTACTGAATTATTGTATGCATATTCAGCGATCCAAAGAATGTCTTTCCAATTACTCTCAGTCTGATCTAACATACAACGCAGGTATTGTTCGAGAGTCTGGTTGGTCCTCTCCGTTTGACCATTGGTCTAGGGGTGGTGACTGGTCGATAACCTCACATCGATTTGCGCCAATTGACAGCATTTTTTCCAAAAATGTGAAATGAATTGACTGCCCCGGTCAGAGACCAATATGGACGGAAATCCGTGTATGTGAACAATGTTTTCGAGGAACTCCTTGGCCAGGATTGAAGCTGAAGGTAATCCCTTTAAAGAAATAAAGTGGGCCATCTTGGAAAAAAGATCCACAATAACTAGAATGGTGTTAAATCCATTGCATGGGGGTAGATCAGTAATAAAGTCTAACGATAAGGTGTGCCATGGTGTAGGCGGAATGTCTAAAGGTTGTAAGAGTCCAGCTGGATTTTTCTTTTGACTTTTGTTTTGGGCGCAAATGCCACAAGACATCACAAATGATTTAATATCCTTTCACCAGGTGGGCCACCAGAATTGTCTTTTAATTTTGGCTTCAGTTTTTGCAATACCTGGGTGCCCCTCCATTAGGGTATCATGATAACGGGAAATGACTAGCTCTTATACTTCCTTGTGTGGCAGAAATAGCCGCCCTTGGTAATAAGGCAGATCATTGGTGACAGAGTAGTCCGGGCCTTTTTTTACCCAGTCCTGCAGGGCTGTAGGATCAAAGAGTTGCTGGATCTTTACCTGAATGCCCTCTAGTGTCTGTAGAGTAGTCATGCCAAGAATTCTTTGTTCGGAAATTATAGGTACTGGTTCTGGGTTCACTTCTGCCTCTCCCATCCCTATTCGGGATAAGGCGTCTGCTTTACCATTCTTACAACCTGGTCGATAGGTTATTACGAAATCAAACTCGGCAAAGAACAATGCCCATCGGAGTTGACGTGACTATTGGGCCTTAGCTGTCTTTAAATACTGTAAGTTCCGGTGATCGGTGATCACAGTAATGGTATGCCTGGCACCGAGAAGATAGTGCTGCCAAGCCTTGAAGGCGGATTTAATGGCTAATAACTCCTTGTCGGCAACCCCATAGTTTAACTCGGGTGCCGAGAACTTTCTGGACCAAAATGCTACTGGATGAAGCTGGCCAGTTTCAGAGTCCGTTTGAGACAGGACAGCTCCCATGGCTAGAGTGGATGCATCGGTTTCCACTATGTATGGAAGTTCAGGGCGCGGGTGCTTTAACACAGGTGCAGACATGAATTTCGCTTTCAGCTCTTGGAAGGCATTTTCAGCTTCTTCAGTCCACATAAAGCATTTATTTTTTCGCAGGAGTGCTGTGATGGGATGTGCAACATGTGAAAAATCCGGGATGAATCTGCAGTAGAAATTGGCAAAGCCGAGCATGCTTTGTACTCCTTTAACTGAACTTGGTGATGGCCACTTAAGGATTGCGTCCACCTTTCGTGAGTCCATTCGGACTCCCTTTAGGGTCAGGATAAACCCAAGGAATTCAACTTCTGTGGCATGAAAAATGCATTTTTCCAGTTTTGCATATAGTTTGTGCTGGTGCAATTTCTCAAGGACTGCTCGAACGTGCTTCACATGGTCAGATTCTGAAGAGGAGTATACTAGAATATCATCGATATATACGACAACACAAACGTCAATGAGTTCACGAAGGACATCGTTCATGAAGTATTGGAAGGCTGCTGGTGCATTGCACAACCCGAAAGGCATCACCTAGTATTCGAATAACCCATACTTAGTGCGGAAAGCAGTCTTCCATTCGTCGCCTTCTTTTCACGTACCAGATGGTATGCCCCCCGGAGATCTAATTTAGTGTATATACAAGCGTCCTTCACTTGGTCTAGTAGTTCAGGGATCAGAGGCAATGGGTATCAGTTCTTAACAGTTATCTGGTTCAATGCGCGGTAGTCTATGCACGTTCTGAGGTCACCTTCCTTTTTGGGCACGAAGAACAAAGCTGAAGATGCAGGGGACTTGGATAGGCGAATAAAGCCATTGGCAAGGTACTGGTCTAAGAATTGTCGTAGGTGAAGGTTCTCAGGTTCCGTAAGGGCATAGATCCTGCTACAAGGGGGTTGTGCACCGGGTATGAGATCGATCGTACGATCTGTGAGGAGGTAAGGTGTTTGCCTGTTCTTTTTGGAAGACATCCTGGAATTCTTGGTATTCTGGGGGTAGTTGCATGACTGCTGTGGTTACTGTGGCCAGGCCTGCGTTCTGACTTTTATTTGGGTAACAGGTTTGTGCACAATCCGGGAAGGTTATTCTCTTCTCTCGCCAATCAATACAAGGATTATGTGTTTCCAACCAAGGTATTCCCAGTATTATTTGGAACTGTGGGGCTTTGATTAGATCAAACACAATAGTCTCTCAATGCCCATCCTGACCCAGTAGTGTCAGCTCTGCGGTGGAATGAGTTACAAACCCAGAGGCGATTTCAGTTCCATCGACTGTGGTGATGACACCTGAGGTGGTTTTTCGGGAGAGAGGTAGATTCATCCTGGAAACCAATTCATAGTCCACATAGTTTCCTATGGCCCCGCTATCAATGTATGCCCTTACTGCGTACATACGCGATGGCTGCCCTGGATCTACGAGGACCATTGGTATGATAAAATGAGAGGTCTGAGTATCCTTCTTCAAGCTCGGCAAGGAGACTTCTACGCTTGTCGGGCGTGGTCGTTTCCCGAGTCTGACTCCAGATGGCTTTTATCAGCAGCTCCTACCACCTTCTTGGGTGGTTTTACAGTGCAATCTTGTAGGAAATGCCCAGAAGTTCCACAATAAAGACACAATATCATTTGCCGTCTCCTTTCTCTTTCCTTCTGGGTTAAGGATCCTTTAACCCCTCCAATTTGCATGGGTTCTGAAGCATCTGCTCCTTTGGGGTTAGCATGGGTTTTGACCAACACTTGATTCTCAAACTTGGCTCGATCAGCCTTTCTGTTCTGAAGTCTGTGATCTAACTGGACCACTAAGTCTATATATTCAGCGCAGTCTTGAGGTGGGTTCACGACTTGAGCCAAGACATCCTTGAAGCCATTGATGGAATAATGTGATTTGTTTTACCTCAGGCCATCCAGTTTCCACTATCAACCTATTAAAGGTTGCGATGTAGGATGGAAGGTCCTGGTTACCCTGTCGTAGGGACAAAAGTTCGTTATCCAGGGCCTGTCCTTGGGAGTGCCGGGCAAATAGTCTTTCCATGCTCGTTTGAAAGCCCTGAAAATCCTGAAGAATTGGGTCATCCTGAGTAACTAGTGGAATTGACCAATCAGCTGCACTGCCGCTGAGATATGACAATACAAAGGCTACCTTGGCTTGATCGTTTGTGAAGGCTCCAGGTCTGCATAAAAAGTGCAAGCGGCATTAGTTCATAAACACGGCAAACCTTTTGGGATCTCCGGCAAAGCGTTCGGAACCAGGTAGGGGTGCATGTCCAGCCTGGCTTTGCAATAGTTGCCTGGCAAGGTCATCAGTTCGCTCCTTTGACAAAATCAGTTCTCTCCTAAGAGCATTGGTTTCTTGACGGGCGGAATGCACTTCAGCCCTCAGTTCCCCTAGTAATTGGGCCAATTGCTCAGTCTCTGAGGTATCCATAACACCCGGTTGGGAATTTGTGGGTAGGCTTTGCATTCTGTTACGCTCACCTGGCTCCCACACAGGCGTCGATCGGAATTGGACAGCTGCGGTCTCCACCAATGTGACGCGTAGGGCCGATATGACGGACTGGACTGGCCCACCTAGCTTCATTTGCTTGGCCCGTAGGAATATTCTTCTGCAAATGGAGAAAGGGAATTAACCACCCATGGAGTTGAGCGTAAATCCCCCCTTCCCCCCTGTTCTCCCCACAAATCGCCTTTGATGTCCCCTCTTATAGTCTCACCTGATGGTTTGAAAAGATGAGCTCTCCATCCTGCATTGAGCGCAGGGGCGCGTTGATAACCAGTTGCTTCACTGGCTCGAAGGAATTGGTGAGTTCCAGAACAATATTGACTCCGAGATTCCCGGCAAGACGCTGTAAGTATAAAGTTTGTAAGAGTACAAATGTCTGACTTTCACTCTTGTCCGATTCCTTGCAGGTTGCAGCTTGACCCGAATGAAGAGTTCCTCGTGGCAACCGGTAGTATTCTGGTAAGAATTTATATTTTCCAACACAGTTCGATAAAATAATGTCAATATGTAACCTGTTGCTTTCTCTCTTATTCAGGCGCTGAGAGAAAGTATGAAGTCTTGGGGAATAATACCTCCGGCGGTAAAATCAGGTAAGTCTATTGTGGTGAGGTGGGTTCCCCTTGTTAGCCCCTTTGTTTCACCTTGCTGTCCTTTTGTTTCCCCTTAGGGGCCGGGGTTCGGTGAAGCTGCAGTGGAAGCTGCGCCGACCCGTGAAGAGGAATAGTACCCCCCCGTGGTAAAATCCGGTAAGTCTATGGGGGGGTAACTAATATTCCTCTGTGTATTCCCTTGGCTCACTTTGCTGTTCTTGTCTTCTCCTTAGGTGCCGGAGTGTGGGGGGAACATGCAGGAGGATGCAGTGGAATGTGAAGATGCTGCGAAGGCCCGTGAGTTCAACGCGGCGCTGCAGCAGGCGAGGCGACGCGCATAAAATAACTTCTTCCTTCCAGCTCGAAGGCGCGATGGATCGGGAATTCAGGTAAGGATTAAAGGTATTGCTTTTGTTCTAACCTTTTCTCCTTCTTTCTCCCTTTTTCTAGGAGCTCCAAACTCGAGACGGGCGTGGCAGAAGGCTGGATGCAGACTTGCAGGCACGGTGAGCGTTACGCTGCTGGATGCAGAATAACGCAAAGCGTGTGCTGCTCTTCAGGCGTGGTTAAAATAGGCCCCAAAGTAGTCCCAGGTAAGTATTCCTCCTCAGCCCCGCCCGAGTAAAAAATAGTCCCTAAGTAAAGTAGTCCCTTCCAAGCCTCTTTTGGCTTGGAGCTCTTGCAGCATGGTCTGCATCAGGTAAATTTGCAGCATGGTCTGCATCAGGTAAGTTTTAATCTATGAGCCTGGCACCTATGGCGCCAGGACTGACTCTCCATATGAGCCTGGCGCCATAGGCGCCAGGACTGGACCCAAATAGCCCCTAGCAGAGGTTGTTGGGCTTGCTTAGGATAACTTGATGCCTGCTTCCGGGGTTGCTGGACGTGGTCTGGGTCCTCGGGGGTAGGCATCATGACACTTGGCTATTGAAAAGTGTCTGTCTGTGGCTATGAGGTCAATTTGCATTCCCCTTAATTTGGTTATCTTCCAGGGATTTTATAAAACCAAGTTTCTCCATGGCCACTGAGGATTTACATTCGGACACCTGCATGACCACCGAACTCACAATCTGTTTAGTTTCCATGTCCTGAAAGTGGTATGTACAGTACTTTTCTGAACATCCGGGGCTGTCACACTGTCCCTCGCCAGCTAGCCTGCACCGTTTTTGGGAAAATGTACTTTGAATAGACATTTGTTCAATTTTCCAAGCTCCACTAATAGCAGGGAATAGATATTGACGTTGATATTTGTAGAACTGCATTTTAGAAAAGAACTGGAGTCCCACAAATTCACATAAACTGGACAACTTACTGAAACTGGAGCCACTGAAAGGTAAAGCAGCTGCTCACAGTAGATTTCCAGCTGGCAGTTTCTCAGGCATCGGTTGAGCGGACCATGAAAATTTAGCATGGAGCATTTCACAGGTGGCTTCTTTTTTGAGGTTACTGCTTTGTGATACACGAGTCACATTCACCAATAGCTTCCCGCATACTTCCCCTCTCACTGGATGCACACATTTCAGCATCATTATCCATCAAGCAGCTGTCGAATACAATGTATTTGGGCTCCTTTATTAAGACTATCATCCTGCATGAATGTTGTTTCTGACACAACTGTGGTTGACATATCAGCCCAACTGGACAAACTGTAGTTGAGATCTTTGGCTAGTTCCTCTGTTAATTGTGTTACTGCTTCAGTCTGTGTTATTTCAGCTTCTGTTAGCTGAACACGAATTGGAGAAAACATCAGTGTCGATTGTTTTTTGGGTGGCCCTTTTTTGGCGGGTGTTGAGTGTGTCAAGTGGACTGCAACTAATTTAAATGCATTTTCATTACATTCAGTTTCATGTTCATCTAGTGGAGCTCTTGTATGTAGCAATGGTCCAACAACACTTTACTGGCTTTGACGGTCACATTCAATTCATTTTCTGGCCATTGGGCAAAAGCATCTCGACTCTGCTTATTGATTTGAACACGCTACGCCTCAAATAATAGTTGCTCCATGGTGAAATCCGTTTGGCAAGCAGTGTTTCTAATTTCTGTAGCTGTTTGTGCCTGCATAGTTCGTACACCTTCGCCTTCTACAAGACGGATTGGAAAAATATGTTCAATGTAAATCCAAAATACAGTATATGGCACTTTAGATTTTTTTTTAAAACCATGTTATGAAGGCACCAGCACAAAACACTGTTTGAAAATTAAATTGTTTGTTAGTTACCCTTGCTTTCTTGGTTTGCTGTGAAACCTTCTTCTTCACTGTAACGACTGCACCAGCAAACTGGCCCACCAACTCTGATCCACGTGCCTCCTCTTCTATATCCCGACCTTGTATACATCCCTAGAAAAGAGTATTAATTAAAAATAAGTCATTTGTATTTGAAATCAAATTATTCCATCGCACACATCGCTTACACAGATACTCTTGTACACCATGTATGTCACTAGGTCAAAATATACATTTCGAAATTTCACCTGATTGATGGCTAGTTTACTCGATCAAAGATGATTGTGCCAAACCCACTGATTGAAATGTTGCACAGAAGCAATTTGCAAAAGATGCTTGTTTATAATAATGTGACTGTATAATGATATCAGATCTAGGACGTACTTTCGTTCATTCGAGGGGACTGTTAGTACGCATACCTCTGGCTCTGTATCAGCTCCGAAGGATGATGTAATTGTAGTAGAAGTACCAGCATCACCCTTTAACACAGTACTTTTTTTTTGTATGGATGAAAAATTGAAACTGAACACACACAATGTGATGCAGACAATGGCACATATCAATAAAAACCCATAAATGAAACATTATCTAAACAAATGACAGGATATGTAAATTTGATCATGTTATCTCAAATTCCATGCATAAAACATTTCCGGAACTGAATAGCTAAATAAAACTACCTGATGCGCGCTTGAAGTTGTTGTTGACTCCAGGAAAGACATGGATGCAGAATCTTGCTTTTTCACATTCAGTGCATTGTCATGGAGTTGTAAAGGGAAAATTAGATTTGATTTAGAAATGCTAACCTAAAATATTGACATGTAAAGCAACCATTTATGAAAAGATTATGCTTATTTCCAAGGGCACTATAGCATAGTTATCTGTGCCCATAAATAATTTTCTATGATGTTCCTAAAACCAAGGACAGATGTTTAGCAGAATGGGTTTTAGTATAAAGCAATACAATTTTATAAGGGACATTTACACCTAAAATACCAATCTGTCCATGTAGGTACCTGTTCAGTACCCCAAGACCTACAGCTAAATCAGGAACCGTGACTCACCTGAGGCAGCGTGTGCATGAATAGAGTCAGAATTGCATTTGGAAGCAATTTACTAGACGTTCTGAGTCAATGCTTCTTTATGTACTGTGATTGGTCGTATGTATTTGTGGCAAAGTGCAGGCTGCAGATGCGGAATCGATCACTCCTCGAGTCTCCCAAGACTTCATGGGCTCTACTTTCAAGCTCTTCTGGTGCGAATCTGCAATATCTGACCCATTCTCTTATTAGATCTATGTTCCTCGGGAATACATGCATTGTAGTGACTTTAGGTTTGTTATGGGTCTTAGAGCGGCACCCGTAAACCGTACATGCAGGCATTGTTGGAAATTCTGTAAAAAAAGAAAAAGTCAGCATCATTAGAAAATTACTTTGCATAAAAGTGTGAGAAAGAGGAAATTATATCATACATTTTTCTATGCAATCTATGTTTTGGTCACCGAAGCAAAACCTGTGTAGCGTAGCCGGATGTATTATAGGATAACTTTCATACACAATTCATTGATGTGACGGAAATCGTAACATGTTACTCGTCCCTTGAATGTACTATCGTGCATCAAAAGGAAACATGCTTATAGACACGGTCCGCGAAGGATACAATTTGATCCCAATTGACACTGATGACAATTGCTATATATCGATAACATAACAAATTAAACTCAAGTCAATGGCAATGAGATGAATGAACATTACACTACTGGGTACGTTCGTTCGAAATAGATAGGCATTTTAAGATCAAGGAGATATGATTAGGTGACCTGCCCTTACCATGACCAACAAACAGTTGGATTCAGCAAGCAGGGTAGTTAGTAGCAGGAGAACAGGGAGGTGTTCTCAGGTAGCACGTTCACAAGTTGACTTGCAGTGCTCAAAGATGTTCTCATGATAAATATCAAGTGGTTTATAAAGAATTAGAAAAGTGGGTGTGTATGTGAATGAATGACGTTTATATGGTGTGGTCTTATGTGGATTGCAGGGGTGCGGCCTGCTTCAAGGGGAGCCTGTCTGGAGACACAGGGTCTGGCTAGGCCATGTGTACAATGGCCACTACGCGTAAGATACCTTTGAAGTGTACATGGTGTTTGGCACATTGGCCGTTCCCGCCCCTGCCAGCCCCCATTGGGAGGACACAGCCACATTTGCTAACAGTCATTGATTCTGGAAGGGTGGATGGAGGGGCCTGAGGCGTGCAGGAAAGGGCCGGAACACTGCTGAATGGAGACCCACTTATGTGGATTGCAGGGGCGCGGCCTGCTTCAGGGGAGCCTGCCTGGAGACACTGAGTCTGAGGAGGTCAGGTGGAAAATTACCCCTGCGCTTAAGATACCTTTGAAGTGTACATGGTGTTTGGCCCCTTGGCCGTTCCCACCCCTGCCAGCCCCCTTTGGCAGCGCACATCCACTGGTGCAAACTGCCTTTGATAATAGAGGGGGATGCATGGGCATGAGGCCTGCAGACAAGGCCCGGAACACTGCTGAATAGAGACACACATGATTCACTGAAAAATTGAAACAACCGTTGATAAAAGTTCTGTTGTGTTTTATTTTGTTGCTGATTTTGATGGCACAAATGTACTACACATTATAAACTTCGGGTTTCAGCACAGTGTGGGAAAATCCCCTGTTCTGACCGCTGTCACTGGGGAAAGTTTCTCTAATTGCACCACCGACACAGGCGGGTATTACTCGTCGAACGCAGTGTCCAAGCCTCCCATGAAGCCACCATGTAAACTAACGAGCCTGTACCACCTGTGAAAGAGAAAGATACAAACTGTTTTTAAATTAACAAGATAAGTGTATTAAACCTTAGTTGACAAATACAAATCTTGTATCCAATGGCTTTTTTGCCAGTACAAATGTTACTTAGACACTGTACAATATTGAATGACTATGCATTCCATTCCATTACCTTTGGGACACAAAGAAATATTGCTTCATGATTGTACATGAACTAAAGCTAAGGAGACCACTATGATTTCCCAAAATTGAGAGTGATGTATAGAATTATAAGACTACCCCGTCTAAGAGCGTTAGGATCTAAAGACAAAAAATAGTGCAATTTCCTGATGAAACTTGTAACGACAAGGTCATATTACATCTAGACTCCGGTATAATTGCAAACACAATTTTAGAAACAGGGGAAGACCTCTTGTCTTTGGGGTTTGATATATATAAAGTAACTGACCATCCTCTACAAGATAAATTAGAGAATTTGGCAGAAACAGGTATGGCCTCAGTTACGCAAAATAGCAAACCTAACTCCAGTGAACGGTCATTTAAAAATGGATCAATGAATCAAACCTCGAAAGGTCAGATGTACTGGAGGGAGGCGGCTCCCATTACAAGCTCTGGGGTTTTAGTGGGACACAGTGTGACGCCTGTTGAGCAAGATGTGGTGTCCAGCAAAAATCCCATGGAGAATATTCAAATTACTTTAAATAGTGTTAGACCGAGTAACAGCAGCGCTACCATTCTGGCCAACAACACATTGGGTAAAGAAAACAGTCAAGACTGGAATTGGCTTGCCAGTGCCCTGAATAACAAAAACTCAAGTTAATGCCCAAAGAACAAGGAATTACAGCTCTGCTCTTTTGCGTCATGGAACACACGTGGCTTTATACATTTACTAATTAATGACTGGCTTCTCAACTTGCAACTGGTGTGTCTTCAAGAAACCTGGATTTTAGAAATACCAGTGATCTCAGAGTTCGAATGTGCACTAAATCCTGCCACCAGGGCCGAGAAGGGAAGGCCTATAGCTGGCATTCTAACAATGATTAAGCGGTCTTCAGGTTATCGATTATTAAACTCTAAAAATTATACATCATACATTGAAGTCTCTGAGATAGGCAAAAGTAATCTTGCGGGAAAGGAGATTGATATAATCCAAATAATCAACCTGTACTGGAACCATCAGAGGACTGGTTCCCATCCGTTCCTCGATCAAGTTACATCAATCATTGATAACCTTCTCGAAGCGAATAGAGGGCCGGGAACGATAATATGTGGTGAGATAAACATTGATTTTTTCAAGCCACAGAACCCAGTGAAATCTCAATTGGTGTTAGAATAGTTGGAGGAACTGAACGCAAGAGGTTTAACAATATTAAACGGTTGCACGCAAGGGAATATTCCTGCAAAATCTACGTGGCATCGTGATGGCCAATCATCAACCATTGATTATATCTTTATTTTGGAGGCAATGCATAGCAGGATAAATTCTTTGAAAGTCCTGGCAACGGAACATAGCGACCACGATCTGTTAGAGTTGAAATTTCAAATTTTAGCAGTAGAACAACCTCGACAATGGAAAACAAAAGTGCGAGTCGAATCTAATCGCTTAAGAGTGAGGTTACATGAACACGAGGTGTCGAATTTATGTAACCAATTTAAGACCTGTCCGGAGGAGGTTGAATACACCTCGTTACTGTGTCAATTCAAGGCAAAAAACAGCGGACTAAAACACTTATCATTTCACAACAAACATTGCTTCGACTTAAAAGTGATGCAGCATAAAAGACTGATGCGAGCCGAAATCTGGAGAAATAACCAGGGGGCAAAGTGTGAAATAGCGTTAAAAAACAGAGCCACAAAACAAGCCTATAAAAACTGGCTAAAAAGCCACAAATTTTCATTAATTCAGCAAGACACGGAGGCCATGTTGAGAACCCTAACAACTAAGAATAGTTGAGAATTCTGGCGTGTCATCAATCGCATGGAAACACCACAGGAAGCCTTGCAAGTGTGTCCAGTAACGGAACTCGAGTGGGTGAAGCACTTTACAGCATTATACAACAAAGATGTGCAGTCACAGCCGTTAATAGCACCTGTTTCTACCCCATGGGACCTACAATTCCCAACAGAAGACATTTGTGAGGTAATCAAGAAAGCCAAAAACTCTTGGGCACCTGGTCCTGATGGGTTGTCAAATGTAATGATTAAACAGTTTCCTGACCTCTCGGCGGATTTATGTGTGGATTTATTCGCAAGAATAACTATGTTGCGACAGTCTCCAAGTTCCTGGAAAACAGGGATTATTGTCCCAATTTTTAAAAAGGGTGACAAAATGTCACCTCAAAATTATCGGCCAGTGGCATTGCTTGATGTTCTAGGCAAGATCTACGCCACATTGTTACAAAAAAACTGGTTATCTGGGCTCAATCAGCAAAAAAGGTTGACGAAAGAAAAGCCGGTTTTGTTAAAAATGTTGGGTGTTCGCTAAATTTACTTAACTTGAACCTATTGAAAATGGAAGCACTGCGTACGAATAGCAAAATCTATCTTGCATTTGTGGACTTCTCCTGCGCCTTTAATATGGTTGACCGAGAGCTTCTCTGGCAAACGTTAGGTGTATGGGGTTTTCCTATTGGTCTACTAGCATCTATCAAAGAATTACACACAGATACATCGATTACTATTCGCTTAGACCAGTCAGGCTCCCTATCTGCTCAGATTAAGACGCACAAGGGTGTCAAACAAGGTTGCCCACTGGCAGCTGCAATTTTCAGCCTCTTTATCTCGGATATTGGTGATGCAATAACATCAGTGAGGTCGTTTCCTCCTAAGTTTAACTCATCTCCAATAAATTGGATGCTGTACGCTGATGATTTGGTGATCTTGGATTTGACCCCGATTGGTTTACAACGCAAATTAGATGCTGTACGGAAGTACGTGAATTTAAACAACTTGAAAATGAATGCCACAAAGAGTGAAATACTCGTATTCCATAACTGAAGTGCATCAGTGAGATCATTGGAGACAAAATTTGTGTGGAAACTTAGGCAAGACAAATTACGCTTATCAAAAAGCGTGAAGTACTTGGGTATGTTAGTAAATTCCAGCATTTGCGACGACCCAAGGGCATCTGCTTCTAGGAGAAAATGTGGCCAGTTAGCATGCCAGGGCCTTTTGCTACATAAAAAATTTGGCAGATTCTCGATGCAACCCCTGAGAAACTTCTACGAACACAAAGTGTCACCGATCTTAACTTATGGAGCAGAAAATGCTTTTGGATGCTCATCAAATCACTGGGCATCTCTTGAGCATATGTTCTGGACTAAAGCACTAAGTCTTCCAATTGGCATTTCAACAGCATGCATAAGATACGAACTGGCGATAATTTCATTGCATGCTCGGGTCACCTGGAACCAATTGGCTTTATGTCGGAAATCCAGAGCGCAGGAAGGAATTCTGAAATTTCGGATACTTCATAATGCTACTTCGAGTGGAACTGAGATGATTTCCTTATGGACAAAACGTTGTGAAGAGCTCTTACTTGTATACAACATTAGCCTGGTCACCCTACATGCAAATCCCACGGCTGCGAAAGTAAAGATCTGGCGGGCAGATTGGGAAGCTTTGTGTAGCGAGCGTCCCATCGCCAGAGCAATGACCAACTCACCGGCAGAAGCAAGAGGCTACAATGTGCTACAGAAATATATGCACTTATTTCCAAGCCCGAAAGCCTGCAGGCTGTATTTGCTGTTTCGCTTAAACGCCTTTAGAACTAAAGAGCAATACAGCCATTCGGCATGTAACGCAGGAGTGAATCCTGCCTGTCGGTATTGTGAGAAGGAAGGGGAATTTCTTAAACATCTGGTGTTGTTCTGCCCAGAACTAAAAGATGTCCGATCAGTTCACCTGGGCCGATGGAATGATGAACATCAGTTTGTGAGTGCAGAAGAATGGTGGATGAGAATGTGGAACGGTACTGACATGAAACTAATCTTGCCATTAACATCCTTTTTGGCTTCAATTGAAGAGAGGTTAAACACGGACGTTAAGCAACAGACCGATCAACCCCAAACAAAGCCATGTGCAGTCACAAAAGCTGATTAAACTGGAGTGGGATGATGATGGAGGATGGGAAGACAGTGGGTCAATGGAGGGAGGAGTGGTTTGGGGTATAGTATTTGAGTTGATGGATTTAATTTGTTTTGTTTTTTGTAAATATTTTAAAGGTTTGAATTGAAACCAATAAAAAATAATTTAAAAAAAAATTATAAGACTACATTCGTTTGGCATTGATAGATCAAAGTTACGACAATATAGGACAATATTGGAGACAACCATGAAATGTTAGTGGCCCAAGTGACATCACAACTAGAGTACCCTGGTTGCAGGTACACCAGGTGGAAACGTTGTCCCTGCGTCTAGGCTCAGGCTCTTGATCTGTTGAATTGTCCTCCCAACTGTCGTCCGAAGCCACATTGTTTGCGCATCTTTCTCTTTCGAGTAATTCCGCCTCGGAATACTCTGGCTCGTACTGATAGGGCTGTATTGTTGCCATTATGCGGCAAAATAAAAATTGATAGTAATGGTGCTAGTATCTGTTCGCACAGGCTACGAGCAACAAAGGTAGCTGACCAGAGCACAGAAACGAGGCACAGAATACTAAAAACAAAGACAGTGAAACGATTGGAAAAGCAAATCTGATGTTGTCTGATGAGAAGCGGTCTGTTTATATTTATTGAGCAAAGAGGCGTCCTGCCATTTCCATGGAGACACGTCATTAGCTGAAGCGCAGAGAATGTTGACACGAGACGTTCATTGGTATTGTGAAATGGGCGGTACGCATCTAGTGATCTCAGCCTCAGGGGCGGTGGATATGATTTAGTGCCACCAGGGCAGTCCACCTTGGACGATGCAGCAACAGATAAGATTATCACAAGATGGCCGCACCCTGCTGCCTGATTTCGCATGTGTAAAAAAGAGGAAAGCTATGGTAAGGTGCATAGGAAATATTTGTACGATCGATCAATGTATGCTTAAAAAAACATTCCCGAACCCTCAGGACAATAATATTTTTGAGCGCACTATTCCTTTAATGTCGAAATGCAGTGTGTGTTTGTGCTTCTTGAATGAGTAGGGGAGTGCTTTAAAAACAAAACGAGTAAAAGGTCTAAACAGGAGGCCAGGAGTTGAGGCTGGTAGGCAACGGGCTCAACAGGGAAGTTAAGGTTCAAAGAAAAAGAGGAACAAAAGCACAAAATGTCTTTTCATCAATGCACCAGTAACTTATTTTCACGGGGGAAAATGTAGATTGTAAAATAAAAAGGGGCAGGGAGAATTACGGGGAAAGGGCCATTTGTACACCCAAGGGATAGGACAGAACTTGTGAGCAGGTGCACGCTTCAGATTGAGCCAGAGAACAGTCAAAGCAGAAGACTAGAAAGTAACAGCATATTCAACGCCATCTTGCATGAGCCTGCTGGCAGCAGAAGGCCGGGCAGTGTGCAGCGGACACCCACCAGGGTAAAGAAATCCACAATGGGAGGGCATTAGAAAGCCCACATGTATATTTTTGCCTCATTATGTTGTCAACGCCAACTATGCCGCATAATCAAAAAAGACATCAACATTTGACCAAATTGAGGCTACAATTTAAAGTAGGCATCCAAGACGTCATATTAAGAAAAGGCTTGCCTATCCCAGAAAGTCAAATTTGCAAATCCAACCCAGACGATTATGCAGCGGATAAGTCATTGACTACACTCGGACCTCGACTACCGTGCTATGAAAGGGAAATACAGTGTCCACGCTAGTCTTATTCCAAGGTTTAGGACAGAAGTGCATTTTCTCGTATTCTCATCCCATTTCATGTGAACTGCTAACAAAGGCAAAAACCCACTTAACAGGGTTGCCCTGTTGGGCGGGTGGGAGACGACCACAGTGGAGGAGTCGGCTGGATGCCGGTCTTAACCAACCCCCCCAGTGGGAAGCCCAGAGGCGGTTTTGCAGTCTCTGGGCACTGCGGGGCATAGCAGCTCCAATCTGGGGCTTATATAGAGCTCCTGGGGCATGGGCGTAGGAAATGGGGGGGGCAGGTGGGATTAATCCCCCCAGAGTTTTAAGCAGGGGGTATAAAATAGGATGTATCCCCCCACAATCTGAGCAAAGGGAAAGAATATCTGTTTATGTTTGGCAATTGTAAAGCAGGGCCACTAAGGTCATTGCCCTGGCAAAGTAGGGGGGAAAGTGGGTGTACAGCTGGATGCTGTCACACCCCCACCCACCTTCCTGTCAGAGTTTGGAGGGTAAACACAAAAACTAAAAAAGTATCTGTAGAGCATCTTCTCAATGATAGTGAAACGATTTGAGCGTTCTAAAATGTTACATCATACTCTGTATGATTCAGTGTAAAAATGCATTGATATACAAATATTATTGCTCTAATTTTATAATTTTATAAATAAAATGAATGCCTTTGTAATAAAAGTTTATCGTGCAAACATGTCACCTTCTCAGAAACACAAGATTACATGGTTTCTCCTTCCTGCACAGTTTAGCAAAAATACAGTGATTAAGGTTGTCTTCTCCAACTAGGAGAAATATTGAAATATTATTTGCTGATCGGACAGTATAAAGCGAAATGGGGCCTCATTACGAGTTTGGGAGCATGCCACCCCACTGCACTGTACACCTACACGGCTCAGCATTGAAAATACAACCCCTCCCACTTCACACCCACACTGATCTGCAATCAAACCACCCCACTGCACTGCAGACATGAACACAACCCCAACATTGCTCTGCACTCACCCCATCCATGCAATGCATGCATGCACAAAACCCAACACTGCACTCCGCACACTGCCTCTAGAACCTGGTGTATGTATGGCACTACCCTGTAAAGGTATAAGTACCCTGGGCCTCATTTCAAGTGTGCCGGTCCGGTAACAACGGTGCTGGTAAGCTACTGGCACCGTTGTTACCGGACCGGCATACTCCGAGGTCTGCGAGCGGGTGCCTTTCAGCCTGCCAGGTGTGACCTGGTGGGCGGAACGGCACCCGCTTGCAGACCTTGACAGATGCACCGGCACCATTCGTGAATGGTGCCGGTGCATCCGTCCTCCCCATTCCCATTAAGTCCAATGGGACTCGAATGGGAATGGGAAGTAATTTTTTCTGGTGCCCGGCAAAGGGAAATTACCGGGACTGCCGGGCTGTAATGCCCTAGTAAGTCTCCATTGCCGGGCGCCGGGAAACTACTCCGGTGGCAGCCGTGGTGGTATTTACCGGCACGGCTACCACCAGACTCATAATGAGGCCCCCTGGGTTTTGATATGGGGAGTGTCCAGGCTTTTGATTGCATTAACTGTTATTGGGTACCAATGTATGGTGCATAGTGTGAGTACCAGAGAACATGATGTAAAATGCCTGACAAATGATGGTACTTTCTGGGATTATGATTAAAATAGCTGGTAAATTAGCATGCATACCTAGAGTTATGAAGTGTCTGCCTATAAAAATGCTTATACAGCAGCAAAATCTATTGGCGTTGCCAATGCATGTTCTAAAGTGTTATTGCAGGCATGCTAGTAAACAAATAATTAACTGGAGCTGGAGACCTTTATCATGGTCATAATCTACATATATATGCCCTACTCCCAGGGCTGGTGCAAGCAAAATGGCAAACTAGGCAGCTGCCTAGGCTGCTGGCTAGCATGAGGTGCTATAAACACATTTTTCTGCCTCTGTAATCAATTATTAACTACTAGTAAACCAATCGAAAATAAAGTGGCTACATGATACAGTGCAGCAAACCATAATGCTCGCAGGTCTAGGAGTCACTAACTTGGCAGTAGCAGTTGTCTTATTTCTTACTTACACCTGTTTCAGACAGCACACAACATTGCTGGTGCAAAAGTAAAAACACGGAGGCCTAATAGGAAGTCTTGATAAAACAACATCAGAACCCCACTGTTCACTCACTCCAGACAGGTCATAATCATGGGAGATCCCTCCTGGAACGTCTGCAGGTGGAGAGTGGGCCTGCCGATCCAGACACCCCACGTAGAAGTAGAAGCAGGCGGGAGATTGAACGTGAGTAGCAGTATCCTACAAGTTCTGCAACAAGGAGCTAATTAGACGTTTCCTCACAACCTCATAATGGGGTAAAGTTTGATGTGCTTTCAGTACAATGTTTCTTGAACATTAGGATAAACATTCTGATAGTTTTAGCTCTTTGCAAGAAAAGCTGGCTCTGAAAAAAGACCTTGTGGTTAGTTTGTTTTAGGGTTTGCTCTCAAGCTGAATTATATTTAGTCATGCAACTTTAAAATGACTGCATGAACTACTTTGAGCACACACGATACTGGAAAGTTGTCATACTTTGTATGTGTGTAAATCCATAGCTGCAAACATTAAGTAGCATTTCTTGGAAAGTTATCAAACAAAACCTGCACAGTTAATTTTCAATTTTCTGTACTAACTTTCCAAACAATGCTGAGCTGCTATGGCCAGTCAGGGCTTGCCCCTGTATGCCATGTATGTTTATCTAGTGCAAGTTATAAAACCAAGATAAGCATGCTGTCTGAGAATAAGTGCATATTGAGAGTAAATGCACATATCAACGTTTTATTTGGGTCATCTAATGTTATATTAAACTTAAAGTGAAAGGCATCCAACTAAGTGTACATTTTGGAAGGTTGTCACTGATTATAGGAAATATGATGCTTAAAGTTCTGACCCTCTAAATTAAGGTCACTTAAAAGCAAGGCACCTCTATTAGACAAGTAGGAGAGACAATAAATATAGGGGACGGTGTTAGTACTTTACATTCAGTGCACTTGCCCTTAAAGGGGATACGTGTGTGTATGCGTGTGTGTGTCTATCAAAAGCCCCATTTCCTTCACCTCACGCTTCCACTCACACAAAAAGAGACTGACAGTGAGATATTGCCTATAGAGAGCACAGATATCAGGCATGTTTGCACAGTATGCTCCTTGTTGCTGCCCCTCTTCCCAGCCAGCTTCTGGTAATAGCCACCGATTGACAGAGAGGAGCATCTGAATGCAGAGATTTATGTGAGTTAAAGCTTTCGGCTGTATGGAGCCAGCACCCATGCAGTAACTGTTCATTGCAAATGTAAATTTCACTGGCCCCGTCCATGCTGTGCCAGTTGTGTGTGAGCATAGCTTTCCCTGCTTCGTGCTGTGCATTTATCTATCCATAAGCTTCTTTGCAATGGCCTTACCATGCTGCAACTGTAACCATGTGCCCTAGCTTGCACATGATGTATCTATACTAGGGTATTAGGGAATTATGCACTGGTCGCATCTGTGTGATACTTGCACACATTTTATGAGAGAAATGTGCACAGGCCCTTGTAGACAGTTGCCTTGCCAAAGCTGTTCTTGTGGATGTTTGTAAGGGAAACTTGCACTGTACCTGTCCAAATCCCGTACTAATGGGGCTTGCACTGTATTTGTCCATGGCGTGCCTCTTTGATGGGTGTGCCTCTTTGATGGGGAAAGCTTGCCCTGAACATGACATACCTATTTGTGTAGGAAGCTTCCAGTAACTCTGCACATGCTGCACCGGTTTGTGGGGAAAATGTCTATTGCCCAGCCAATGCCATACCTGATCCCATACTGTATGTCTGAGGAAAGTGTGCACAGGCCTTGCCTAGGCTATACCTGTTCTATTTGTGGTGGAGGCCTGTGCTGTTCCTGCCCATGTTCTGTATTTGTGAAGAAAGTTCATGCTTTGGGGAACTTTGCAGTGCTGTTGCCTAGCTAGTGACACTATTATTGGGGTCCGTGAGGGAAGCTACCACTGCTGCCACACATGCTTTACCTGGTCGCTGTGTGATGTAGCATGTAGGATAACTGTCTATAATCAACCTGCCTATGGTGTGAGTAAAGCTTTCAATGTTGCATCCTCTTCATACCTTTTCTTTATGTGGGAGTCACTTGCTCTGATCCTATAGATTCTGTATATTTCCTGTGTGTGAGGGAACTTTGAATGTCTGATACATGTGCTGTGTTTCTGTGTGTGAATATAGTTTGCACTGTTTCTGTCAGTGGTGTACCTGTTTAGTGAGTTAAGGACATGTCAGAGTGGGCCACGTTCACAAAACAATTCATAACATGACACAGAAACAAAATACCACCATAGGAGCTTTTTCTGGGCAAGCATTGTGGGAAATGGCACATTTGAAAGAATATTCAGCCAGTGAACTTGGTTACCAATTCCAGTTTCAGAGTGCACTAAAGCCCCCATTTAGGAAACGTGACGGAAGCAGAGCTCACCACTCTACCTTCTGGTGGACAGGACGGGAAGCAGAACTGCTGTCTCATTTTCACAGTCACTGCTAACTGATGCTAACTGATGCACATTGGTAGCAGTCAGACTGGTTGAAGAATTTACCTGCACCACGAGATAGTGCTTTGGATAGGATACCAACTGCCCAGGGCAAGAGCGGTAGTTCCACTTCTATCCTCCTCCCAGGCATTAAGAGCCCAAAGGAATTCCCCCCACTCGTCTGGGGATTTCTTTGCCATCTCTGATGTGTGAAGGGTGGAAGTCGAAAAGCTACCGCCAGCCAACAACACCATCTGCCTGTCACTGAGTTGCTGCTTGGTTTAGTGAAGGTGGAGGCAGGGCAAAGATACTGAAAGCAAAGGCAGGGATTGCTCCACCTCAAATCTAGCAGCGCCGGCAGAGAGCAAACAGGGTTGGTGAAAGTAAGTGAAAGCGTTCTGCCAACATCCTTTAAACATGTCCACTATAGGTCATTAAAGGGACACATATTAACCAAGTAAAACCTAGTAAAATGGCCCACACAGACACGTGTATCTGTGTTAGTAAAGGTGGGTGGAAAATGGGGAGTCGTGTGAGGTTTGGAGGCCCGAAGTTCATTATTTTTTAATTATGCCTGATATACATTTTTCCTAATCATCCTAAGTGTTAGGTTACATATAAGAGTATTGTGATTTGACCTTGTTATCAAAAGAAGATATAAACTATGATGCCAAAACAGCAGTTTGTAATTGTTGTGTGCAGGCTGTGCATGTTAAGCGGTGAAGACACATTTTGGGGAAGAGGATGCTAAAGTCAGGACACATGTAGTTGGCAGTGGGAGAGTGTCAAAATGGCCTTTGGCCTAGTGTGGCGAAAATCATTGCACTGGCCCGGCCCACTCCTCGCTTCAGATGCTCCTCCACCCTGATAATCTTTTCCCACCACTCTCACTGTAATCTGTTAACAAATCTCCCCCTTGTCCACTCCCTACTTTTACTCTCCCCCAACGCCACCTTCCAATCTCTTCCATTCTCACACCAACCAGGGAGAAGCTCCAAAATGATTGTGAAATACCCATACAGATAAACTGAATATTTCCTCATCTCTGCAGAACAACCTTATCAAGCGTCCACAAGTATTCTTCAGTCTCGAAACCAGTAGAGATGTTTCAAAGGATGCTTCCCACAGAAAGAGCACAGTTGGGGAAGCTACTGCAGAGCCTCTTAACTGTTCCCATTTCTACCTGTGAGGCGGAGAGAAGCTTTAATGCTTTGCAACGACTGAAATATAAAAACGCAATAAAAAACAATAATATACAAAGTTTCCTTTCCAAACACTAAAAACAAAACATTTCGCACATTGCCTTTGAATAAAATGTAGAATATAATGTAGAGAGTTCAGCTCGAAAAGAATAAGCACACGTCACTCTATTCACCCCTAATTTAAACAGCCCCATTAAGGAGCATAGGCAGGTCCCAGTGGAGAGTCAGAGGAAATATCTGGAATCATCCTCACTCGCAGCCCTTTCACAACCTAGAAGAATGTGCTCAGCATAGTTTGTGTTTGCCCCAAGGCCTATAAATAAGACCAGCCCCTGATTTAGTGACATCACAGTTAAAGTCCCCCGGAAGAAGGGGCACTGCTGCATTCCCTTTCTCAGTAAAACCTTATTTCAGTAAATAAGGTTAAATACTTCTTGAACTTAAAGGCTCATATGTAGGGCCTGTAAAGACAAAATGGTGCAAATGTTCATCCTCCTCCTCGCATAAGAGCAGTGTTCTATTTCTTCCAATTGTTCGCCAAGATACCTGCCCTGGCCAGAGCACAAAGGGCATTGCATTTGAGGCATGGACAAGGTTGAAAGATAAGGTTGCTGTGCTCGCCGTTTTACAAAGATATCAGCCCATCCTAAGTGAGCCACACGCATTGATTCCTCTTTTTCCATCGTTCTTGTCCTTATCAATTGAGTATTTTTCAGCTTGTTTAACAAAGATCTATATGCATCTTTGGGATGGTCAGACGGATCCAGGATATACCATTATGGACACGGGAGATGTTTAATCAATAGAGCGATCTGCCCACTCCACATTCCTAATGCTGCCTGTGAATGTTGTGTGACAGGAACTATATTTCTTCATATGGAAGTCATCATTCAAATATTTATTTGACACTTTTTACAACAGTTGTCCATTGAAAAATATCAAAGCCCCCTCACTACAACTACATTGAGAGTTTCAAAGGCATTAAGAGATCATGGTTTCCGTAAAATCACTGCTTTAAGATCTCAAATGTTTGAAAGTTTGTTCTGGCAGTGCACACATGCTTTATTTCTAACCCTGCTTTCGTGAAAATGTGAGTACAATAATCTTTAAATATTGTGCAATTGATGAGAAAACTGCCAATATTGTGTTTTCCTTTTTTTAAATAAATCTAATGACACATCTATACAGGAGCTTTAATGATTGGCACGCTGCCCTATGGTAGTTTGGATTGGGATAGTTGTGTCTGAAGAAAAGTCCCCAAGGTGTCCCCCTGGCCAGCCCGTGATTTTGTGTGTCTCCAACGCCCATGCCATGGGGGATGAGGAAAGTACAGTTCTATGCCTTGTCACCTCTGGATTGTTGCTGCCGCAGCTGCACCACCTGCATTGGGACCCCGAACCGTGTTGAAGTTGTTTTCCTGCTAGGTTTCACCTGCCTCCTGGACGACCCTGCTGCCGTCACTGTCCTGCTGTCCCTGGACGAGAAGGAACCCCTTTTTTGAAGTAGTGAGCTGGGATTTCTCATCCTCGTGCAGGGGGTGCTGCAAGGTAGGGTGGGGTTGGGTCTGTTGGCGGGTCATGCCCGGAGCAGCAAGGGGATTAAGGTGGGCAGGTTCAGGTCGGGTCCAGGTATTTGTTGGCAGGCTGTGGTTGTGCCGCAGTAGTGAGTTTTGAAGTGTTAAGTTTTACCTGGGGCGAGTTTAGTTAAGTGCTTCATTGCATATGGGCAGTTTTTTCAGAAGGGAGTGTTAACGAATTACGTTTCGGTGGTGGTTTGTGGTAGATTATTAATTGCGGTTCGGATGGCAGAGGACATTTTGTTTTATTATTTTGCTTACCGTTCGTGGCTGAAAGGAGCACAGGGATTCAGACTCTTTGTTGTTTAGTGAATTCCTCAACACGCCCGCTCGGAGTAAGATGTTTCCTGCGCCGAAGGACCTGGGGGAGTGGTTTTCATACGGAAGGGTGCACGGGGTGGGGCAGAACTGTAGCAACTGGCCAAGACAGACTTGAGTCACCGCCGAGTGTGAAATAGAAAGGTTGCCTTAGCAACACGGATCAGCCTAGGAAACTCATTCATGGGCAAGGGAGGAGTGGCTTGAATTGTTTTTCTGCTCAAATAAAAAGTGGAAAGGAGAATACGTTGAACTGTATTTTACAGGGGGAGCGTTACAGGGGGAGATTGAGAGTTGTGGTCGCATTTACAAAAATAGGAAGAACGCCTGTAGAATTCTTGATTGTAGGGTGGGGATTGCATGCATTTGTGGGCAAGGGAACAGGAAAAGAGTGCTGCAGATTGTGTGAGTCACTAAAGGGAATGGGAAACGAGGGACTGCTATACAGGAGTGGGGGAATGCACCCAGCTCCTTGGCAGCGATCATTGCTCTATTACAAGGCAAGGAGTTTGGGGCAGTGTTAAGGTCCCTCATCAGTGGCAGTGGAAAACAACAAACGGGGCGACACAGGGGGAGGGGGAGGAGAGGGACTCACCAGAGCCCCATCCATCAAGACCTACGTCAAAAAATGTAGCACCCAGAGCAACGTTTCCCCCTGCTAAAAAGAGTAGGGGGGTAGGATGGCAGCTCCCCCCACACTGAGCATAGCGAGTGAGCCACCTACCCCCATGCAGGCAGCAGGGGGCAGGAGCAGGGCAGCTAGTGCCTGCATTACCGGAGCAGAGGAAGGGGAGGGACAGGAGGCTGAGATAGCCAGTTCACCTCTGCCAGCTACAGCCAGTGCAGGGGTCATGCCCAGGGGGGGAATATAAATGGGGGCACTTCAGGGGCTCCTTGTGGGTCTGGTATAGCAGGACAAGCAGGCTCCTGGGGGGGCGAAAAAATTGTCAGGGTACGGGCTTCGGGTGGGGAAACTCATCAATTGGTCCTCAAGGAGGTGGGGATTGGTTGGGCAGGCAACCCCACACCTGAGGGGGGGGCACGCCCAGGGTGAGCGTGCCACAGGGCTGTCGTATCCGAGCCCACTGGTTGGGGGGATTGTAAAAATTAACAGACGGGGAGAAAAGACAGCAGATACAACAGCTGCAAGCGCTGGGCCCTCGCCCATGCTGGGGGTGGGGGCAGGCAGGCAGGGCAAGCTTCTGCCCCAATTCAGGCGGCAGCGCCGGGTATGCTTACCAGGCATGTGCCTCTGGAATCACAGGAAAAAATATGGAAAGTGAAATATATTGACATATTCTCACTCCTGGATTTTAGAAGGGTAGAAGAAAGTAAAGAGGGGAAGAGTGAAGGGAAAGAGAAAAGATTCTTGTGGAAAGCTCTCTTGCCAACTGGGTAACTGGGTTCACAATATTTTCAGCCATATTGCTGGAAAAATGTCTTGGTCTGCATCAAAAACCGTGGTCATACCACCATTTGGTTTTAACTATGTATCATGATTGTATATTTAGTGCTTGGTTGGTATATGATGCGAGATTTAGGAGTGCAAAAGCAGGAAATGTTACATTGGACTGTGGTTGTAGGGCAATGGATTTGTCGGCAAGTTACACAGCAGCACGACCTTCGAGCAGCAAAAATCTCTCTACTGGGAGGTGGCTTGGCTCTTTTGGAACAGCTGGGAAGTGGGGACAAAAGTGGTGCATGTTGGGCATACAACAAATCCTCTTGTGCAATGCCGGTCTGTAAACTTAAGCATGTGTGCTCATTCTGTGGGATGTCGGGGCACAGGCAAGCCAAATGCATCAAACGCAGCAAGGAGCACAAATAAGATTGGGGGGATCGGGGTGCCACCGGCTGGCCTACTCTCGCCCGTGCATGTGAATGTGTTGAGGGCCATGGCAAATGGGTACCCAACTTGCATGGGGGGAGTGAGATTGTGGAAGGATTTTCACAGTTCACGTCCCCCGGTGCCCGAAAACCAGAGATCGGCCCGGGCGCAACCAATAAAACTGATGGACAAGGTAGCCATGGAGATTAAATTGGGTAAGTTTGCGGGTCCATTCTCATCACCACCACTAATGGGGCTGGTTTGTTCCCCTTTGGGCATTGTTCCAAAAAAGGAACCAGGGAAGTATAGGTTGATTCATAACTTATAACATCAAAAAGCAGGAGGTGAATCTGCCACTTTACTGCCAAAAATCAGCAAATTTACCTCCAGGGCTAATTCTGCTGAAATCCCCATGGAGTCATATAGACTCCAAAAATGGGGACTTACACCATTGTACAATGGGGGTAATGTGGAATGTGTCCATACCATTCTTCCTCTGACCTAACGTATGTTGGGTTAGTGTCTACCATACTCATGTGGGATCCCAGTTTTTCAGCTGAATCCGATCTCATTCCTAACGCTATATATGAGGGGACAGAAATGCGAGACAAACACAAAGGAATAGTTTTGTCAATGTTTGTCATTTAATAAATGAAAAAGGGTGAGATAAACGTCTATCTTTCCCTATCCTAGCAAACTAAAGAAAGATGACCTAGTGTCCAAAAAGTCTCTGACCCTCACACTAATACAAACAACAAAAGTATACAAGAAATATTTGGCTGTCTTCAATTCAACAAAACTGTGTAAAAGAAAGTACTTTGTGTGCCCAGTGTTGGACTCCCTTCCCCTGGATCCATTCAGGAATACCCTTGGAAAAGTTCTGATTCAACAAAGTTCGGTCCAGTAGAATACAAAATGTTCCTCTTCACTGTGTCCTACCACTTGGTAAACTAAGTGCCTGATTCATGGAATTATTTGCGCCGAAAACTGGGATTTGTGCGCCATTCTGCCTGCAAATCCCTGTTTGAGAAATGGGGATTTGCGGGAAGAAAGGCGCACAAATCCCCGTTTTCGGCGCAAATAATTCCATGAATCAGGCACTAAATGTCTCTTCCACAAATACTTGTTAAAAAATCAAAGCAATTTCTGTTTTCCACAATATCCGTCTTGGTAAGGAAAATGTCTCACAAAGCACAAGTTTATAAACCAAAGCAATTGTTCTTCTTAGGATGTAAAGCAGTTATTAGCATATCACACTCATTCTTCCAGTGGAATACTTTTATCAGGATAGCACAGCAACTACCTTTGGTAAAACAGCAGTTTATCAAAATGCTAATAGAGTTAACAAGTTCTTTCCACCATACATTTTGCCACAAACAAACTTCTTCAAAACATCTTCTTCTTTCCTGGTATACTTGTCAGACAGGAAGAAAAACTCCTACAACTACAATTGATCTTAGTTGCAAAAGGTGTTTAAAAAGATTCTCCACACCAGTGTGGAGGGCTAAACAATGGCTGCCTCTTTTTATATTCTCTTGACTCTTGGCAATGTGGGTTACAGGTTTCTCCAAACTGGAAACTCCAGAAAGGAGAATTGCTCCCAAGTTGCCTCTCGACTGCTTCTTTACAGCCTCTTGGCTGTTGGCAATGCAGGTTACTGGTGTCCCCCAATTGGTGTCCTATGGAAAGGGAGTTGTGCCCTTGTTGCCTTTGTATTACTTCTTTACAGCCTCTTGGCTGTTGGCTATGCGGATTACAGGTTTCCCCCAGTTGGTATACCATGAAAGGGGAATTGCGCCCTTGTTGCCTGAGTACTTTCTTTGTTTGATATTCAAAATTATTATTTGCTATCAATTGTTCTACTCGGAGCGCCCCAGGGTCAACCCTAGCTTCAGGCCAACTCAACAGTTTTCTTTGGCATCTCTGCTTCCCCGCTCGCTGCTGCAGCCGACCTCCTGCATCCTGCCAGCTCTGCTGCCAGCTCCTTCGTAAGTTCAGTGGACTGCGTGGCTCTTCTCCAGCACTCTGTCAGCTCCATTGGTCCTCCATGTCCTCTTGCATACCAAAGGGCCACACGTCGTGCTGGGAGCATGTCTCCCCTTCAGCTGGCCTTCTCCTCCTGATGCTGCTTCCTGCAGCGCGCACTCTGCAATGTTGCATGCCTTCACTTCCCGTGTCGGCATCAGCTGGCTCTCTTCCTTATGCTTCTGCAGCAATCACAGCACACAGGACTACCTCTGCTTCTCCTCCCACATCTCTCCGCAGCTGCAACTCATTCCTGAGTTTAAATGTCCTGCTCAGCGGCTTTGCTCTACAACAACTAGGCTGCACATTTCGGTCAATAGCTCCTTTGATCCGTACTAACTCCCTTCTTCCTCGTCCTAGTATTAAATTAATTATGGATCCTGAAGTCCATAGTGGTTTTGGTCCCTTGATATTTTGGTAGGTTTAATTGCTTTGTGAACTGAAAGGTGTTGGAGTTAGGGGATATTATGAAAAAGGTTTGTGATTTGATTTCATTTGATTTTAATTTAGAATTTATAGAGCGCAAATACTTTTGGAACCAAGCAGAAACCTGCATCTAGGCGCTGGTGTTAAAATTCCTTCAAGACTCAGACATGATAAAGATTCACTGGAACAAATGGGTCTTCTGGTTTTTCCAAAAATGGGCGCTAGAGCTAATGTTCCGCAAGTCCTCTGGAAGTAAGTTCCAGAGGCGGGGGCCCCTGATGGAGAAGCAGCAATCACCCTGGGAAACGTAATGAGAAAACGGAATAAACAGCATATTGTTACCAGATGAGTGCAGAGCTTGTGAGGGCAGATAAGGCTTTATTTTTGAGATCAGGTACTCGGATGCTGCTCTATGGATACACCTATGTATAAGACACAGTGATTTTGAATTTGATTCTCTTTTGAACCGGCAGCCAATGCAATCTCATTCGATAGGCAGAGATAGGAGCTATTTTTGGTAGGTTGTACATCAAGCTGACAGCGGCATTTTGGGTAGTCGTTGAAGTTGCCTCTCATTTGTTCCCACAGTAGTCTAGTTTAGTTACAGCGGCCCGATCTGATTCAGGAATAAGTAGCAGCATAGGTTTTAGAAGCATGAGTTGGTAAAACACTGTTACGCTCACCTGGTATCCACGGGGACGCCACTCAGCCCTGGTTGGTTGGCGGAACCTTCTCCCTGATTTCCGGACGGTGTCTTCAGAGTAAATCTAGCCTGAAAACACAGGAGGGCTGGGTTCAAGACTGGCCGACTCAGGTAAAGTATCCTCCCACCACCCCTTTGGGTTCAGCCCTTAGGCCCTCTCCTCTCCTTGTTGCGGTATTAGGCGTGTTCTGCGTCCTGCTTTCTTAGCAGGGTGCGTAGTCTTCAGTGGGCATGAGCGACTGAGTTACTTCACTGGCGCGTGCCCGTTCAAGTGTCTTTAAGGTAGGTCTTATTGCAGCAGTTTTTGTATAGCGCTGTTTGTTCTTGCCTGCCTTTCTTTTGTGATTAATAAAGTCCTTTCTTTCTCCCTAGGCGTGCGGGACATTCGGCGTGGCGTGCTCGTTGGTTTGAGCACCGGCAGCAAATATTGGCGCGAGATGTGCGCTGCAATGCGGTAAGTAATGCACTATGTGCTGCGCTGCTTTGTCTTGCCTTTGCTAACCTGTGTCTCCTCGCTTCCTTACAGGTTGCGCTGTCCTTCTCCAGCGGGTGTGGAACTCTGGTATGATGCCGGCCGGGAGGTGACAAGCCAGGTAAGCTTCTTGTGATGTTCGTGGCTTAAGCAATGCCGGAGTATGCCTTTTCTAATGTTGTCTTTCTCCTTTTCAGGTCGCTTCGTTCCGGTAGGTATGCGGTGCTAAAGAAGAAGCTGTTCACTGGAGAGTGGATGACAGGATAAAGATTGCAGGTAAGATTCTATTAATAATGTTCCTTTTGTCTCCTCTGCAGGCTTGTTGCTCTGAGGCTCGCGGGTATTACTGGACACGGCGAGCATTACGTTGCAGTCTGCAAAGCAACGCGAAGCGTGCTCTGTTGCTTGGGTGTGTTTTAAATAGCCACCCAGCAAAGTCGTCCAGGTAAAGTAGTCCCAGGCCACCACACCCAAAACACAATACTGCATAGCTTAGTTCTTGGGAACCAGGCTATGGGAATGCCTCCATGTTAAAACTGCAGGCCCATGAAAAGTAGTTCCCCTTCAAACATGTTTCCACAATGAATATGAGCCTGGCGCCAGATGCGCCAGGACTGACTCCAAGAGAGTCTTGGGAGTGGATGCAAGGCCTCCAAGGTCTTAATGGACCCCCGAACCCTTACCTTACCTGGCAAGGGGACTTGCCAGTGGGGGTCTAGGGTAAGGGTCATGACAAACACAGGTTTAACCACCTCTGAAACGCATGCATTGCATCCCAGAAATGCTTTCCAGATGCAGCCGAGATTTTTAACTTTACTTGAAAAGGATGTTGCTGTGTCAAAAATGGCTGGGTTGGGAGTGGTTTCATAAAAGTTGTTTACACGGTGTATTGAAGCGAAAACGATAACCTCTGTTTTAGAGGGATTGAGCTGAAGCTTATATTCAATCATCCAGTTTAATTGCATTAGCATAGTGTAACATACATTCAGTCGCTTCTGGTGCTACTTACATTCTTACGTAGATCTGCGTGTCCTCTGCGTAGGAATGATATTTCAATTTAAACTTCGAAAAGATATCCATCGGAGGGCTCGGATAGATATTAAACAAAATTGGAGATGAGGATGACCCCTGAGGCACTCCGCACATGACAGCCATCAGAATTGAAGCCTCAGAGTTTGACTGCTTGGGAGCAGTTGTCAAGAAAAGAGGAGAACCATTTCAAGGCTCCTTCCGAGACAAAAGGCCGCTGACAAATCGAGCATGATTAACATGCTCAAATCACCTTCATCAGTGGCCCTTGAGATATTGTCCGATACAGCCACCAAGGCTGTTTCAGTCATGTGTCCAGGCCTGAAGGCGGACTTTCCTCCAGATGATTCTGCAGCTGTATGGTGACTATCTTTTCCAACATCTTAGAAGGCCAAGGAAGACCAGCATTTGAATGATAATTAGCCAAAGTCTGGTGATCCAATGTGTGTTTTGTATTAAGTACTGCTGGCACAGTTCCCTGATCCAATGCTGCATTAACAAAATCTGTTATAAAGGGGATGAGGGCATAGGCATGCTTCGCTGCCAGATACGCTGGGATAGGGTCATAATCGTGATTCATAGGTTTGAGTTTTTGAATCATAGCTTCAATATCATTCAAATCTACAGGTGAGAAGGAAAAGTGAAGCACTGAAGAGGTCGACATTGTTGGTGGATCCTGGGCCTGGATAGGGATGGATAAATTAATAATTTGTGAATCAATGTTAAATCGAACAGAATTAACCTTTTCACTGAAGAAAGCATTGAACGAATTGCCAAGGTGCAGGAAGGGGATAACGTAGGTAGCGCACACACGGGCAATGTCAAATTTTTAATTATTGTAAATGATTCCGTAGATTGATTTTTGGAGGATTCGATTCGATTTTTGAAAAACTGTGATTTTGCCAATACTGTTCCATGTTTGTATGCCCCCAGTGCCCATTTGGCGTTTTGATGAGAGGGTATAAATTGAGATTCCAGACTTTTTTCTTTCCTTCGATAGTTTAGTTTTGTTGAAGTTCTTTCAAGGACTGGGAGAACCAAGGATTGTTTCTACTTTTACTTAGATTTTTTGCTTTCATGGGAGCATTTTCGTCACAGCACTTCTTCAGGAATGACATATTGGACTGATGAAATGTTTTGCATTCTTTATCCGCAGAAAAAGATGCTAGTTCTTCGGTTAATTGTGGCCCTGTGATTGCAGACCGGATTTGAAGGAACATTTTTTAATCCACAAGCATGTTCAGTGGCAACAGAGAATGCTACGACCAGGTGGTTTGACAATGTAGTTGGCATGTTTTCATTGTGAGTAATATATTCAGACCTCTTATCAAAACAAGATCTAGACAATGTCCCAGATTATGAGAAGCTGAGGTAGTTAATAGTGATAGATCATGCACTACAAGTAGTTTGTTCAGTCTTAGTCAATCAGCATTTGTGAAAACATTACACCAAACATTGAAGTCCTAATGAACCATCAATTTATTGCATTGTAAAGCTTCGTCCTGTATAGATCCCATTTTAGGGCCTGAAAGTTTGATATTTGTAAAGTCGATTTAAAAATGATAGCAGTCGAGAACCCAGTAGGGACAAGTAGATGAAAGTGTGAGACAGAATAACTAATCCCCCACACTAACGTGAGATGGGGGTTTAGATTCTATTAAAGACAAGGAGGCGATTATTATGCATTACAATCTTTACTCTGAAACCACAGCAGCAAAGAAAATACTTTTACAAACAAAAAGTTTCCACAACAGAACTAGATAGAGTTCAATGTCAATGTATGGGGAACTCCCCAAACCATCATAGAGGACAGGTCATGCCCTGGAGGGGACCAATGAGCAGGGACCCTCCTCTACATATGTCCATTACTCTAACCCCAACCCCTCTTTCTGCAGCTGTCTTGCACCAGAAGTCCAATGAAACGGTTGAACTGCGTAGCGCGGAGAAAGGATCCATCGAAACTGGAGATCTCCACCTTCCCGCAGCCTGAATCTATGCCGAAGTTCTTCTGGAGAGGACTTAATCACGCACTCCACAACTTGTAACTGCGAGCCACACTCCTAATCAGAACCTCAACTCGTAGCTGTAAGAACAAGCAAGAAGGGTGGGTGGTTGGGAAGAACAACAGACCATAGAATGTTCTTACTTGAACCACCTGTGTACATGCGTATCACAATTGACATATATCATATCATATACAGGGTGGGAGGGTGGGAAAATAATTGCCTCCTTGTCTTTAATAGAATCTAAACCCCCATCTCACGGTAGTGTGGGGGATTAGTTATTCTATGACAAGACAGGAGGCTCATATTATGCAAGTTCAAAGCCCTTGCATCTCATTAGTACAACATGATCCATACAATAGAGCCAATAATAAATAAAATAAATAATAGGAAAGGAAACCTTTTAAAAGCCTTTATTAAATTAATCAGCTGACCGCAAGAGGATTGCCTAAGACTAGGCTGCTCGAAAAACTTATAAGGCAGTCAAATCCTGCAAGAAAACAAGAAAAGTGCCAATTCCAGCGTTCCTTACAGGGCACCAAAACCAACTGGTTAAAAGAGGGGAAAAAACATTGAACAAAGTTCTCCTATACTAATAGGTTAGGACAAAACTCATCTGAAATAAACGCCTCCTTTGTCCAGTCAAACATTTAAAACACTTAAATTCATACCATCTTTGGGAACCTGGATAGTGTACCGAAGAAAAAAATAATAAGCACCTAACACTTCTAGAGATAAAGAAAAGTACCCCATAGGGGTGAAAGACTTGTAGGATCCACCCCATGCATTAAAGGAAGATATCGCATTGGAAACAGGGCATGTCACATCACTACACTGGGGAACCAAGTGGGAAAGACAAATCTTCAAAAGGTAAAATGAGAGTAAAAAGACATTTTGTTAACTTGTAATAGGTCAACCCATCCTGAGCGGAGCTGAAAAGCAATAGACTTAACCCACAATTGTCTTCAGACATATGTGTATACTAAGGAGGGGGATGACTCCTGGAACAGAATCGAAGAGAGGGGCCCGCCTGGGAAGCTAAAGCTGTCAAAACGCCAACACGGAGACCTACCGACCGCCCGAACTGTTGAAGGAGGACCTAGCTACCATGACAAAAGGCAGATATTTACAAACCTGATCCTTAAGAGGCCAAACTTGGCAAGGAGAAAAAATGTATCTTACATCCAATCGCCACCATTATAGTGATATCTAAACCCCCTTGTAGATATACCTGGTGCTTGAACCTTGTTCTCCCTCCCTGGGTGAAAAGATCCCCATAGGATCAAAAACTAACCGAAGGAGGACACCTAAATGCCAAAGTCTTAGCCAGACTCTAAACTGTAAAGCTCTGAGCACTAAACAGTTAAACTGAAGTTGCCCACCAGAAGAAGTCTAACCTCTATATCAGCCAATTTTGAAGATCCATGAAGCTCACAGCACCCTGAGCTGGCACCTTATTGCAAAAACAAACTCTTGTGAAAAAAGCAGGTGACTAGGAGAACCAAGTCACTAAGTAAACATACATATCCCAGCCCTTTGAGAATTTTACTGGCAGACACCTTCTGATAGTTAATGTAGAGACGCTGGAACGCATCGTGATAGAGGGTCTTAATAACTTGGATGGGAGATTAGTATCACTCCCAGACCCCTCTATCCCACCCAGGGATATTAAGCCTTCACAAATGAGGAGAACCCTCCACTCACTTATCCAAGGGAAAACCTTGCAACCTAGAAGAAGGCTATCCTGAGGACCATTAAGGCCCCACTTTACATCCTTAAGAGAAATAAATACATTCTAACCCCTCTAACCAATCCCCTGACCGTGGACAGGCTCCGCTTAACTTATTGAAATACCAGGAATTTGCGCAAAGGAAAAGAACTGGCGAGAGGGAAATGCACAGTGCGAGTTTGCACAGGTCACGAGCCAGAACTCCTGTAAAAAGGAAACAGAAACCATCGGGAGCAACAAGAGGTGTATATCATGATGCAATGTCCCCCAGGGATGGCGAGAAGGGGAATGAGGGGGAAAAAGACTCCTGTATAATTATTAATGCCCCGCAAATGTAGGGCTGTGAAAGAAAATCAGGGACATTGTCCCCACAAACCCTGAGGTCTGAGTTGCTGTATTCCTGTGAGGGTGACTGGCCACTAAGGGAATCAGGTGAAGGAAAAAATTAAACACATTGTCCATAGCAAAACAGTACATATATAGTACTACGAACCCACAGGTATACGAGTGGTGCTTATCACTACTATGAAGGGTGTGGAGAGAGGTGTTCACTTATCGATCTCAGCAGGATAAAGACTTATTCAAACCTTTCCAAAATTAGGAATCTGTATCAGTAGGGTCAGCACTAATATGAAAAACAGCACTCTATTCGCTGCACTGTAGAAAATTATATATATATATATATATATATATATACACACCGAAAGAGGTCAAGCAACGCTCTAGAGGGTACAGAAACCTGCTTAAACTCCTCGAGCAGAGGAGAAATTGCAACACACTGTTAGACGGTTAGCTGAACCATAGGCCAAGCTTTGGGAGGAAACATGGGCAGGTGCCATAAAGTTATTATTTAGCCATTCGGCTATCCAAAACCATCAAGTGTTTCCAAACACTTCCTCCAAGTAGAACATGGTTGCTCAAGTTGCCATGCAACAAACTGAACAGTTACCCTCGAGCTGACCCTGTCTCCACCAATAGTCCAATAGAATAATGAATGTCCATGGGACACATAGTAAGGGAAACACGTCCCCACTAAAGAGAGCCTCGAGCCCTACAGACCTCAATAGAGGCAAATCGCATCATCTCTTCATCCTTATGTTGGGAGAAAAATACTGCAGCTTAACCAGCCCCGGTAATGGGTGGAGCAATTGATATCGGGGAAAGCAAACCTAAGGAAAGGTCTGAGGTGTCCTGCATCTAACTAAGGTAAAGGGCGACAGAATTTTAACTAAAATACGAAGGTTATCACCAGAGTGATGGCTAGAGAGGAAGGTAAGACCCCCCATTATGGGTCTGTTTACAACAACCTTTATACACTCTTTTCTTTAAAGTACTCAATAAATAATATAAAATATATAAAATATATATATAAGATATCCAAAGAAGAGGGGTTGCGCCCTCACAGGGGTCCGGACCCCCGGCCTTTATAGAAGCTGATACCTACTGAGCTATGCAGGCTACAGACCTTTCTGAAGATGCCAATGTGTTCCAGTCATCACTTAAACATAGTGTTTATCAAAGTACACTAAGTTAGTGCATCTCAACTGCTCACCCTAGCAGGGTGTGGCAACGAGCAGTACATGAGGGGGCACCTCGCAGTAAAACTCAGGCAAAACCTGAAACCGAGCAGGTTATGGAATGTTTACAGAAAAAAACAATGACATCCGCCATATGCAGCACTTAAACAAAGTTGCCAACCTTAAGGGAGGAAAAACACTGAACAAGTGCACCTCCAACTGCTCGCCCGAGCAGTGCGTGATAACCAGCAGTACACGAGGGGTAACCTCGCATTAGAAATCAGGCAAAACCTGAACTCGAGCAGGGTATGGCACATACCAGTTACTGTAATCATCAAAGTTGCCAACTTTAAGGGAGGAAACACTGAGAAGTGTACCGCAAACTGCTCACCCTAGCAGGGTGTGGAACCAGGCGTATACGAGGGGCCACCTCGCAGCAAAAAACACAGGCAAGACCCGCCCCCGAGCAGGTGACGGTACTTAACCTGGGAGAAAGAGACATCTGCCACCAGCCGCCCTTAAACAAAACTGCCAAGTTTAAGGGAGGAATACACTGAGCCAATGTACCTGAAACTGCTCACCCCAGCAGGGTGTGGAAATCAGCAGCAGACGAGGGGTTAACCTCGCAATAGAACTCGGGCAGAACCTGAAACCGAAACAGGGTATGGCACCTACAGTGAAGGCAAATCACCCATGCCGTGAGCCGCACTTAAATAAATAAATAAATAAAACCAGCAGAATGGCAGCGTATGAGGCTCTTCCGTAGGCGAACTGGTGTAAATATAAGCCGAAAATATCAAATTAAAACATGACATAAAATATCCACTTTTAAATATATATATATATATATATATATATATATATATATATATATATATATATATATATATATAGAAATATATATATAAACACATGTAACTACATATACATATAAATACACATCCATATGTGTACACTTGCAATGGCGGGCAGCGAACCCAGCTGCCTCAGCATGGTAAACCGGCAACCTTCCCCTTGAGCTATGTCGCTTGTGTGCTGAAACAGAAGCCTTCATATATATATATATATACTAAGGAATATAATAGAAATGCTCATTAACGAGCTACACCAACGCAATGAGGGCCTAGCGAACTGCCTCCCAACCGGGTCCCAAGAACATACCTGACCTGTGTGCATTTGGTTTCAAACGCGAGCAGCGTATAAAAGAAAACCACACACACACGCGATGCGTGTGAAGAGAAATGAAACTACAGGGAGCTGTATTGCCACCGTGAAAAACATATGGGCAATGCGCACTGGACTTGACATGTTATTATTACACAAGTTAAACACCGAAGGTAGGATACGAACCTGTGTAACAGGCCATGTTATTACCCCAAGCTGGATCCTAGTGCAGTGAGCTATGTGAGAGAACCCACACTTCCCCTGAGGGGAAAGAATGTTAAAACACACGTGGGCAGGGCGCGCTGGCTCCGGAGACTGGAGGCAGCCGCGCTAAAATAAACAAACCTCCCCTGAAGGGAAAGAATCCCACGTGTCGCCGCCTGAGATTTATGAGGCAGGTGACTGTGATTACACTGAACACGGCGAAAACGCCGCTCACTGTACTCCGCCAATTGCTCATAGTACAAGAAAATACAACACTCTTTCACTGGTACAGTGCAATAAATCACTTTCAATATTAAACTCCATAAATTCAACACGAAGTCAAGAACTAGGAGGAGTGACTTAGCTTGTGGATTTCAGCAGCAAAGAAAGAGGGGTTGGGGTTAGAGTAATGGACATATGTAGAGGAGGGTCCCTGCTCATTGGTCCCCTCCAGGGCATGACCTGTCCTCCATGATGGTTTGGGGAGTTACCCATACATTGACATTGAACTCTATCTAGTTCTGTTGTGGAAACTTTTTGTTTGTAAAAGTATTTTCTTTGCTGCTGTGGTTTCAGAGTAAAGATTGTAATGCATAATATGAGCCTCCTGTCTTGTCATAGAATTAGCCTGGAACCATGTTTCCGTGATAAAAAGACAATTTAACATTGGAGTGAGAACCTCTACCTAAGGCAGAATTATGACAATTTGAGGATGTCCTATTTAATTACTGAACTCCAAAGGTACACACCTTATTCTTTTTAGATGACTTTTCATAGCATGTTCTTTGGGTAGTTTAATGGGAGGGACTTGTGCAATGACAGCATGCCATTAGGAATTTGGAATTTATGGGACCCTCAGCCTCACAAGAAGATGAATACTGTGTTTCTTCCAAATGAGTCACCACTTCCTCCTGACAACCATCTCCTCCCATGTGATCCTCCCTCATGTTACCTCCCCCAGGGTTAGGATCAGGTGGTGATGCCTTGCCCTGGCCACATGGGAGGAGATCCTAGGCTGGGGTTCATTGATGACTCTGCGGGATTCATCACAACTATTCCCCCTTTTTTTATTTCAACGGTTACTTGTACCAATTTCCCCAAACTGACATCCAATATCTGAGAGCCAATTCAAGCTTTTTCTTTCAACAATCTCTCTTGGCTATGCTTGTTCCAGGTTTCCGCCAATTGACAACTCATGTTAGGTGAATTGTACCACATTTGCCCCTGTTGTTGTTTTGGCAATGTCCTTTGGCTTAGGCAATGCTGGTCCCAGGTTTCCCTCAACTGACATCTGTTTTGCCTGCCAAAAAGTGCACGGACAGACAGAGCATCTGTGCATTGGCGGCTAACCGCTAGTCCCTGACAGGAGGGACCTACGGTAACCTCAAGCAGCAGCACTCTTCCCTTTCTGAAAACAGCAGAGAAAACATCAAAAGTGGGCTAGTAACTCATCCTCAACTTTGACAGTGCCCACAACAACCATCCGGTACCAGCCTGCACCTGCGAATCCCAGTTCTTTTGAGCATTGTGTCCTTGGATGAGCCGTGCAGACCAACATAAGCAATGAATATCGTCGAAAACATGTTTTTCCAGTAAAATGCTGCCAATGATGCTGAAAATCTGTGTAAAATATCCATTATGGCTTATAGTGCCATATTATAGCTCAAACATTACATTCCACCCTTAGATATTTGACTACTATAGCCCAGTGGCATTGGAGTCGGTCTCTAAAACTGATGAAACATCATAACTAAGTTGTGAACGCATTAACTAAAAAAGAAACCAGCAACTATAATAGCTAGCAATACACAAATGGAAGCAAAGGCGTAACGCAGGGTACCCCCAATATCCGGAATCCACAAAATTAGCCAGTCCCACCAATTACCAGTATGATCTTGAGACACTTGGGATATCAAGTCTGTCAAACCTTGAACATGGCTTTCAATGGATTGTGAATGATCACTTAGATTAATACAACGCATACCCTTCAACTGCGTTACAACCCAGGTTATGTTTCAGCAACAAATAATCAATGGCAGCTGGGTTTGCAAAGCTGCCTTTCTAATCATTTTGCTATCAAGAAGCCACTCCTCTAACGCCTGAGAAGTGTGATTGAGTCCTTTCACTACTAATCATGCTAATTTGATGAAAGATGTATAGCCCACAGCAGCTAAACCCCAAACTCCCACTAATGAATAGGCCAGCGCTAATACCTCGGCCTCTGATAACAAGTGCACATCACAATTTGGGGATAGCCCTGCAGATTCGAAAATTGATCTTTTGCTTCAATATACTGCTGGGTGTAAAGGAAGCATCATTAATCCTAATCGGGTTAAGGCACATGGACATCGAGGAATGTTAGCCGGAATGTATGTGTATGTGATGTTGCCACATGAAAAAAGCCATTCCGTTGGAAGTTTCACATGATTTAGATGACTGGCAGCTACCACTGTGTAAAGGCACACAATTTCTTCTCAAACGCTGTTTGATTTTTCTGTTCAGTTATGTTCAGCTAGAGAAAGGAGTATTGGTGCAAACCAAATGTTAGAAAAAGTGGATATATAATATTTTAGCTGTTATTAGAAATGAGATTAGAGGTGCAGGGGAGGAATTGTGATCCTGGCACAAAACCACCACATAATACAGAGAAGAAATGACTGTCCAAAATTGGCATCCTACTGTCCCCTGCACACTATCGAATCAAAAAACGACATATCAAGTTGATTTTTGTAAAATATTGTATTTTTGATTTATAAACAAAACGGTGTATATTTTGTATTCAAAGCGAAGTAGAATTAGCAGTCCGTTTTCTGTGGCTGACACGTTTCGAGGACAGACTCCTCTTCTTCTAGAGCCTTAACGGACTTAATATCGAATTCCAATTAGGATCTCTCTTGTTCTCAAGCCCACTCTAGTCTTCTCAGATGCCTAGGTAAAGTCCAGCCAGATGGCGGTGCGCCCAACCTACTACAATTGCAGTCGGGGTACGTGTGGTCCTACTAAGCGTCTGAGATCATTGAGATTATAGGTTAAAATTTGTGACAGATTTCTCCATTTGCGATTTGTTTCTTGGCACTGCTTCTAAACAGGTAGTTAGCAAAGCTTCTGCATGATGCACGTCAGTTAGTCAGAAATGTGAAATGTTTAAAACTTGCCGTGCTAGATATCTCCACATGTTCTCCGTTTGGGCAATCATCCGTGAACATTTTTGCTGCCCTAAGGACATCTCTTGCACAGCCAACATCAATGTTGTTTGTGGTCGCACCTGACGTGTGCTTCCCATTCAACGAATCCCGTTCTTGGGTCTGGCTGTTTTCTTGGCATCGGCATTGGGCTGCTTTTGGAAATCATTTATCATCATCATCAGACTCCAATGGATCACTGGCACAGATGTGACATTTCGCTTCGGTTGCAGCATGCCATTTAACTCTCCCGAACGGAGTCCATTTAGTTCCACAATTACACCAGCCCAACACAGGATCTACAGAGCAAACCCAGAAATGAGATATTAGTGTTGATAATCACTCTCCGAAGTAACATTTCTCTGTGGCACATACTGCAATTTTTCCATGCAAGGTTCCTTTACTAAGGCTACGTGGTTCTTGCCTGAAGCAGTTACATCCGCGGGCACAGGTGGGCCACTTGGTCTTTTGACCCACACTTTGGCACCCGGTACCATGCTGTCTGAAGAGCCAAAACCACGATAATCACAAGTAGTTAACACTGTGGGGGGCTCCCAGTTTTTGATCATGGACAACTTAACTGGGACAATAATCAGTTGGGCTGCTCGATCGCCCTTATGAATTGGTAACGCTTGGTCTCCACTGTTCATTAAAATGTCTTTGATTTCTCCTTGGTAATTGGCATCTATGGCCCCTCCTAGCACTTGAATGACTTTCAATGCTAATCCTGATTTGGGGGCAATCCATCCCATATATTCTGGTGGAATGTGTGCTCCAATCCCTGTTTCAATCACAATGATCCCTCTTGGGTGTAACCTGATCTCTTCATGAGAATGCAAGTCTACCCCTAATGATTCTGGGGTTGCTCGGTAGGGAGCTAAAGAACCCGGTGTAATTTCCTAGTACATTAAAGTCTCTCTAGCTGAATTGGGTTGAATCTGTAAAGCAAGAGTCATTAATCGCAGCAATGGGGTCCCATGGTTATTCACTGGTCTATTATTCAACACCTGTACCACATCAAACACGCGATCCTGCCAGCCTGCTAAACTTCCATTGCCAGATTTGTGCAGCTGTTCTTTCAACAACCCATTCATTCTCTCAATCACACCTGATGCCTCTGGGTGGTAAGGGACGTGGTACACCCACTCAAAGCTCCTTTCCTGACAATATTCCTGAATCAGTTTGCCTTTAAAGTGTGACCCATTGTCACTTTGAATTTGCATCGGTATACCCCAATACATCGGAATCTGATCTAACAACTTAATGGTTTTCAGTTTTGTAGCGTGTTTACACAGCAATACCCTCAAATATCCAGAGTATGTGTCCACAATGGTGCATGCATACTGACAGCCTTTGCTGATTGGCATAGGACCATTATAATCAATCTGCCAGAATTTGCCTGGTAACCTTCCTCTTTGCCACGTACCCTGGACAATTTGAGGGATGGGTCTATGCTGTTGGTGTTGACACACTGTACATTGAAAAATGATTGTTTTCACTACCTCTAAAGGGATACTGATCCCTCAAGCTTGTACCCACATGACAGTATCTTTTTCTCCAAGTTGCCCACATTTTTGGTGAGCCCACTTTGCCAGACCCTCCAAATCCTACTCCTAAGCCTATGCATCCACAGATGAAATCTTGGTGTGTTCATCTGCTACAGAATGAAACCAATGTTCTAATGAATCTGTAGCACAATGTGCATCTACATGATAACATAGTGACTTATGTTATGTTACTTTGCATTTATATAGTGCCTTATGTACCATTGGTATGGTCTCAAGGCGCTGGTAGATTGAACGCCCTCGGGAACCGAAGTTCGGGTCAGTAGAGAGGATAGAGAGAGTCAAAAGGTGCATGTGAGCACTGAATATGTGTGCAGCTGGTGTGGCATTCGTATGATAGCTGCTTCTTAGCGGTCGGTGTGGAGGTTGAGAGATCAAGAATATGTGTTCATTCTGGCAGGTTGTTATCCAGACCGATTTTGGCTGCGTTAGGCCTGAGGAGAAATGCCTAGGCTGGAGGGTGTGTAACCAGCAGTGTTTAGTTAGACTGATGGGGAGTATAAGGCAAATGATGGTATGAGAACAGCTATACCGAATGGTGTCATAGTATCGCTGTGTTCTATTTGACTGGTGGTGTAAAGAAGAGAGTAAGCGTGGAGGTGTGAATATGGTGGTTTACATTAGGTGAATCACTCCCAATAGCTGCATGTACTCCATTCGTTCCAAGTACTCCGACCATTTCAAGCACTCCAGACCGTTCCTTTCAATGCTCTTTTAAAAGTTCCATGTAAGTCACGCCATTCTGTGCATTCCAATCTGCTTCATGTATTCCAATTTCGTCCAAGCACTCGCATCATTCCATGCATTCGCATCCGTTTCGTGCATTCGCATCCGTGCATTCAACCGTTTCAAGCACTCCAACCAATTTATGCACTGCTCCTTTCATTCGTTCTAGCCACGTTATCCTTTCTCCATGCATTATTCATCCACATACATCATCTTCACACGTTCCATCCACTTAACTGGTTCCATCCATTTTGCACGATCAATTTACTTAACCCGTTTCACCCACTTCACTGGTTACACCCACTTTACCCGTTCGATCCACATATTTCACCTGTTCGATCCACATACTTCAACCGTTCGATCCACATACTTCACCCGATTCCATCCACATACTTCACCCGATTTCATCGACATGCTTCACCCATTCCATATACATGCTTCACCCATTTCATATACATGCTTCACCCGCTCCATCCACATACTTCACCCTTTCCGTCCACCCTGTTCACCCGTTCCATCCTGTTCACCCGTTCCACTCTGTTCACCCATTCCACCCTGTTCGTTCGTTACACCCCGTTCGTCCGTTACACCCAGTTCGTCCGTTCCACCCAGTTCATCCGTTCCATCCACTTCATCCGTTCCACCCAGTTCTTCCATTCCACTCACATACCTCGTCTGTTTCAACCTCATACTTCCTCCGTTCCATCCATTTCATCCGTTCCATCCAGTTCCTCCGTTCCACTCGCATACCTCACCTGTTCCAACCTCATACTTCCTCCGTTCCAAGCACATTTTCCATTTGACCCACCCACTTCACCCGTTCCATCCACATACTTCAATCGATCTATTCAGTATATTTGACCCATTTTGTCCACATACTTCATCCGTTCCTTCCTCATACTTTACCCGTCTCGTCCATATACTTTACCCGTCTCGTCCATATACATCACCCATTCTTCCAGATCCATCATCCGTTCTTACCACCCACTTCACCCGTTTCTTTGCCTTCTTACACCCATTCATTCCAACTACATCACCCGTTTGCTCCACACTCGACACCCACTCCGTACTCAACACCCACTCCGCTCTCTACACCCACTCCGCTCTCTACACCCTCTTCGCTCTCTACACCTGCTCCGCTCTCTACACCCGCTCCGCACTCTACACCCGCTCTTTGCTCCGCATTCTACATCTGATCTGCACTCCACACAGCTCCGCAACCGCATCATATCGTACATCCGCTCAACACCTTAAATTTGCTCAACACTCTACACTGGCGCAACACCATCTCGCCCTTCATCTACTCAACACCCTGGATCTGCTCAGCACCCTTCATCCGCTCTATTCTATCATCCACTCGCATCCTACATCCGCACCACTCTCATATCAGCTCCACTGCCTCATTCGCTCCACGGTCTCATCTGTGCCACGCCCTTCTCCGCTCTATGCACTCATCCGCTCTACGCACTCACCCGCTCTACGCACACATTCGCTCTGCGCACTCATCCGTTCTTTACACCAGCTCCGCTCTCTACACCTGCTCTGCTCTCTACACTCTCTCCGCATTCTACACCCGCTCGTTGCTCCGCATTCTACACCTGCTCCTCGCTCTGCATTCTATATCCGATCCGCACTCCACACCCGCACCATATCGTACATCCGCTCAACACACTACATTGGCTCAACACCACCATACCTTACATCTGCTCAACACCCTAAATTTGCTCAACACCACCATACCTTACATCTGCTCAACACCCTAAATGTGCTCAACACTCTACATCTGCTCAACATCATCACGCCCTACATCTACTCAACATCCCAGATCCACTCACATTCGCATTACACTCATATCAGCTCCACGGCCTCATCTGTGCCACACCCTCATCTGCACCACGCCCTCATCTGCTCTACGCACTCACCCACTCTACGCACTCACCCACTCTACGCACTCACCCGCTCTACGCACTCACCCGCTCTACGCACTCACCCGCTCTACGCACTCACACGCTCTACGCACACATTCGCTCTATGCACACATCCGTGCTGCGCACACATCCGCTCTGCGCACTCATCCGCTTTTCGCACTCATTTGCTCAGCGTACTCATCCGCTCTACGCGTTTCATCCGCTCCACCGACTTCATCCGCTCCACTCACTTTGTTCATTCATTCTGCATTATTGGTTCAGCCTATGTCACTTGTCGCATGCATCGATCTGTTCCGTGCTCCCCATCTGTCCCATGCACTACCCCTGTCTCATGTACTTGAATCGTGTGTTCTGTACTTTCCGTTTACAGCATGCACTTATACATTCCATGCCATCTGTCTGTGCACTCATCCGTCTCCTGTATTCATCCTTCCATCTTCTTCATTTTATTCCTTTCATCCCTTTTTGTTCCTTTCTTCGATTGCAACCCATTTCATTTATTTCAACCGCTATACTGCTTTCGTACAACTTATTCTTTTATCCTCTTCACTGCTTTGATCTACTTTATTTAATCTATTCTGTTTGTCCTTTTTAGTTTGCATTGTAGGTTACTACTTTGATTTCTCGGTTGGGTCTTGATGTAGTATTGTTATTTGTTTTATTGTTATTTAAGGTCTAGTAGTTTGGTTTAGTTGGATTGTTGATATCGACTTTATTCCTCATGTCCACATTGATCCTCTTGCCTATAACATTTATTTCGTCAATTTTGTTAATTTCGTCCACTTTACTGCTCTCGCACAACATATTCCTTTTATCTATTTCGCTCGGGTCATGATGCTGCATTGCAATTTATGATCAAGCATTTTGGCAGAGTCATTGCGATGCTGTTATCCAGTTTGAGTTAGTTTGAGTTCGGGTCGGTTTTAGGGGAAGAGCCAAGTTTTCAGTAACTTGCGGAAAGACATGGGCCCTCATTAGGACCCTGGCGTTAAGGGTTTAACGGCGCCGTAAAAGGTGTCCCTTTGCCGGTCTAGACCAGCCGTTAAAGTAGGGGCCCGCAAAGGGACTCTCGAGGTAAGTACGGTACCGCAATTTGCGGTACCGTACTTACTGCCTTCCCCATTCCCATTATGCCAGATGGGGCAAAAATGGGAATGGGGAAGGGCCATGGTGGCATGGGGAATTACCACCCCGCCAACCTTGGAATGGGGTGGTAATTCCCCATTCTGCCATGGCGGACTCTGGCATCGACGATGGTGCTAATAGCACCATGGTTTTCCGCCGGAGTCCTAATGAGGGCCATTAGGTCTTCAGTGAGTCGGATGTGGGGTCGGAATGCGTTCCACAGCGTGGGGGCCAAGGCAGAGAATGATAATACGCCTAACCTGACTGAATTTGTTTTTGGTATGACTAGGAGGCCGGCTGAGCTTGATCTTAGAGTACGTGCAGGGTGATAGGGTTTTAGTTTGTCTTGAAGATATTGAGGTCTGGTTTTATGCAGGGCTCGGTGAGAAATAATTAAGGTTTTCAAAGTCACCCTACGGGCAACCGGAAGCGAGTGCAGGGTTTTGAGGGCTGGGGAGATGTGGTCTCTCGGGCCAAGCAATAGTAGCAGTTTGGCTGCAGCGTTTTGTGCTCTTTGTAGTTTAGTCAGTTGGTAAGCGTGGACTCTGAGGTAGAGGGGGTTAGTGTAGTCCAGTCTTGATATAACAATTGATTGGACCGAAGAGAGTCTGTTGGGAAAGGAGCGGTATGGGAAAATGCGTCTAAGAGTTTTAAGGTGGTAGTGGCAGGACTTTGAGACGTTGTTGACTTGGCGCGAGAGTGTAAGGTCAGAGTCCAGGGTGCAACCAAGGTTTTTTACTGAATTAGAGGGGGTCGGTGAGTTGCCCATGGCAGATGGCCAGGGTAGTGGGTGTAGAAGAAGTTTGGTGTTGCCACATACCATGATTTCGGTTTTGGAGGGGTTTAGCAAGATGTGGTTTGTGGTCATCCAGAGTTCTATGTCGAGGAGGCAGGAAACAAGGTCAGGTCGGCAGTTGGGTTTTGAGTTCAGGAGTTTTAGAATTAGTGGAGTGTCATCGGCGTAGTTGTAGCACAGGATGTTGTGAGGACAAATTATTCGTGGGAGGGTGGCCATGTTGAGATTCAACAGGAAGGCTGATAGGTCTGCTCCTTGTGGAACTCCTGTGCCAACTGGCCGGGGGTGCGAGGAATAGGTGGAGAGTAGGGTTATTTGGTTCCTATATTTGAGGAATGATGCTATCCATTTGAGAGCCGTTCCACGAATTCCTAGGGAGTGGAGGCAGTCGAGGAGGATTGAGTGGTTAATTGTTTCGAAGACGGCGGATAGGTCAAGAAGGATTAATGTGGCGCATCCGGCAGAGTCTGCTGTGTTTTTAAGGTCATCCCAGATTGAGGCTAGGGTGGTTTCAGTTCCGTGTCGGGCTCTGAAACCTGATTGAGCAGGGTCTAGGAGATTGTTGGCTTCGACAAAAGCATTTAGTTGGGAGTAGGCGGTTCGGTTGATGAGTTTTGCAAGGAAACTTGTTTTTGAGATGGGGCGGTAGTTTTTGGGCTCGAGAGGGTCGAGGGAAGGTTTTTTTTTTATTAGAGGTTTGACGTGAACCGTTTTGAATGCGTCGGGAAAAATTCCCGAGGAAAGGGAGTCATTTATGATGGTTCTTGCGATTTTTCTTGCTCAGGTAGATGCGAACATTTCTTTGAGGGTTGTGCCCGGGCAAGGGTCCAGCGGTGAGCCGGGTGGTTTGCTGGCAGAGAGAAGTTTGAGAAATTGGTCAGCTGATATTGGATTAAAGGAGTCGAACATTGGTTAGGTAGTGGTCGCAGGCGGTGGGATGGGTGGTATGGAGGGTGGGTTGCCTGGTGGGTGTAAGAGAGCTAGCTTGTTGGTTAGAGCGTTTGTTCTTTTGAGAGCTGTGGTGTATAAGTGGAGAGAGAGTGAGTTGCACAGCGATTGTGAGGGTGTCAGGCGGTGGTGGTGCATGATGGTTTGGTGAATTCGGTGATGATTTTGTGAAGTTCTTTGCTGGGGTTTTTATAGTTTAGGATTTGGGAGTTGTAATGGGCTTTTTTTGCGTTTCGGATTTCGGCCTTGTACTGATGAAGGTGCTGGGCCAGGGTGGATCTGCTCAGGGGAGTTCTGTCTTTCCGCCATTTGTGTTCTAGGTATTTATATAGTTGTTTACTGGTCTTCAATTCAGGTGTGAACCATCTAGGAAAGAGGCCACGGCGGGCTGATGGTTTGCAGGAGGGAGTGAGTCGCTTTAGAGAGGCGTCGGGGGTTAGTTGATTATTGGGTAGGCAGATAGGCGGGGGAGACTGGAGGAGTGCGTTGGCTAGGTCAGGAAGGATTATTAGTTTTTTTCCGGCATTTGCGTAGGGTCGGAGGTTCAGGTTCGGGTACGGAAAGCGGGTTGGGATAGCGAGTGGTGAAAGAAACAATGAAGTGATCGGACGAGATGATAGCGGTGGGGGGTTTAGATGTATCTGGTTGTGGGAGTGGAAGATGGCATCAAGAGTGTGTCCTTTATAGTGAGTTGAGCCGTTTCTGTTGGATTGGAGGTTAATCGCATCTAGGCCGTCAACCAGAGAGTGTGTCATATGGTTGGTGGGAATGTCGAGCCATATGTTGAAATCTCCTAGAAGGTTGAGGTTGGGATGGTTTAGTTGAAGGGTGGCAATAGTGTCGCAGAGGTTGTTTGAGAATTGTCTGTCGTAGCCAGGGGGTCTGTAGATTATTAGGAAACTGTGGGAGAACGAAGGGGAAAATGATAGTTTAACGAGGAGTGATTTGCAGGAAGGAATGGATGGTTGGTTGTCGATGATTGAGGCATGGAAGTGAGATTTGAAGGCGAATGCTATTCCTCCTCCTCTAGAGGGACGGTTTAGTGGGATGAGGGAGTAGTCTGGGGGGGGAGTCATCAGAGAACCAGGTTTCGGTGATGAAGACCAGGTCTGGTTTGTCAGAGGCGAGGAGGTCAAAGATGCTGTGTCTGTTTTTTGCTACGGATCGGGCATTAAATAGGATGCAATTCACTTTGGTAGAAGAGGTTGATGTCGGAGCCACAGAGATGGGTGGAGGGGGGGAGGGTGGAAACGGGGGAGCGAGAGGTGTGGGGTGGTTGATGGTCGATGGAAAGAGTGGGCGAGGAGAGAAGTTGATGGGTTTTGGGTGGGAGTGGATAGATGCGTGAGTGGGGATGATTTGGTTTGGACCGGGGGATTTGAAGGTGGGGTGTGTTAGGTTAGGAGTTTCAGCTGTAGTGGGTGAGAAATTGAGGGAGAGGGGTTTCAGGTAGGGTGAGGCATGGGTGAGGTTGGCAAAGGGGGGTGATGAGGTGGTGGTTCGAGACAGGGGAGGCGATGAGTGATGAGAGATTGAGGGGGACCAGGTACATTTCCTCTTTAGTGTCTTTGTTACGATTGGTGTGTGCGAGAGGGTAGGGGGGTGAAAGGGGGAGAGGGATGAGGCATCAATTCTTGCTAGGGCTAGGCGTGCAGTTTTTAGGGAGCGGAAGGAGTGTGGTCGGGGGATGATGGTGGGTGTTGATGGGGAAAGCGCAGGGTGCATGATTGCTGGGCAGGGTGTGCTTGGGCGGCTGGTGAGGGGAGCGGGTATGATCATAGTAGGCTGATCAGGTGGGGGGTTCAGAGGAGTAGTGGTCTTAGGGTGGTTGGCTCGCCATCGTGCCCCTCTGGCTTGGTGTTTGGAAAGGGATGGGTAGGGGATGTGGTGGAGGGTGGGATGATTTGGGGAGGGTGGACAGGGGGTAGGCTGTCAGGAAGGGGGGGGGGGGGAGTGCACAGCGGTCGTTTCCGGTAAACCTTTGTGGAATGGGTGCACTCATGGTTAGTAAGTGTGGTACCACTGGGTGAAGATTATTCAAGGTTTCTGGGTTCAACTAAACAGGGATATATTATTTTACGTAGACTAAGTTTTAGGGCCTCATTACACGGATGGCGGTAGGGATTTACCGGTACCGGTAAAATACCGGTACCGGTAAATCCTTACTGCCTTACTACGAGGTCCCTTTGCGGGTTGGGGGATTTAACGCCTGCTTTTTGCAGGCGTTAAAATCCAATCCACTAAGGGACCTCGGAGCTAATTACGGCACCGCAAAATTGCGGTGCCGTAATTAGCGCCTTCCCCATTCCCATAGAGCCCTATGGGGCAGAAATGGGAATGGGGAAGGGCAATGGTGGAAGGGGGATTTACCGCCCCTCCAACCTTGGAATGGGGCGGTAAATCCCCTTTCCGCCAAGGTGGTGCCGGTATTTTACTGGCATGAGCCATGCCGCTAATAGCGCCATGGCTCACCGCCTACCGTGTAATGAGGCCCTTAATGTCCTAATTGCAAACTAGGTGGCACGTATGCCTTTAGGTAGTTTTGAAAAGGAGCTCGACCATAGAATATGCTATTAGTCAGACTATCTAGTTGCAACTACAGCCCCAGTTGCGCTGTTAGGTAGACTTTCTTCTAGCGAGCTTGGAATACAGGTATGCTATTAGGCAGAGTTTCAAATGTAACAACACCCCACATATAGTTTTTAGGTGCTTCTTATAAGTGGAATTTAGGAGGACTTTTAAATGCAGTTATGATACAGGTATGCTATAGGCTGAATTTTCTAAATCCAGTTTTCCAATGCAATTATGACACAGATATGCTATAGGGCAGAGTTTTGATTGCAATTATGACATAGATAAGCTATAGGGCAGACTTTGTAAATGCAATTATGCCACAGATAAGCTCTAGGGTAGACATTCTAAATGCAATTATGATACAGATAAGCTATAGAACGGACTTTCTAGACTTTGGTACAGTGACGCTATTAGGGACACTGTCTTATTCCGCTATGCCAAAGTGGTGGTGTTATATACACTTTAAATTGAACTTTGGACCGAGAAGATATTGGGCACAGTTCTAAGTTCAAGCAAGGCACGCTATTAGGGATATTAGGGACAAGAGAGGGTATTAGGCAACCAAATTCAACTTTGCAGAGAGGAATATTAGGCACACTTCCAAATTCAACTCTGCACAGAGAGGATATTATGCGTACTTCTAGGATCAGTTTTGCACAGAGAGGATATTAGGCACAGTACTAAATTCAACCAGGGCACACTATCAGGCACAGTTCTAAGTTCAGCTTTGCACACAGAGGATACAAGGCACACTTCTAAAGTCAGCCAGGGGACACTATTAGGCACACTTCTAAATTTGACTTTGCACATAGAGGATATTAGGCACACTTCCAAATTCAACTCTGCACAGAGAGGATATTAGGCGTACTTCTAGGATCAGTTTTGCACAGAGAGGATATTAGGCACACTACTAAATTCAACCAGTGCACACTATTAGGCACAGTTCTAAGTTCAGCTTCGCACACAGAGGATACAAGGCACACTTCTAAAGTCAGCCAGGGGACGCTATTAGGCACACTTCTAAATTCGACTTTGCACAGAGAGGATAATAGGCACTCTTCGAAGTCAACCAGGTCACGTCATTAGGTACACTTCTAAAGTCAACCAGGGTATGATATTGGGCACACTTTTCTTTTTTTAACTTTGTTTATTTTAAATCAAGGCAGAATGATAAATGCAGACATTATATGCAAGGGTTATCTCAGCAAGTTGACCCCCAGTCTTTAGACCCCCTCTGTGTCTTCTCTCTCTATCCTCCTCCCTGGGTTATCAGTCCCACAGGCTCTGCGAGCGGGCTCCTCCCGCCCGGGCGGTCCGGCTGGAGCCTCAGCGGTCAGGAATCTTCCTCCGGGCTTGCCTGGTTCGTCAAGATCCAGAGGGCTCTGGCGGGCCTATAGGTCAGGGCGGGGAAGCGCTGGTCGAATTCCAGGACTGGGGCCCAGATGTTCTGAAAGCGGTGTAGCATCCCCGCTCGTGCTGCCGTTACCTTCTCCGCTATCAGAATGTCCCATACTTTGGTCCACCATTGGGCAATGTGGGGGCCTTCCGGGGATTTCCAGGTTCGGGCCACCACCGTTTTCCCTGCCAGTAGGCAGTGAGTCAGTAGTTTCGCTCTGGGTCCGGAGCGCAGGTAGATCCCGGGAATTGGAGCTCCTAACAGGATCGGTTCCGGTTTCGAGGGAATCATTGTTCCGGTAATCAGCGAAATAGACTCTAGACAAGCTTTCCAGAATGGTCGGATATTCGGGCAGTCCCACCACATATGGAAGAAAGAGCCAGGGAGGCCGCATCCTCTCCAGCAAGCGTGGTCTATCTGGGGGTTCATATGGTGGAGTCTGAGGAGCGAATAGTACCATCGCAGCATGATTTTGTATGCGCATTCTCTGTTGGTGATGCAGGTGGATGCGGTATGTGTTTGGGTCCATATGTCCACCCAGGTTTGATCCTCTATCGGGTGTCCTAGGTCCGCTTCCCATTGAGCCATACATCGGGTTCTTGTGGTTAGGAAGTCGCTTAAGAAGCGTCTGTAGAGGGTGGATACGCTGCCGCGAGTCGGAAGGTCTCCTAGGGTGAGTTCCAGGGCAGTGGGAGGACGGGTCGCTGCTTGCAAGGTTTGGGGGTGTGAGCACCAGTGGCGTAGTTGGATGTAAGTAAATCTGTCACATTCCCGAAGTTGGAACTTCTCCTTACATTGGGCGAAAGTGAGCGGTTTCTCCCCAGTATACAGCTGGTCTATGGTTTCTAGCCCACCCTTGGTCCAATTTTGGAAATTGCGGGGATGCATGCCCGGTGCGAACATTGGGTTGAGAAAGACCGGGGAGTGTGGGCTCAGTCCTCTTGGCACTCCCTTTCGTTTCAGCGCCCAGTCCCAAGTGCTAAGGGTGTGTTTGGTCGACAGCAGGAGCTCTCCCCCAGGGGACCTGAGGGGGGGCGGGATGTGTGGCAGAAATCGCAGAGGCAGGGGGGTCCGCGACTGTTCCAGCTCCACCCATCTCGGGCGGTCTGTCGTATTTTGCCAGGCCTGGACCCGGGCCAGTTGGGCTGCCACTCTGTAGGCCTGAAGGTCTGGAACCCCCAGCCCCCCAGTTTGGGACTCCCCAACATAGTTCTGAGAGGGATTCTCACTTTCTTACCTCTCCAGATAAAGTTCAGCATTTTCCTCTGGATCCATCTGAGAATCGGAGTGGGGATTGCCACTGGCAGTGAGGCGCATATGTACAAAAATCTCGGGAGAAGGTTCATCTTGCATGCCGTGATGCGTCCAAGCAGCGAAATCTCCTGGGTCCCCCATCGCTTCAAGTCGCCCTCCAGTTCCTTGAGAAATCGGGGAAAATTGGATTTGTACGTCTCCTTTGGATCAGCCGGAATGTAAACCCCCAAATAGGGGGTGGCGCTCCTTTCCCATACTATCGGGCACATCCTAGTCAGCGGTTCTCGCTCTGCTGGGGTGAGGCCAATGCCCAAGGCGGAAGATTTATCGAAGTTTATGGTGAAGCCCGAGACTTCGCCATAGCTGGTGATTTCGCGAATCGCATGTTCAAGCGATGAGGGGGCTCCGAGATCGTAAGTAAAATGTCATCCGCATATAGGGCAAGTTTATGATGTGAAGGGCCGCTTGTTATGCCCTTGATTTGGTCATTCCGCCTAATTTTTTGTGCGAAGGGCTCCATGGTGAGTGCAAAAAGTAAGGGCGACAGCGGACAGCCCTGCCGAGTCCCGCATGACAAGGGGATTGGAGCCGAGAAGTGGCCGTTGATCCTCAGGCTTGTTGTAGGTCGATCATAGTTGGCCAGCACCATCGTTCGGAACGCCGGTCCGAAGCCGAAGGCCCCTAAAGTGTGTCCCATAAACGTCCAATCCACCCTATCAAACGCCTTGGCTGCATCGAGGGCCACCAGGATTAGTTTTTGGGAGTTCCGGGAGGGAGGTCCACCAGGTTCAGGGTTCTCCGGATATTATCGCCTGCGGTCCGGTGCCGGATAAACCCAGCCTGGTCTGGATGAATGATGTTCGGCAGGATGCGATTCAAGCGGGTCGCCAAAATTTTCGAGTAAATGTTCGCATCTATGTTCAAGAGTGCGATGGGTCTATAAGAAGTTATGCTTCTTGGGTCTTTTCCAGGTTTGGGCAGAAGGATGGTGGTCGATTCCTGCATCGATGGGGTCACCGCCCCCGTTTCCCTGAAGGAGTTGAATAGGGTGGTGAGATGGGGGGTCAGTTGCGACCTGAATAGCTTGTAGAACCTGGTTGAGAAGCCATCCGGGCCAGGGGCCCGTGTTTTGAGAGATTTGATGGCGTCCTCAATTTCCTCCCCCGTGATGGGCTCCTCCAGTTCATCTCTCATTGCGTCGGAGAGCTGGGGCACCTCTGCCTGCCGAAGGTATTCCTTCTGTTGTGCTGGGTTTCGTGGGGCTGCCTTCACGGTTTGGGCCAAGTGCTCAATCGCGAGGCGTTGCTTCTCGGGTTCTGAGTATAGTATGACCCCGTTGGTGTCTCGCAGGCCCATGATCGCGATGCTGCGTCTCTGCTTGGCTAATTTGGCCACCAGGAACCTGTTCGCTTTGTTGCCCTTCGCATAATACGACTGTTTGACCTTCGCCATTAGTTGGGCGGTTTGTTCCGCGTAATGGGCTTCCAGTCTTTTCCGTGCCGTGCGAATGGCCCGTTGTGTTCTGGGGGACCAGCCTTTCTCCTTGTGGAGTGCCTCGGCCTCTCTCAATTCAAGCTCCAGGGCCGTCCGGGTTCGTCGTCTATCTCGATGGTAGGCCGCACCCTGGGCTATCAGGGAGCCCCTGATTACTGCCTTCATGGCGTCCCAGTTGTTTGCTAATGAGGTGTCTGAGGCCGGGTTTTCCACAAAGAAGTTCTTTATTTCCGTTGCGATCTTGTCTCTGGTGGCCATGTCGTTGAGGATTGGGCCGTATAGCATCCATTTGCGCGGGGTGGTGGGGTCAGGGTTCTGAACCCAAAGCTCCAGGAGCACTGGGGTGTGGTCGGAGATCGCTCTTGTGCCGATAGTGACCTTCTTAACTGAAGGGAACGAGTGAGGTGAAATCAGGAATAGGTCAATCCTTGAGAAGGTGCGGTGGACATACGAGTAAAAGGAGAAGTCCTTATCATCAGGGTGAAACACCCGCCATGAGTCTATTATCTCCAGGGTCCTAAAGAGACGAAGGAGGCTGAGTGCTTGGGCGAAGTCACCTGGGGTCGGTGGGTGTGATCGGTCTTTAGTGGGGTCAGGGACCCCGTTGAAGTCCCCACCGACGATCGTTTGGCCCTCCACGAAGTTGGCGAGCGATGTGCCCAAAGCGTCATAAAAATGTGATTGTCCAGAGTTGGGGGCGTATACTGAAACGAGGGTATACAAGTCTCCCAACAGGAGACATTTGATCGCTATAAATCGGCCTTCTGGGCATGTCTTTGTTTCCAGAATCTGTGGGTTCAAGTCTTTCCTGAAGAGAATCGCCGTGCCTCCTTTTTTGCTTGTGCCGGAGGCAAAGAATTGAAGCGGAAATAGCCGAGACCGAAGGCGGGATACATCAGCGGGCAACAGATGGGTCTCTTGAAGCATGGCAATCGCGGCCTCCTCGTCGCAGAGTTTTAATAGAATTGCCTTTCGCTTGTTGGGAGAATTCAAGCCATTAACATTCAGGGAGAGGATCCGAAGCGACTGAAAGTCCTCTGAAGGCTCACTCTCCGTTCCCTGCGTTAGGGGTGGGGGTCCTGGGGTGGAGGTTCAACTGCCATGACTGATGGAAGCACCCACAAAATCATTCTGCACTTGAGGTTTTAACGCGAAATCCCAACGGGGGATCGCAACTTTAACAGGGCGGTAGACCGACTTTGTCAGTACGGTCGTACCTAAGGCCAACAGGGCCAATTGTCCCATACTGTGGGTTCCCAAGGAACAGAAGATGGAAAGTATCCTTGGGGTGGGTATGAGCCATGGGAATGCCCCGCCGTCGTCGTGTACTTAAAAGAGGTTGGCAAGTAGGTAGCGGGTTCTAATTCAGACGAGCATATCTGTGTCCCGGCTAGCTCGTTGACGGAGCCTGGGACCGTGGAGGCGTCCACGTTCATCACTTCTTGTTGTTTCGTTGTATCGACGACCAAGGCGTGCGTTTAGCTTTTGGGGAGGGAGGCGGACCAGGGTTCTCAGTCCCTTCTAAGAGTGGCGTGGGAGGGTCCCGGGGAGCGGTCGAATGCAAGATTTTCTCTGCGTCTTCCAGGTGGCTGATTCGGCGTAGGGTGCCATTATATGTGAATTGAAGAGCTGTCGGGAACAGCCATCTGTAACGGATCTGTTGCTCCTGGAGGAATAATGTCAGAGGCCGAAGTGCTCTTCTTTTCTGGAGCGTGAGTGCCGAAAGGTCCTGGTAAATTTGAAGAGGGGTGCCCTGGAAAGTGATCTCTTCATCTTGGCGGCTGATCGCTGATATCGCTTCTTTCGTTGTAAAGAAGTGGACCCTAGTGATCACGTCTGGAAGGGGGTCCGAATCTGTCCCGCGGCGCTGGCGAAGCCTGTGGGTGCCGTCCAATATGAGCCGAGATTTGTCCAGATCCGGAAGTAGAGCCTCAAAGAAATTTGCCACGTAGTCCGCTAGCTTGTTATCGGGGATGGAGGATGGGATGCCCCGGATGCGGAGATTATTGCGCCGGGCCCTATTTTCGAGATCTTCCTGTTTAAATTCCATGATCTCGCATTTGTGATGCAGGGAATCGATCGATTTTTGCATTTCCCCCAGAGCGGTGGTGTGCTCCTGGGCATGATCTTCGATCTCTCCAAACCTCTGCTCGAGTTCTGTGACTCTCTGATCTGTTTGGTCAACTTTGGTGGCGAGTTCCGAGAGGCAAGCGCGGAACTCAAATTTGATGTCTGCCATGAAGGCTATTAGGTCTCCTTTAGTGGCAAGCTCGCCCCTGTCCTCTTGCTGCTTCTGTGGGGTCAGTTTGGGAGGTTCCTGTTTCTTGGGTTTCTCTGTAGCCGTAAACATGGCGGAGATATCCGTGCCTTTGCTCACTTTTGTTTGTCTCGACATGTTGCTCACGCCAAACAGTTCCAGTCGGGAGACTAGCGGCAAGGCCCAGGACGGTGGGAGATGGCAGCTGGAGAACTCCGTCACCCTGGCCTCCGCTCTGGGTCAGGTGTAGGTGGGTGGGCAGGGGCACCCCAGGAAGGGTGGAACGGGGAGAAGGACTTCGGTAGGGCTGATCCAAGATGGCCGCAGTGGTCCCGACTTGATCTGCAAAGTAGAGAGAGGAGTGGGGACCTGCTCTCGGTAGCAACCCAGGAGGAATCCAGGCTGCCCAACCGAAATCAGGGGATTCTATATTAGGTACCGCTCCCCCTCTCCGGTTCTTCTGCCTCCCAAGGTCCCGCTACCGACAGGTGCGGAGCGTGCTGCTGAGCCCCGGTATGGCGGCCCTCTTAGTTTCGTCCGTCGGGTACGGGAGAGAAGTTCAGCTTCAAATTTCTAGTAGAAGACGGTGTTTAGCCAGGCTATGCCATGTCGGTTCCGGTCGCTGTAGATGGCATTAGCGACACGAAACCCCGCCTAGAACCGCCAGATTTCGACGGCGGCGGCGGACATCCCACGGGCGGCCTCAGAGGAGCGACCACATCCATGGCGCTCCAAGCCACGCCCCCTATTGGGCACACTTTTAAATTCTACCAGGGCAAGCTATTAGGTCCACTTCTAAATTTGACTTTGCACGGAGAGGATATTAGGCACACTTCTAAATTCAACTTTGCACAGAGAGGAAATTAGACACACTTCTAAATTCAGCTTTGCACGGAGAGGATATTAGGGACCGGATTCAATTTTGCACAGAGAGAATATTAGGCACCCTTCTAAATTCAACTTTGCACAGAGAGGAAACTAGGCACACTTCTAAAGTCAACTTTGCACAGAGAGAATATTAGGCACATTTCAACAAGGGGACGCTTCTAGGCACACTTCTAAATTCAACTTTGCACTGAGAGGAAACTAGACACACTTCTAAATTCAACTTTGCACTGAGAGGAACTAGACACACTTCTAAATTCAACTTTGCACTGAGAGGATACTGGGCACCCTTCTAAATTCAACTTTGCACTGAGAGGAAACTAGATGCATTTCTCAATGCTACTTTGCACAGAGATGATATTAGGCACACTTCTAAATTCAACGTTGCGCTGAGAGGGTATTAGGCACACTTCTAAATTCGACTTTACAAAGACAGGAAACTAGACACATTTCTAAATTCAACTTTGCACTGAGAGGAAACTAGACACACTTCTAAATTCAACTTTGCACTGAGAGGAAACTAGACACACTTCTAAATTCAACTTTGCACAGAGACGATATTAGGCACACTTCTAAATTCAACTTTGACTGAGAGGGTATTAGGCACACTTCTAAATTGGACTTTGCGCAGAGAGGAAACTAGACACATTTCTAAATTCAGCTTTGCACTGAGAGGAAACTAGACACACTTCTAAATTCAACTTTGCACTGAGAGGAAACTAGACACACTTCTAAATTTAACTTTGCACAGAGAGAATATTAGGCACCCTTCTAAATGCAACTTTGCACAGAGAGGAAACTAGGCACACTTCTAAGGTCAACTTTGCACATAGAGAATATTAGGCACATTTCAACAAGGGGGCGCTACTAGACACACTTCTACTTTCAACTTTGCACAGAGAGGATACTAGGCACACTTCTAAAGTCAGCAACTTCTAAAGACGCTATCAGACACTTCTAAATTCAACTGTGAATTCCCGCTTTATAAATGCAACTATACCACAGTCATCTTGTAAATGCGAACTACTAAAGGCAATGCTACCGCAACATGAAGATTTTTACAATGGTTTAGCTTCAAGGGTTGAGTGGTAGGGTAGTAGGGCGTGAAGTAATTGCTTCTGTCCCCGCCCTTGCCACACTTACTTATTGTTGGCTTCTTGCTTCTCCTGCGGATACCTGCAGATACGATCAGGAGCTGTCAAAGTGGAGCCGTCCTTTGCCTTGGGTCTGTAGCCGATGGGCTGCCGGGCAGTGGGCTGCTCTGGGAGGACCGGCAATGAGTGGGGATCTTCTTGTCAGGACCAATCAGAGCGGGGGGGGTGGTCCGGGAGGCGGGAGGGCGGCAAACCAGGAAGCGGGTGCGGGGAGGGAGCGGGGAGCACGGAATGGGGGTTTTGGAGCCTGGGGGCTCACAAATCACTACTTTTACTGCAAATTAAGCCAAATCAGCACAATACTACTTACTGGGCAGCCACGAGTGGAAGTGGGGCTCGAGGGCACATGCAGGTCATTAGACCTTGTGAAGCAGGAACTACACACCAACCAGAGCGGGGGGCGGTCCGGGAGGCGGGAGGGTGGCAAACCAGGAAGCGGGTGCGGGGAGGGAGTGAGGAGCACAGACAGGGGGTTTAGGGGCTCACAAAACAATACCTTTACTGCAAATTAAGCCAACTCAGCACAATACTACTTACTGGGCAGCCACGAGTGGTCTTTGTGATAACATTTCCACAATATCTTGCCACAGTTCCTTTCCCCACAACTCTTTTGAATGAATTTCCCATCCATTCTTTTGCCATGTTGGCAGCCACAAAGCCAACCCATTTGCCACCGACCATGAATCTGTGTACAAATGACAATGACCAGGAGTCCCTTGTTTTAACGCTTGGTAAATTGCGTAGAGTTCTGCAAACTTGACTGCTCTTTCCTTTCCCTGATGTGAAAATCTTTTTTGTCTTGGGATTGTATGACACCGCTTTCCAGTATCACTCGGTTCCCACATAGCGAGCCGAGCCATCCGTAAACCAGGCATGCTCTGTCTGCGCTACTGTCAGCTCACTATATTGTACTCCCCATTTTACGGGAGATTCACGTATTTCAGTCACTTCCTGTGGTTTGTAATCTGTGAGTGGTATGTTGCCCACTTGCTCATGTAATTTTGCAGCTGCTCCCTTTCCTGATTTAGCTCTGTCTTGAATGTACCATTTCCACTTGAACATACTGGCTTCTTGAGCGTGTCCTATTCTGTGAGTCTTAGGAGAGTTCAACACTCATTGCATAATCGGGATTTTGGGCCTCATCAATACATCATGCCCCACTGTCATTTGCTCCGTATCAACAAGGGCCCAATAACATGCCAGCAACTGCTTCTCAAACGGAGTGTATGTGTTACCAGCCTCGGGCAATTTATGACTCCAGAATCCCAATGGAAAACGTTTTCTGTCCTGTTTCAGCCACACACTCCAGTTATTATAATTGTCTTGTACAGACACATTTAACTCAACTTCGCCTTCCTTCAATGGCCGCATATCAAGCACCTTCTGCACGGTGTCCTCCCCAACTGAAACTCATATTTCTTTTGTGTCACTTTATAGAGGGGAGCCAGAATCTGCCCTAGATTTGGTATGTGCTGTCTCCAAAACCCAAACAGCCCTATGAACTGCTGAGCTTGTTTTTGGTTCATCGGAGTGGTGAACTCCAGTATTTTCTGTCGGGCCTTTGGCACCATCTCTCGATGCCCATTATGCCACTGAATTCCTAAGAATACTACTGTCTCAGCTGGCCCTTGAATTTTGTTAGGGTCAATCACCACCCTGCTTTCTTCAACCCTTCCATGATGACTTCTAACTGAGTTTGCACGTTTTGCTCATCTTTCCCCTAAATCAAAATATTGTCTATGTAGTGAGAGACTTGTATGTCAGGTTTGGTTTACATGGTATCTTGTTTAAATGTTCTGCCACCAGCCGGTGACAGATGGTCGAGCTATGTATGTACCCCATAGGCAATCTTGTTAAGATGTACTGACACCCGTTCCAAGAAAATTCGAACTGCTCTTGGAACTCCTCAGCAATTGCCACAGAGAAGAATGCATTGGCTAAGTCTACCACTGCATACCAGGTTCCCTCAAACCTTTGGACATTCTCAATCAAAGTAATGGTGTCTGGGACTGCAGGCACTAAAGGAGGAGTGTGTTTATTCAATTTGCGATAATCCACAGTCATCCTACAGCTTTCATCCCCCATTTTACAAAGGCCAAAGTGGATTGTCCCACACTGTAGTAACACTCCTGCCTCAACATACCCTTTGATGGTGTCTGAATGTTCCTTATACCACCGGGAATGTGGTATTGCTTCATCACTACCCACTTGGTTGCCAAAGGCACATGCACCGGCCACATTTGCAATTGGCCTACGGTAACTGGTGTACAAGTCAAAACACTCACTCCAAACTGATAAGGTTTACCTCCAAGTCCCAGAGTTAATCCTTCCAAAATATCAAACTCAGTTATGTACTCTGGTATCGGGACAAACAACACTTGGTATTTCTGTCTTGTCAAATTGCCTATTTTCATCTCCACCCCTGTTTGTAGTGTAGGGGTTTCCTTCCCCCCTAAGTAAAGTGTCTACTTTTAAATCATGTGGAATTTCCATGAATCAAAGAGGCCTCTTCCCCGGTATCAATCGATGCTCGCACCTCTTGTGTATTTTTCCTGGCCCCCAAAAAGTCTTAACATTAACATGAGGTTGATACGAGCAGCAGCAGCCAGAGCTTGGCAGTAATCCTGATCAAATTTTGAATGAGTGTATCCCGACTCTGACTTTAACATGGCACCCCCACCTTCCTCAAATCAGCATATGTTGGCTGGTATGGGGAAGGGATCCCCATCAACCCTTCTTCCTATTCCTCCTCAGGAGGAGCTGAAGGTGAGGTGTCCCTCTGTGGCTTAGTCACCACCTGTCTCTTAACCTGCCCTCTCTTTTTGTATAACTCGTACATTGCCCTTGTTACAGTGCCATCAATTACTTCTTGTGGCACACCATCTTTCAACAAGGCCAAAAACATATCCTTTCTAGAAACTCAGGAGTCTATACTATCTTGCCGCCTACCTTCCGTTCTTCTCTAACAATGCCCCTCTCTCTCTCGTGGCTTATTGTTACGCTCACCTGGTATCCAAGTGCACGCCACTCAGCCCTAGTTGGATGATATGGGCCTCAAACCCTCTCCCCAATCCCTGGATAGTGCCTCCGATGGAAGTTGAGCCTGAAATACAGGAGGGCTGGATTCAAGACTTAGCTGTCTCTGGTACGGTCTCTTCCCACCAGTTGACGTGAAGATTGAGCCTTTGCTGTTTTTAGGTATTGCAGGTTTTGATGATCTGTTATTACAGTGACTGTATGTCTGGCTCCAAGGAGATAATGTCGCCTTGCCTTAAACGCGGATTTAATAGCCAAAAGTTCTTTGTCTGTGATAGCATAGTTCAGCTCTGGAGGTGAACATTTTTGTGACCAGAAGGCCACAGGATGTAGCTGGCCAATTTCAGGGTCCCTTTGTGAGAGAACAGCTCCCAAAGCCATACTGGAGGCATCTGTTTCTACGATGTAAGGGAGGTCTGGACGAGGGTCTCGTAAAACTGGGGCTGAAGTAAATTTTTTCTTAAGCTCTTCGAAAGTCTTCTCTGCTTCTTCGGTCCAAATGAACTTCTTATTGTTTTTTTTCGTAATAGTGATGTAATCGGATGTACAATTTGAGAGAAGTCTGTGATGAATCGGCGGTAAAAGTTTGCAAAACCCAGCATACTCTGAATTCCTTTTAGCGAAGTTGGTGATGGCCAATTAGAATGGCATCTACCTTGTGAATGTCCATTCTGATGCCTTTTGGAGTGAGGATGAAACCAAGGAATTCAACTTCGTTTACATGAAAAAAAGCATTTTTCGAGCTTAGCCTAGAGTGGATGTTGGCCGAGCTTGGTAAGAACAGAGCGGACGTACTTGACATGGTCCTGGTTTGAGGCAGTATATACTAAGATGTCATCTATGTAAACCAAGGCACCAACATCGATTAATTCATGCAAGACATTGTTCATGAAGTACTGGAATTCAGCAGGAGCTTTGCAATGTCCAAAAGGCATTACCTGGTATTCATACAAGCCATATTTGGTACGAAAGACGGTTTACCATTCATCCCCTTTCTTTATTCGAACCAGGTGATTACCCCCTCTATAGTCTAGTTTGGTATAAATATGGGCATCCTTGTCTAATAATTTGGGAATGAGGGGCAGTGGATAATGGTTCTTTATGGTGATCTGGTTTAATGCACGATAGTCGATGCAAGTCCTCAAATCTCCTTCCTTCTTTGGTACAAAGAATAAGGGACTCGCTGCTGGTGATTTAGACGGGCGGATAAACCCATTTGCCAGGTACTGGTCTAGATAGGATTTCAAATGGAGGTTTTCTGGTTCTGTGAGTGCATAGATTCTGACATAATTAATGTGTGCACCAGGTATGAGGTCAATTTGACAGTCGTAGGGCCTGTGTGGTGGTAGCGTATTAGCTTGTTCTTTCTGGAACACATCCTGGAAATCTTGGTATTCACTTGGTAAAGTACTAGTCGCGCCCAGTACTAATGCTGCCGTTCTGGGAGTTGCACATGTGCATAAGTCAGGTTCCTCCTTTTCTTGGTAATAGCAGGTAGGAGCACAGTCATCAGAAAAGACCAGCTTCTTTGCACGCCAATCTATTTGAGGATTGTGAGCTACTAACCATGGCATCCCCAATATTAGTCGGAACTGATCGCCTTGTTGAGATCAAAGGCAATAGATTCTCGGTGTCCGTCCTGGCACAGTAGGGTGAGTGCTGCTGTACATTGGGTTACTGGTCCAGAAGCTATTCTTTTCCCATCCACAGTGGTAACCTTTTCAGTGGTTGACTTTGAACAAAAGGGAAGCCCCATCTCTGCTGGCATTTCTTGATCTATATAATTCCCAACTGTTCCTCTGTCTATGTATGCCTCGACGGCATGCATCCAAGATGGTTGTTGGTGATTGATTAAGATCACTGGTATTGCAAAGTGTGAGGTTGGTGGCTCATTCTTCACACTCGACAAACTGACCTCTACGCTTGCAGAGCTTGGTAGTTTTCTGACTCCTTATTATCTTTTTTCTCTGTGGCCCCTACAATTCTTCTTGGAGGTTTCACTGGGCAATCTTTGAGGAAGTGGCCTGATTTTCTGCAGTATAAACATAGTTGCTGTTGCCTTCTCTTGTTTCTTTCGGTTTTTGTTAATGGGGGTCGCACACCTCTGATTTGCATGGGTTCTACAGTGTTCTCCGATACACGTGAGACATTATCCTTTGACCGAACATACATAGCATGTGTGTCTGATCTAGTCCGGTCTGCCTTTCAGTCTTGTAATCTGTGATCTAGTTGCACAACCAGATTGATGAATTCACTACAGTCTTTAGGTGGGTCAACCACCTGAGCTAGGACGTCCTTCAATACTCCCCGTAGACCTCGATGAAATTGTGTGGTTCTTTTGTTTTGCGGCCACCCAGCTTCAAAGACTAATCTGTTAAAGGTTGCTATATACGTTAACAAGTCTTGATTTCCTTGACGGAGTGATAAAAGTTTGTTGTCTAATGCTTGTTCCTGGGTTTGACGAACAAAGAGTTTCTCCATTTCCCTCTGAAACCCCCCAAAGTCATGTAACAGTGGATCATCTTGACTTACTAAAGGTACTGACCAATCCGCAGCACTACCGCTTAGATATGGCAACACAAGAGCAACCTGCGCCTGGTCGTTGGGGAATGCACCAGGTCCTCGAAGGAAATGAAGACGACACTGATTCATGAACGTAGCATACTTCCTGGGATCACCTGTGAATCGTTCAGGTGGAGCTAAAGGAACTGCTCCAGGAAGAGTTATTTGTACTGGACTGGTTGATGAGGTTGGTGCTTGTGCCGGCGGAATGTTTCCAGGCAATGGGGCTTGTCCTGCCTGTGATTGGAGTAATCGTCTACTGATTACATCGGTACGAGCTTTAGTAACAATCAAATCCCTCCTGAAAGCATTGGTTTCTTGCCTGGCTGAATGTACTTCGGCACGTAACTGTCCCAATAACTGAGCCAATTGGTCAATTTCTGATGTGTCCATGATGCCCAGGTGGATTATGTTATTTAGGCTTTGCGTTCTGTTACGCTCACCTGGTATCCACGGGGACGCCACTAAGCCCTGGTTGGATGATATGCGCCTTGAACCTCTCCCCGATCCCTGGATAGTGCCTCCGATGGAAGTTGAGCCTGAAATACAGGAGGGCCGGATTCAAGACTTAGCTGTCTCTGGTAGGGTCTCTTCCCACCACCCTTGGATTCGAAACCTTCCCTTGGCCCTCTCCTCACCTTAATTCTTTGGAAGGCGTGCTCTCCGTCCTGCTCTTCATGCCAGGGGTGCGTAGTCTCGTGTGGGCGTGAGAGACCAAGTTACTTCACTGGTGTGAGCCCTTTTGAGTGTCTCTAAGGTAGGTCTTGCTGCTTTACAGTCTTTGTACTCGATTCCATTCTTTCCTTCCTTCCTCCTATTGTTATTAACGTCTTATTTCTTCTCTTTAGGTGTGCAAGAGTTTTTGGCATTTTCGTGCGGACTGAAGCTGAGCACGAGCTGTTAAATGAAGGCACGGTGTGCGCGATGCTGTCCGGTAAGTAATGCACGATGAGCGGCACTGTTTTGTCTTGTATATGCTAACCTGTGTCTTGCCCCTTCTTTCGTAGGCCGCGGTTCTCTTCGCGGGTTGGAGTGATGTTTCGGAACGAAGCTGACCAAGAGGCGACTAACCAGGTAAGGCTCTTGTGATTTTCATTGTTCGTGTGGAACCGTGAGTATGCGCTCGCTAATGCTGTTCTTCTCTCTCTCCTTTTCAGGTTGCTGCGTTCCGGGAAGCATGGCGTGCCCAGATGATGTAGTTCGTTGGCTCGGCTGTTCCCAGGTAAGCAGAATCAGGAGCTGACGATGGGCTGAAGACAGGATGCTACTCACAGGTAAGATTCCAATAACGATGTTCTTTTTCTCTCTGCAGGCACGCTGTTCCAAGAATAGCTGGCATCAACAACAGTGGAGACACGACTGGACACAGTGAGCGTTACGCTGCAAACAGCAGAATAACGTGAAGCATGTTCTGCTGTTTGGGTGTGGTTTAAATAGTCTTCAAGTAAAGTAGTCCAGGTAAAGTAGTCCCAGGCCAGCCACACCCTAAACACTATACCGCATAGCTCAGTTCTTGGTAACTGAGCTATGTGAGTGCCTCCTGTTGACTGCAGCCCCCAAGAAAGTAGTTCCACGTAAAATAGTCCCAACCTAAAGGTGTTCTCAATAGTGATTATGAGCCTAGTGCCAAAGGTGCCAGGACTGGCTCCAAGAGAGTCTCGGGTGAGGTTTTAAGGCCTTTAAGGCCATAATGGAACCCAGAAACCTGGCCCTACGTGGCAGGCTGACTTGCCAGTGGGGATCAGGGGTAGGGGTCATGACACTTATCTTCACTTTTGTCCCATTCCCCCAAGTCTGCCAGTTGCCAGATGGCATCCACTACTTCATCAATGGGTTTGCCCGTCTTAGCTATGACCAATGTCATGACACATTTGTGTGCAGGTGGGGCAGTTCTTATCACCATATTCCTGGTTGAAACTGAAAGTGGCACTACCCCCATGTGTCCTTGCTCCTCTACATGAATTGCCTCATTCCTGGCATGCTCTCTGATCTTTTGAATCACTTGTTTCAAAGTATACCACATCTTTTCCTCACTAGGCCAGTCTACAGTAATGGGATACTTGGGTTACGCCCTTGGGCTGCTACGTGCAACAAAGACACCTGTGAAGCTTGACCTTTAGCTTCAGGGGCAGCCCTGCTCATAATACCTCCTGTACAGTGGTGCCATTTGACAAAGGCAGGATGCCGTTGCATCTACCAATAACCCTGCTGCCCCTCTGTCAAACAGCCTCACCATCCATGCCAGCAAAGGTTCCCCTGACATTTGCTTCAGATGAGTAATGATTTCCCCAACCTCCTGTTGAGTGTAATCTTCCAGTGTGGTTAAATCTACCACTCCTCCCCAGGATTTTGTGGATTGTGGCGCAAGGTCTCATAATGGGCTAAGCCGTCACTGTCTTTTGATTAAGTTCTGACTGTCCCCCCTCCGAGGGGCTCTCGGAGCCAGTTGAATTAAAGATGTCTCCATTCCATGTGTCAGGGTACCAGTCTACACCTGCTGTGGCGATTACAGCTGCTACTTTCCTTTGGTTGACCCCCCCTCCATCTCTTTCAATATTTATATCGGCCACCCTCACTGATGCCCTCTCTGCTACAGTCTAATATCTATCAGCCTTGGCCTTAAAAAGCTTCATTTGTAATTGCTGCATTAGCGCAATCTGTCTTTCTGCAGCCAACTCTTTTTCCATCACTAAAATATCCTCTTTCAACTCCATATTCCTCTGATGTAGCTTTCTATAAGCATGTAAGAGGACCCCCCTCTTCTACCTAAAGTGGCACATTACAAACCCTTCTCGACTAAAACCTGCTGTAAACAAAACACTACTTCTGCAGGACTTGCTTCTCCTAAGCGCGCATCCCAAGATTCACTTTAGCCTGCACCACGTGCCCAGGCTTGGGCTAATTTATCATATGGAATCTTGGCCCACCTGGAATGATGACATCGGGACATCAGAAGCCCCTTTTCTTTAAACAAACTATTAATTGTTACAATAATTTACAAACCTCTTTTTTTCTACAGTCAATCCTTCACTCGCGCATTGTGCCGACATAGAACACTGATTAAGGTAGCCTAACGCTCAGTGCCACATGCAAACGTTCACTTGCAATATAAATCTTTCCTACCAGTGTTCAAGCACAGATTCTTGGATATTTGTTGTGCCGCTTCCCTTATTGGTAGAGTCTTGCTAGGTCATCACATCGGCTCTTCCAGCCTCGCTGCCAAGACCAGCTCAGCTTTGCAGGGCTGCGTTTCTGTACACTGCTCTGCTGCACGTCATCTGCTTTCTCTCGCCCAGAACTCCTCTCCCCCGGATTCAAATGCAACCAGCTGACTTCTGGCAAGCTTCTCTTTCCACAGTCCTTAGGATTTCCTCTGCCACCGGTCACGCTTCCCGCTCCGACACACTCTGTAACCTGCCTTCTCTCTCCATTCACGTTCCGTCAGCTGTATGTGATTTGGGGATTTAAAAGTCCTGCACAGCTGATTATATTTGTGACAACTAGACCTTACAGTATTCTCAAAGTCACATTACCTCCACATGAACTCTTGGATCCTCTTCCTCGTCACAGTACTTGAGGATCTCTGGGACTTTGAGTCCAAGGATGTTTCAATGAATTTGACATTACATGGTTGAACAGATGCAAAAACATTCCAATTACCATAAACATCAGATGTTTCACAACAATATGCCATTAAAGATTCTGAACTTAAGGTATCCTCATCATCAAAATGGGGAGATTACCATGTCTCTCCTGTTGGAGCCACCACCTCTCCCCGATATTCTTCCCCTCCACCACGATCCTCCCCCTTAACACCACTCCCAGGGTCGGGATCCGGAAGCGTCTGCCTGACCCTGGCCATGGAGGAGGAGACTGCCACTGGGGAATTAGTGATGATTCAGCAGGATTCATCACAATTGTCATAGGAGAGGTGATATTCATTCTCAGCAGCCTCAGATTCAGTGGTTGCTCCAATTTCGGTACCTCCTCACCCGATGCCTTCCATGTGAACGATGCTGCTTGCCTTTTTCTCTTATTGCATGAGGGCAAGTGGCTGAACCATCCTGCCTCCTATGGCAGCTGTCTCCCTCTGCTAGAGGCTGTGGACCGTGGTCATTCCACCTCTTCTGGCAATCCTCGCTGTTACATGATACGGTGTCCAGTGCCCCCGTCTTGTCCCTTATTGCACCTCAGGTGGTATTCTTCTTCTGCCCTGTGTTTTTTCTTTGGCTTTACCCTAACAGCTCCTCTGCCTGGCTGTCTAACTCATCAGGGAGGACCTGCAGCTCTGCCTCACTAAATTTCTGCTTTTGCTGCTGCATTTCGGGGACTTTGCACTTGCATTCTCCTGAGACAAATGTGGCATGTGTTCTGACTTCGCGTGGCTACAGGAGATGGCCGCCGCTGCACTTCCCATTTGCTGCATGATGTTATTTTCGTCCGGAGCTCATTCTGACGGTTTAATTATCATTCAGTAATTCTGTTGGTGGATTTTCTGTCGTTTTCATGGCACGAATGGTAATTCTGCCGATATTCCGGTGCTGGTTTTCAGTGGAATTACCATTACCTCCGATGGTTTGTGCGTGCACCCATTCACTTGTAATGTGGTGGTAATTCTGCCGTACACCACGATGGTAATGGTAATGTTGAATTACCACTGGGCTCTAATGAGGCCCAAAGATGTTTCTTTCCTTTGAGGATAAATGCTGCGATTTTTATCACAGTCAGGAAATGCTAAGGTGGAACATGGATTGTATAGTTTTTAGCTTATCTGTTTTTCAATCCATAATGTTCATTGGGCCTCATTACACGGAAGGTGGAGGACCAAGGTGCTATTAGCACCTTCCTCATTCCCATTATGCCCTATGGGGCAAAAATGGGAATGGGGAAGGGCAGTGGTGGAAAGGGGAATTACTGCCCCATTCCAAGGTTGGCCGGGCGGTAATTCCCCGTTCCACCACTGCCCTTCCCCATTCCCATTTTTGCCCCATAGGGCATAATGGGAATGAGGAAGGTGCTAATTACGGCACCGCAATTTTGCGGTGCCGTAATTAGCACCAAGGTCCCTTAGCGGGTTGGTTTTTAACGCCTGCAAAAAGCAGGCGTTAAAGTACCAACCGGCTAAGGGACCTCGTAGTAAGGCGGTAATGGTTAACGGTCACCGTTACCATTAACGGTGACCGTTAACCATTACCGCCTTCCGTGTAATGAGGCCCATTGTCCTTGCAAGGACTGTCCGCTTACCTCAATAGTTTTAGTAGTGGATTTCAATTTCATCCATCCCATAAACAAGGCTGGACATCACCAAGACTCTTTCAACATTGGGTTTTTCTGCCATCATTTATTTCAGCATTGTGGTGTGTCCAAGAGGGCATCCAAGGTAAAGGAGTTTGTTGACTATATATTCCAATTACAGGATTCTCGTGGCCGTCCTCATGGATTTGGATGGTCACCTCCTCCGGCGGTATACAGCCTCCTAGTGTTTTCCTTTGGGTAACCATTCACATCCTTTGCCTGGCTTAACTGGGGTTAAGGATCTCTCGCCTGAATACTTCAGAGTATGCTTATGTCTATATCTTGGGAGTGTATTGGCCCTCATAGTATCCAATGTAATATATGCATCTTATCCAATTTTTAATATATGCATCTTAGCGCTTACGATTAAAAGGAAGGGCTAAACGTGTACTGCGGCTTATAATAACCATGGATCATCGCAGGGCATCAACATTGGGGTGGGGGAAGCGGAGGGGGGTTCGGGGGGACAGCCCGTTCCTAACATGGAAAGGGCTCGCTAGGGAAGTACAACTCTTACTTTACGACCTGGAAGGATCCCCTTTCCCTAATGAAAGGAAAGGCCAGTCATGCCTCTGTCATCTTGTGTACTAGACACCTTCAAGGTATTCAGTCTACTCAGAACTGCCAGGTGTTCAGTTTGTGTATGTGCTACATTTACATGTTTACAATGTACTAATGTGTGACATTTAGATTTTATTTCGTGCCATTGTTGAGTGACACTTAGGGGCTTGGGAGGTAGCACCATGATGCCGACAGCCGAACAGAATGTGGCAGAGAGCAGGTTTATGTGTTTATTGGTTGATGGGTTTTTGGGAGTGGATGTGATTAAAAAAAACTCTGAAAGGACGCCTTGGAGAATGAAATGTACTGATGAGCAGCAGGGGTCTTAAGTATAAGCGCTGCATCAGGGCATTCTTGTACCCGTGCTCCGGCACCTCCCCTGTGTGGCATTTTCCTTGGCTTGCTGGAATGTGGCATATTTGAGGGTTACACAAATTCTAAAGGTGTGGCAATTGACTGTTGCGTGACAAGCAACTTGCCCTCTTACCTAGTGCCCCTCGATCAGCTCACAGTCAGCAAAAACTGTGGCAGAAAGAATGTGATATTTTGACCTCAGGGAATGAGGGACACATGTTGAGAAGCACCACCCATTAATGCACAGGGCCTGCAGAAAATGGCTCGCAGGAGGACCCTGGCGCCTCACTTAAATGGAAAAGCCCTCCCTTGGGCAGACAGGTAATTGTCAATACTACAAATGCTGAGTAGTGGGCAGTAACTGACAACATTGCAAAGGTGTGCAGAGCAGCCAGGCGTTCAGCTTGTTCATGTTTGGCAATTGCGTGTGACCAATGGGCTTGTAATGGCATTTTGTATGAGGTTTTGAGTCGCACACGAAGGGGCTTGCACCGAAGAAGAACGAAGCAAACGCTGAACCCAATGTGCTGGACAGCAGAGGGCAGCTGGGTTTCTGGGTGTAGAGACGGGGCAGGGAAGGGCAATGTTGTGTCCTGGCCTGCGGAGACGCAGGCCAGGCAGACCAAGGCTGGGGCCACACAGCCAACATGCAGGGGGCACTCAGCAGACGCATAGGCTGCGTCCACACAGTAGGATTACGGGCAGGGATCACCCTGCTTCTGTCGTGAGTACACAGGCTCATCCCAACGCTGGTGTTGCCCAGCAGGACCACCAGTTTCCAGGGGTAGAGTTGCCCAGCAGGGGCTCTACAGACATGGCAGGCAGCCATGAGGGACAGCATTGCCCGGCAGGGCTCTGTCCTGGTGGAGGGCCCTGCAGCGCAGGCCCTCTGCCAGCTACGCAGCACCAGCATGGTGCTGCACAATAACGACACAGCACAACATGGTAGGTTACTCTGAAGACTAAAATAGCAGGTGCGGCGCTTCTTCTTCTTCTTCTTCTTCTTCTTCTTCTTCTTCTTCTTCTTCTTCTTCTTAGATTTGTATCCATCAGCAGTGATTTTTGGATACCGAGCCATCTTCTCGGGTCGAGTGTGTAGTCGTGGGTTTGTATTCTTCTTGGTCTGTGTGGTCTTGTCACAGTAGGGCTGGTTTCACAGGGTCTTCGCAGTGATGGGCCGCAGGTAGCGGTCGAAGGGGTATGCAGTGGTGGCAGTGAGTCTTCTGATCAGAGGGTTCGGGTTCTGATCCAGTCCTTGGCAGAAGTTCTTACTCAGCCTCGCCAGATGTTCATCCAACATCTCGTTGTCGAGGTCTCAGTGAAGGTCTGCTATCCTTGTGAAGATTGGAGCTCCAGACGATATCCGCAGGGCCTTGTTCTGGACTATCTGAAGACTCTTCCGTTGTCGCTAATGGCAGGTCATCCATGCTGGGAGGCATACGTCAGGGTTGGTCTGATGATCGCCTTGTAGACGTTGATCTTTGTCCGGAGGGGCATGGACTTGGTCTTCAGGAGTGGGTACAGCGCTGCCATCTTTCCGGTTACCTTCTGCTGAGTATTCTCGATGAGGCCGCTCATTCTTTTTATTCAATACGGTCACGGCCACGTGGTCACTGCCACAAGGCAGGAGCACGAGCCTGGGAGATACCCATTACAGGCGTCATGTAGACAGAAGCATTGCTGATGAGCAGCAGTTAGCTTGAGTATGGGCTATGCATTCAGGTATTCTATCACGTCTGCTCTAGCACCTCTCCAATGTGCTAGAATGCGCTCGAGCGTAGAGGGCATACACGTGTGTGTTGCACTAGATGTGGGTCACTTGGCAGGTCTGCTTACTGTGATACTGTTTCCCTAAAACAGGGAAATATAGTACATGTCTGACATAACTTTGCCTTCACAACCCATGATGCACATTTCTTGTCAGTAAGTTGTTTTGACATTTTTTTATTGCAACTTCTAACTCCAAAATAACCTTTTCTTACTTAATGGCAGCAGGATAAGGACTTGACGTTTCTCCAAGCATCCAAAGGTGTTGTCATTGTCAAATACACTCTGTACGACCGTTCCACTAGTGGTTTTAGCCATGTCTGTTACTGGGTAGCGGTGCTTCATGAGAATCCCCTCGACTTCAGTGAACTACAATAAATATTTCTGTTTTTCCTCTCTTTTAAGGTTCCCCAGGGTCTTACAAAAGGCTGGTATTTTTCTATCGTTACGTATTGTGGTAGTTTGAGGCCATGATAATAAAGAGTATGGCGTCATGAGTGCCGCCTAGCCACCCTGTATCTTTACTCGGATACCATTGGCTGGTGGGATACGAAGGAATTCAAAGGCTCCTGATGGTCTTTACACAGCACAGCGTGTTGGCAGATGTTGTCTTTCCAGTCCTGTTTGGATGTGACGTATTCAAGTTGTTTTGCGTAAAGCTCGCTTGCGTGTATTTAACAGAATCGCGCCCTTCCCCCCACTCACCATAGTAAGGGGAGTTAGTCACTGTTCCTTCATGTTGTGAGGCATTGTGTGTACGTGCACACCCGGCTAGTGGCGCGAGCCTGGATCTATATGGTCACAGTTGGGGTCGGAGATGACAATGCCCCCTGTCATGTGTGCGTCTGATGGGAAAGTAAAGCGGGTCGAGACTACATGTCGCCTGTCCTCTAGCCTACCTGCTCTCCTTGAGAATTAGGGCATTAATAACGCACAGGAGTCTCCCACAACCAGCCCCGTGTCATTACTGATACACATATACCACATAATTTAGCCTGACAAATGAAAATGCTTCTACGAAACGGAAAACGTCCATGTTTAAAACAATCCACCCCCGAACATACAAGCACTTAAACACTTGACCTTCTATAATTATGCAGCGCTCACGTGCTTCATGTGTCCCTCGAAGTAGTTCTTTACAAGTGGGTGAGGGAGCCGGTGGGATATCACATAACTGTAATGTAACACCACAGACCGCACAAACGGATCAAGTCTCCTAATGCAATACCCAATCACATTATGAATAATGCAGTAGCCATGTCAGGAGAGCAGCCATTTTTAGCTTAGCCTATTAGGTGGCGCTTTCGCATCACCTATAACCCATTACTCTTGCATTAGAGTACAGATGGGGAGAAATTATATACGAGGAGGTCATTGGCAGATTTGAGGCAAAGGGCCCCATGGGCAAACTTGATAGATGGGCCCCAGGTGGGCTGGTCATGAAGGCGAAGTCTAGAGTGGACAGAGTTGCACAATGCTGAACTTTAGGGACAATGCTTCCTTTTTTCAAAGTTGTGTTTTTTGCAGTTTTCGGTGTTTAGAGGTCTGACTCGAGCTGGAGACAGCTGGGCATTCTTGGCAGGTTTTGCTGTCGATGATGGTAATATTGAATGATGATATGGCCTGCAACTAATGTTATAAATTATAGGGTCCAAGGCAATGGGCAATAACATGGGCCATGGGAAGGTTCATTTTAGAATGTGCTATCACAGGATAATTCTTACAGCATGCAGATCCATTTTGTGCATGTCCCCGGGGTTCTTACCCCCACACACTTGAAATGACATTGACCATCACACACTTAAAATAGTGCACCTTTAAATCTGAAAACATTCCAGGGATGACCTTTTTGTGGGTGTTATTTGTGGCACTTGGAAGACTCCTTAACCCCAACTCACCACCTCCATATCTCCCCCACTTCCACAGGGCCTTGATGCAGGTCAGTGAATGGGAATTAGATTGGAATAAGGGCAGGCTAGTGAAGGAGAGAAGTGGCCGTGACATGAACTCCATTTCGTCTTCACGCTGGAGGAGCAGGAGCCCCTCGACTGCTGGAGCAGTCCCCTTGCCACCAGAAGGACCTGGGCATCATCCGGATGTAAGGTAGGGCCCCGGGCAATCGGCCCAATATTTAGGAGCCGGTCCTGCACTGAAAGTGCATGGTGACACGGATCGCTCTAGCTGCACGACATTTCCGACGTGCGCAACCCGATTCCAGGCATTGAATCGAATTGCTGCTCTGCACTTTTTTTACAGCTTTATCTGCACCTCGAGCAGAGCCAGCATTGAATGCCACAAGGCATCTGCCGCTCCAAGATGGGCGCGAGTGATTTCCACTTTGCTTCTTTGTCTGATTTGGCCTAGGACTTGGCCAAGATCTGCCCCCTCGCCTGATTCTGCACCTTTGCCCTTATCCCACCAATCCCGCGCCGGCAGGCGATAAGCCGGCCCACCCCTAAGGCACACACCATAAGGCTCCTCCTGAACGGAGCCTGTCAGGAGCCGGAAGAGCCGAGAGCCCGGACCCCTAGACCTCTGCAACACTAACTGTAAGACTCTCCACACTACCTCTAATTGCTGACCATGACTTTAACTGTGCAGCCGCCCGATATGCTGAGCGCTAGTGCTAAAAACACGGTAGCCAATCACCTATATGTTCGCCTCTACCTGCTGATTCGCTATCATAACTAACCTGTACCTGCTCTGCGTATGCCATCTCTGCAACCTGTATACTTTGCATCCAGGTGAACCCCTCTGGTCAACTGTACCTGCTTGCACATGCCACCTTTAGCCTTACCTGTGAATTTTGCATTTAGGTAAACCCCTCTGGTCAACTGTATTTAGTGCATTTAGCTGCACATGCCACCTTTAGCCTTACCTGTGAATTCTGCATTTAGGTGAACCCCCTCTGGTCAACTGTACCTGCTTCCACATGCCACCTTTAGCCTTACCGGTGAATTTTGCATTTAGGTGAACCCCTCCGGTCAACTGTACCTGCTTGCACATGCCACATTTAGCCTTACCTGTGAATTTTGCATTTAGGTGAACCCCTCTGGTCAACTGTATTTAGTGCATTTAGCTGCACATGCCACTTTAGCCTGACCTGTGAATTCTGCATTTAGGTGAACCCCTCTGGTCAACTGCACCTGCTTGCACATGCCACCTTTAGCCTTACCGGTGAATTCTGCATTTAGGTGAACCCCTCTGGTCAACTGCACCTGCTTGCACATGCCACCTTAGCCTTACCTGTGAATTCTGCATTTAGGTGAACCCCTCTAGTCAACTGTATTTAGTGCATTTAGCTGCACATGCCACTTTAGCCTGACCTGTGAATTCTGCATTTAGGTGAACCCCTCTGGTCAACTGCACCTGCTTGCACATGCCACCTTAGCCTTACCTGTGAATTCTGCATTTAGGTGAACCCCTCTGGTCAACTGTATTTAGTGCATTTAGCTGCACATGCCACTTTATCCTTACCTGTGAATTCTGCATTTAGGTGAACCCCTCTGGTCAACTGGACCTGCCTACACATGTCACTCGAAAACCCTCAAGCATCTCCACAACCTAAATGAACTGAAATGTACCAACTGCTACTCTCCAGTCACCAGTGTATCAAGTCTTTGTGTTAAAATCACATCTAGATGTCAGTTTGCTTGAATACCCCTGTTGCCTCTACACAAGGCTAATGTACTAAATACTAGTCCACTGAACCTCCAGACACGAATGATGCAGGCATATCACTGAAGTATCTACGGCCAAACTTAATATCTAGACGCCAGCTCACAGTACGTCTATTCACCGCTATATCCAGTACAATGACCGTCACTCCCAAAACCAGCCCTCCCAAGGATAGAAACTTATGACTCAGGGCCAGACTACCTAGTATCTATGAACCTGTAGGAAACCACCAGAATAACGCCAACAGACGTACTACCACCCAACCAAAAACCTGCACCGCTCACCCAAACAATCCAATTACACAAATGATCAAATTCCTACCATAACTGGCACAACTTTGGATACCCGATTACTTAAAACCTGTCAAACCACCAAACCCAATAGCTCTCTAACACTACTAGAATCTCTCATTAATGCGAGATCAATGGTGGCCCATGCCACAGAAATTGCGGACATCCTAAATAAGGACAACCTGGACCTACTGGCCATAACTGAGACTTGGCTCCACGAGGCGGCAGGCCCAACACTGATGCTAGCAGTGCCCGATAACTACCAAATTCTCAGAGCAGACATGCCCAATGCCAGAGGCGGTGGACTAGCCATCATCTGCAAATCTACCCTTCCCATCGGACCAGCTACATCAGTCTCCTACTCATCTTGCGAGGCACTAACAGCCAAAATGCCTCTCTCTAACAACCGCACGCTCTCAATCCATTTCATCTACAGACCCCCAGGGCCCATAGGCACCTTTGAAGATGACTTAACTAACCTTATAGCCAATAACACTAAAGACCATTCACAAACCCTACTACTGGGAGACTTTAACCATGGCTTTAATGAAACTGACAATAAACACGCAGAGTCAGTTGCAGCCTTGCTCCAGGACCACGGCCTTGATCAAAAAGTCCTCTCCCCTACCCACATTAAAGGAAGGACCCTCGATTGGGTATCGACCCTCGATTGGGTATCGGAACTGAACTGTAACATCAGTATCACCGATATTGCTCCACAAACATGGACGGATCACTACCTAATAACCTTCTCCGCCACTCTGGATCTCCTTAGCCCCAAAATCAACAACATGGTTCCCTCTCTCCTGACCAGAAGTAAGAAGGACATTACTGTTGAAAACATTATCCCTCGCCTCCTTCCAGCCATATCTGGCCTGGAAAGTAACAACCCGGACTCCCTGGTAAATACTTTCAATGATGCTATGACTAAAGCATTAGACGCAGCTGCTCCAGCCAAACTATGTAAAGCTAAACAGGAAGCCCACTTAAATGTCTGGTTCACGCCCCACCTCAAATCGCTAAGACTACAAAAAAGAAAGCTCCTATCTATCTGGCGCCACTCTCCCACTGAACACAACAAAAACAACCTAACCGAATTTGCCAAATTGTACAAAAAAGAAATTATCAAAACCAAGAAGAATACCTTTAATGACAGGACCGCAAAAGCTAACTCTAATACTAAAGAGCTCTTTACCATCCTCCGTGAGCTGGAATCCCCCATTCAACCAATAGACAATGCCCCCAAAAACAAAGCTTGGTGCACAAATATACAAAATGTCCTTGCTAACAAAATCTCCCTGCTTCAATGTAAAATTGCTATAAAAAAAGGACACACTTCCACCTCTGCCCCAACAAATACCCCAATCCCAGGAGAATAAGACCACTGCTCCATTTAGATTCAAATCTATCTACATAATCGACACAGAAAAAATAATACTCTCCCTCAAACCCTCAAACTGTAAGGGCGAGTTCTGCCCTGCACAATTAATAAAGGACGCAGCTAGGGATCTAGCTCCCTTCATTTCCAAGCTTATAAACTCTTCCTTTAAATCCAACACGATACCCACCAACCTCAAAGAATCATGGGTCCTCCCACTATTGAAAAAACAAACTCTGGACCCCACCATTCCCACCAACTACAGACCCATCACCACAGTGCCTTTTCTACTAAAAATCTTACACAGAGCCGCCTTCATACAAATCCAGGACTACCTGGAGGCTAACCGCCTGCTTGGCTCACGGCAATCTGGCTTCCGCCCTCTCCACGGCACAGAAACAGCTTTGTTAGACCTCAAGACACAAATTGAGGAACTTAAGGATAACGGGAGAACAGCCCTGCTCCTCCTACTGGACTTGTCGGCTGTGTTTGACCTGGTGGACCATGCAGTCTTATGCAACCACCTTGAATCTGTCGCCAACTTCACCGGAGATGCTATAGCCTGGGTCCAATCCTTCTTAGCAAATCGCACCATGCAAGTCTTCTCCACCACCAACTCAGCTGACCCTATCAAAATAACCTGCGGTGTCCCACAAGGATCCTGCGTCTCCCCCTCCAAGTACAATATCTTCACCAAGCCTTTGTTTGACAAGTTGGAAGGTTTGGGTGTCATCTACACGAACTACGCAGATGGCACCCAGATCCTTATACCCCTTTTGGGTGACTACGAGACAGACTTTGTCTTGGTGAACAAGATATACACTATCATTCAGGCATGGATGGCCGCACACGGCCTCTGCCTGAATGACGATAAAACAGAACTACTAATCCTAGGCTCTGAAGTCAACATCCAAAAACTATGCCCAAACTACAAATCCTTCAGCATTGATAACAACCCTATCAAGGTGATGTCTGTGGTTAAAACCCTTGGATTCTATCTGGACTCCTCCCTTACTCTCAAGAAGCAGGTCAACTCCCTCGCCTCCTCCACTACCTACACCTGCAAACTCATCCGTGCAGCTACACCTTACCTCTCTAACGCCAGCTGCATTACCTTACCTAACACCCTTATCATGTCTAGGTTAGACTACTGTAATGCCCTGTATTCTGGAACCAACAAATTTATCACCGATAAACTCCAAAGACCACAGAACAATGCCTTAAGAGCAGCACTAAATATCCCCTACAGAGAGCACATCACTAATTCCAGGAAAGAGGTTAACTGGTTAAAAATAACAGACAGAATCCTACTTACAACAGCATCCCTCACATCTAAATGTCTAAACAACCTAGCCCCCCCGTATCTTATGGAAATAATCAACTTGAAAATTTCCACGCGACCCACGTGATATGCTAACACCTCCAAACTAGAGATTCCAAGGTTTAAACGCTCCACCGCGGAAGGATCCAGCTTTCCTGTCAAAGCTGCTTACTGCTGGAACAAACTACCACTTGAACTCAGAACGGAACAACCGTGCCCGAAATTCAGGCACAAGATAATCAACTGGTTGCGTGCCAATGACACATAACTTTCACCTAGCCTCCTACCTAGCCACCTACCTATTGCCTGGACATCCCAAGACATGCCCCGCCTCTGAGTACATGCTTGTATATATTCGTGTATATATTTGCTTTTTGCAGCTGTGTTTTATATGCTTATGATTGTATATAGTCTCACATATATTTGCTCTCTTTTGCCACTGTTGTATATACTAATGCCAAACATTGTAACAAGCTTAAGTCTTCATGTAAACTGTTGCGCGCGGCTACCCATGGGTTTGGCGCGCATTAACAAACAAACAAACAAACAAACAAACTCTGATGGGCTATGAGAGTGGAGGAGGGCAGAAGCGTGAGGCAGAGATTGAGAGTGAGGGAAGGCAGGAGATAAGGGGATTAAAAGGAGCCAGGTGAGGGTTAAATAGTGAATGGGTACAGAGGAGAATGAAGGAGGGCAGGAGAATGGGTCAATAGTTAATGATGCACAAGAGTGGGGGGGAAAGCATAGTAAAGAGGATTAAAGTGAGGGGGAAGTAGAGTGCATTGATTCAGGAGTGTAAGGAGAATGGGGAATAATGAAGGTCTAAAGAGCCAGGGAGAAATGAAGAGTGCGGGAGGGCAGGAGAAGGGGAGATAAGTGAGGTGTAAGGGTGTCCCTAATTATGCTCACACCAAAATCAATACATCCCTCTAGGGAAATAAGGCAAAAAGGCTATCTTGTAAGGATAAGAAGTTTAATCTTACAAAATGAGGATGTAGCAAAGGACTCTGCGGTGTGGATGGTCTTCTCCTGTCCCTCTTCTCGTTCTTTTCCTGCCAGAGTGGTCTAAAGCAGGGGTTTATATAGGTCTAGCTTGCCATGGTGATGTCACTGGAGCTGGATCATGCCTTCATCCCAATCTGTCCCTTTTCCATAATAGGGATGCTCCAAAGGCGCCTTTCTTCGTTGTCAGCGGTTTTGTAAGAGCATGCTCTATGAATACCCCCATAACCCCACAGTCGACCAGTGCCAGGATGGGGTATATTTCTTTCTTGGATGTTGTCAAGAAGGCCTGTAAGATTACCAAGGAATTTTGTCCAGGAGAGTTCAAGGATGGAATAGAGGTGGAGCAGACATCTCTCTCCCGAACCTGCGCTCCGTTTAGGATCGGGAGCTGGCGTTTCCTGAGCGCTGTGGGGGGCAATCGGACATTCTCTTACTAAATGTTTGTCAGATGCACAATACATACATAATCCAGTATGAATCCTTTGCATCCTCTCTTGTGGTGTAATGGGTCCACGGAAGGCCCCTAATTGTATAGGTTCAGGCTCATTGCTTGGAGTAGAAATGCCTTCTGAGCTCGAAGGGGTTCCAATGGGGTTTTTCTGGAGTGGTAACTTGGTTTTCTTCTTTTCTGCCTTTCTCTCCTGAATGCGAAAGTCAATCTGTAGAGCGAGATCCATTAGGGCTTGAAAGGAACCCGGGCGTGCCACTCTGGCTAGTTCGTCCTTGATCTCTTCGTATAGCCCTCTTCAAAATAAAGTAAAACAAGCTTCAGAGGACCAATCCGCTTCCTTAGCCAGCTGTTTGAAGCGTGTGACATACGTGAGCAAGTCCTGGGTACCCTGATGAAAGTTGAGTAGACGTTCCTGGGCACTGTAAACTTGTTCCGGGCGTTCGAACATGGTCTTGAGGGCCTCTATAAAGCCGTTGTAGTCATCCAGGAGAGCATCACCATAGTTAACCAATGGGGGGGCCCAGGTCAAGGCATTCCCGGAAAGATGCAAGATTATAAAGCCCACTTTAGCCATGGCCGTAGAAAACAATAAGGCTTAAATGTAAACTGGACCAAACAAGAATCTAGGAATCCACAAAGGCTCTTTGCTGAACCGTCGAACTTATCAACAACACCGCCTAGAATTACACTCTCCTTCGTGGCGGAATCACGGGATAACACCAATTGTTTTAACGCAGTGTTTTCCGCCTTTAAGTTTTGCACTTCGGTCGTCAGCTCTTGCATGCCACGCATAAGATCCTGGATGGCCGCTTCCATGTCTGTATCGAGATCGTTCAGGTGGCGTCTCAATCTGTCACAAGTTTCCCCTTTTCTCACCTGTTTTCTCTGTTTTGCGGAGTCCTTTGTTGGGGTTTTCATTCGAGCAGTTCGGGTCTTGTACAAGCCCGCTCGTCCGTCTTCGGATTCCAGGATTCATTCAGCTTCTTCGTCCGGGATCTAGGAAACTCCAGGAAGCTTGGAATGGAGGCAGCACACGGAGGCGGTCTGCGCGGAACGCGGAAGAGACAGGATCAAGGAAGGTAGTAGGAAAGGAGGAAGGTCTGGGAACCAGGAAGCAACACAGTTCAGGAGAACGAATTACGGAGCATGTCAGGCCACAGCTATCGGTAGCGTTGAGACGCGCGGAACCGCAGGGGAGTGGCTAATTTATAGAACGTGCTGCATAGGACGTAAAGGTCGATAGACTGCGTTCCGTGTATACAGCCATGTTGGGTGTACTACAGCGAGTAACCCCCGACGTGCCAGGGCCCAGGAAGACCAGAAGGGGCATGATCGATGGATCATGACACATCTACAGTACTAGCTAAGCTTTAAAAAAAGCTTTTAACATGACATTACAAATCTATCCAGCAATAGTTCATTGTGCCTTGTATTTAGACAAGAACTACCTTCTTCAGTGCTTGCCTATGTCTGTGTATGTGATTGTTTTCATGACAGAGCCTTCCCAGTGCCCCTCATCCCCCCATGTCCATTATAGTGCCTTAAAGAGGTCTTGCCCAACCCTAAAGCGCTTGGGGGTTCGGAAGGACCCTGGTTCCTTCCCAACATTCCCCCCCTTTTGTTACTTGTACAGTAACAAACTCAACCCCGCCTGACATATCTACAATCCCAGAACCCCCAATTGATACCATCATCTTTGCACTACTACGTACTACATTGACACAACATCAGAGACCCAACTGGCACATGCAGAAGAGAACCAAGAAGAAAACGATAACAGGCACCAGTATTTTTACTGCTGCCCCCAGCCATGACAGCCCCAAACAAAGGCAAGCAATAGCCAATCCGTGTTCTGAACTTCACCTTCTTTCTTCATTTGAACCCCTAGATTGTGCACCGCCTCGATGATGTTGGATAATGACCCATTCTCAGCATCCTCCAAGGGGTACAAAAAGTGTATCATTGGCGAGCAGGACTAGCTCCCATCAGACTATTTTAACCCACTTAGCGTTAGCAGCTGCTTGTACCCAGGAGCCAAAAAAGATGAAAAGAAAGTCTCTGCTGAGCTAAAAAATCGATAATTGTCAGGTATTCCTCTGAGCATTGCGATAGTCTTTTGAGATATAGTTTGATCTCTTCTTTCTTTTCAACTGTTGAAATTGTTCTTTATCTGGCAGCATACGAAATTCTTGTGTGATCTGAAAGTCTCTCTCTGCTTCTGTAGGTGTTGGAGTGGCTGTTGGCACCTTCACAGCAGTTCTTTTCCCTTCAGGTGTTCTTCCGGGATTATTAGTAGTATTGAGTGCAGGGTGGCCAGTGAACACTTGCCCCTCCAGGATGATGGGAGTTTCAAGTAGGCTTTTCAGCCACAAACCCGTAGTAATCCATCACCGCTGCCGTACCTTTCGTCATATCAGGGATCACAAAAGTGTGGTTGCACTGTGTGTTTGCGCCAACAGGAACTGTTCCTTCATTGCTAAAAGAAAGTTCATAGTCCTTGTCTCTATATATTCGCACTGGCTTCTCCATTATTGCAATCCATGTCAGCCTTGTGATGTATTGGGACCATATTTGCACACACATAGTCTCTACTCTGGCTATTATTTCTTTGCCCATACTCGATCAGTCCATCTGCCGGGTACGTCACTGTGGTTCCCTGCCATTTGTTGTTGACATGTGAGTGACATCTCAAGGAAAAATATGGTGCTTGTAGACACTTGCTTTTGTACTGCCATTGCATAGCGCTGGGTCTAGATCGATGCTCCTGAACTGCCCTCTGTGTGCCTGGAATGTGTCCTTTATCCTACATAGGGCAAGATGTACCAGGCATTGTGCCTCTATAATTGGGACTGATCGTGGAACTGAAACCTTAGGAGCCCCTGACGCGTGCTGGTTGATTAGACACACGTAACAGCTTTTATTCATCACATCCCTTTCCACAGTACGCGTATCGGAGTACCAGCTATTAGCGGACTCTGAATGCTGAATGTCAGAAATGGTGTCAAAGCCCAAACCCTTACATAAATCATACGTCATTCGTACTTCTCATTTTATTTGTCTAAGAAAATCTGTGGTGGTGGCCGGCAAAAAGTGAGACATTGTTTGATTCTTATTCACCATAGACATATTCATACCATTGCTTATGAATCTACTAACATTATTTTCCTTCATATGTAACTGTCAACTTTATATTGTCACCCCGTATAACAGACATACCTTCATACACTCCGACAACCACGACCAGTGTCACACAAAACAATATAATTATCGGTCTCTCAAGAAAGCATAATGCAGAATTCCTACAACAAATTTCATTCAGTTTATCATTATCCCTACATAACAGACAGGTTTGAACACGTCGCTCAAGCATCCTTACTTATCCCTGGAGAGGGGAAAAAAGATTACCAAAAAATGGAGAAAGAGGAAGAGAGATAGAGAAATATCGAGAGAGTGATAGAGGGAGAGAGAGAGAGAGAGAAAGAAAGAGACCCTTTTCCCACCAGGGCCGACTGGGTTCTAGACCTTCAAAAATTGAAAAATCAAAAAATTTGAAAAAAGATCAAAAAAATTAAAAAATGAATAAAGGAAAGAAAACAGTAAAAAATCATCACAGGTGTGCCACTGCATACCACCCAGGCATGGATCCTTTACTTAACGTCTTTTTCAATAGTTATGTTCTTGATCTGTCAATCCACACAAGGCATTAAGGTGTCCTCCTTTTTTGGCACAAAGAACAGCAGAGCCCCTGCCGGGATTTGTGAGGGCACTATGTAGTCTTTATGGAGACTGTCCTGTAGATATGTTTGCAGTGTAGTGCGTTCCATAGGAGAAAGTGATTAAATGGGTTCATGGGGAATCGGTTTGTCAGGCACTAGATCAATGCCGCAATTCAAAGGATGGTGCAGGGTAAGCAGAATATCCTCGGGATCAGAAAATGCCTTCTAGAAGATGGAGTATTCAGGAGATACTCCTTGCATGGAACAGGCTCGTAATTCGGGGCTGGTATTAACCACTGGTAAAAAGGACATACTGGTGTCGTGTGCACAACAGTGAGTGGTGCAAAAGAGGGAACCGAATGTTAATGTCTGGGTAGCCCAATTGATCATCACACTGTGATGTTTCAGCCACGGAAGCCCCAACACCAATGGATATGAAGGGGTTTCAATAACATCAAATGCCAGCTGTTCGGTGTGTTGATTAATGGCTATATCCAGTGCGACTGAGTGTTGTTTGATGGGACCAGAAGCCAAGTTGGTCCCGTTGATGAGCTCCAATTTGGCTGGAACATCTTTCGTAGCCAGAGGTATAGCATGTTGAAAGGCGAAAGAACTATCCATATAGTTACCTGAAGCTCCTGAGTCCAACAATGCTAAGGTAGAGATGCAGGTGCGTGAAACAGGATGGCACAACTGGATTTCCAATACCAAAAAATGAGTGGCGGCCAGGGGTCGTGAGGTGCTTGTGGGAAGAATAGATATCCCCAATAGGCCTGTTGTCTTCTTCCCTCCGGGCACCAAGCCTGTTAGTTTTCCACTGGTTTGGTGGACATACCCGATAGGTTCCCCAAAAAATAAATGACCTATATCCCACAGTACAGACAGACTCTGAGCACGTCTTCAGCATTTCCCATCCTCAGACAGCAGTCCTGAGATAGCACCAACTTCATGGGCTCAGGTCCTAACTACAAAATCGCAACGGGAACAGTTGGTACAGTAGTCGGGGTCTTGTATGTGGGATGGTTTCATGCATACTGTTTCTTTTCTCCCTTGCGTTCCGCCAGGCGGTGATCAATGCAGATGACTAGATCTATTAAGGAAGGTATACCAGTTCCTCCTTGTATTCTTCCTGCAGTCCGTTGTGTAACCTCAGGCCATTGAGCGTCTGCTGCTAATTGGCAAAACTGGCTGATGTATTGAACCAATACTGTGGTCATTGTTTGATATCCACCAACTGATACTGAGCTTTTGATACAAGATTTGGAGACTGAAAGCTCTCTAAAAAGGCCTTCTAAAAATCCTGGCAGTTGTTCAGAACTGGATTGTTTGCAGAGACATAAGAGGCTGCCCACGACAGGGTGTTTCCGACCAGGTCACTTAAGATACATCTAATCCTGCCTTTATCTTGGGTGAAATGGACTGGACGGAACATGAACGGGATCTTACAATGGTTGCAAAACTCTCGCAGCTTGTGAGGGTCACCATCATACTTCATTGAATATGTATGGGCTACAGCATGTTCAGCGGTGGAAGATGTGAGATCTTGGGATAATGCGGCACGCAATGTGGGGCCCTCCTGTCTCAAAATAGTGACCTGAAGGCGCAAGGCCTGTAACTCATCGCAGATCTCCTGTATGGCTTCCATGTCAGGCCCGACTGATTGGCTTCTTAATCTGTCAAATACCTGATTGCTTGGACGGCATGACCGTGAAGTCTTGACTGACGAGCTGGTACGATGTGAGGCAAGGTTTTGTAATGACGACTGTGCAGCAGGAGAAACCAGCCCCCCGCAACCCTGAGGATTTGGTACTCAGGAATGACTGGAGACCAGCTCCCCACACTACAGGATCATCTTCTCGTATTTCTATGGTGCGAAGACCGTGCGGACACTGAACCAGAAGGCATAGAGGACTCGGGTAGTGTATCCAATCAAGCCAAGAACGGATACACTAAAAGGCCAGAGAAAAAGGGTAATGAGAAGGAACAGGGAAGGAATGCAACGAACCAGAGCAGGCAAGGCCAGGTAGAATGGAGACAGGAAGGTAGAACAGGATCAAGGAAGGAGCAGAGTGGACAGGTAGGAAGCCTGAACAGGCAAAGGCAGCACGTCCAGGAGACAACAAAGCAGCAGCTTTGACGGAGCAAGCATTAAGACGCATCGTGTTCCGTGCAAATCAGCCTTTTATGGAGTCCCATGGCATAGCCTTCGGTTGCCATGGCAACATCACAAGAGCATCGTCGGCGTACCCAGAGCTCAGAACATGCTCCACAGCGTGCCGTGTTAGACCGGCTATTGTGATCGATCTACTGCCTCTCTAACCCAGAAGACCATAGAACATCAGAGCGTCGGAAAGGGAGAGAAGAATGCAAGCCAGGATACAGGCGCCAATCCCTGAATGGTAAGCTACTGTGGCAGCTGCCAGGCGTTACACTGGGTACAAGCTGACAGGGGCCAGACAGAGTGCTGAAGGGTGCATAAAGGGTGCTGAAGTGAGTGAGGGCCACTACTTCTCCTGAGCAAGTCAGTGGTGCTACATGCCCTAAAGATATTCAGAGTCAGCTGGGTACCATATCATCTGAACTAGAAATAGCAGATATACATGTTGGAGTCCAGACTAGAGTGTAAGTGAGCAGGCCTTGAGCCCTACACTAAAGCTATGGAGTTAGTATCCAGGTAGAGGGAGAGTACATTTTACCCATACCAACCCAAGTAGGGTGAGGTACCTACTTGAATTGTCCCAGGAAATGCCACTAAGCTCATGCTTCCCCTAGGGCAGGAGGCTGCCCATTACAGACCCCTGAAGACAGACTGGTTCCAACGACCAAAGCCATCTACCACCCCAGTAGGCGGCGAGAGCTGCAGCAGGGCCTCGGAAGACCAAATCCCACAACGGCTACAGAAATCCTTGGTTCCCCCATAAATTATCAGATGCTGAGTGGCATTGTTTATAAGAAGAACTCCCTTCCTTCTTCTCTTATTTAAATATTATAAAGGTTGAGTTGACACAAATGTATTATTTGTGTGCTGCAACACCAACAACAAGGCCTCAACATGAGTTGCTGAGGAAATGTGGGGTTGGGGAGGGGCGAGGCTGAAAGTAAGCTCCACAGAACATTTAAAAGAGAGGCAATTCCTTGCTTTGTCACAGGTATGTTATTAGTTTCTTTTATGGCACTCGCTGGCTTACTTTCTCTCTGAGACTGAGAGCCTGCAAGATAAGCGGAACAGAGATGAAGGGGAGGAGGAAGTTTAGCTGCTAAGGGAAAGGTATGTACTTTATAAAATCTCTATTTTGCGATTTGTTTCTGTTGGTGGAAGCATGTGCGAATGTAGCATTCTACATGTTAAGTTGCAAACTCAAACGCACGCTTTTTCTAAACTCCATCCAGTCCCCAGGTGTTCTGATCCTCCCTTTTTGTGACAGTGCCTATAGGTTTTGCTCGTTTACACCCACCCGCATTGCAGCTGTCTTTTTACTCCTTCCTTTTTTATGGACCCTGCGATAGGTCCAAACCCTCAGTTTACTCATGTTCATTTTGAAATGTACTGCCTCTTTACATGTGCGCAACACCTAGGCTAAACACAAGGGGTGTGAGCTGGAAGGTTTAGAATAATCTTAACCTCTGGCATTGCTCTGGACAAGCCTCCAGGCCCCCATTCTTCAGCCTGCCAAGCCATTAGGGAAGTGGAAATCCCACATGCAAATCAAGCTTGGTCCCACCCCAAAAGGGGCAGTCCAGCCCAAACTAGTATGTCACATCCCTTCTGCAGGAGATCACAAGCATCCCCAGACATGTTTCGGCCTTGTTGGGCCTCATCAGTGAGGAGTAGCTTGGGTCTCTAGGCCCAGCAGGCACGGGACCCAGGTCGGGGCATACCCATCCCACTCAGGGGGACTATAGCAAAACGCAAGAGGTGCTAGCTGGAACACCTGGCCATAAACTATGAAGGATTGTTTATGGCTCCTAGGAACTTGACTCAAAACAACATAAATTCCCGTTCTTCCCAGAAAAATTGACTCCTAAATGTTCGCACTCTCCCTGGTTCTCTGTTGAAGTGGTCCTCTCGATAAGGCAAACAGAGGGTGTGACAACAGGCAGCCTTGTCTCTTTCCTCTCATGGATATTCACCCTGAGACGCACATAGTTTTTCATTTGTGTCCTAGAGAATGGTGCTTGACATTTAGCTACTACAATTTTCCAGTGTCCCCCAGACCACTGACTTCGAGCGCTTTACACATAAACTCCAATCTAAACCTGTTGAGTGCCTTCTTTTCTCTCCAGCGTTTCTATAATTTGTGTAACAAGCTTGCCTCGCTTGTACAGATCCCAATACAGCAGCTTCTGTCAGCTGGGGAAGCATATGTTCTATTCTGGCAGCCAAGACCCCAGTAAACAGTTTGCATTTATAGTTCTCCAAGTTATTGGTCAATAGGGGGAGCTGAATTAAGGGCCAGCTTCTTCCGTTCAATCAGTAACTTTGTCCTTCTTCTCACACGAGTTAAAAAGCTCTTTCAATGGAGTCACTAATTGTCCTGCAACACATATGTAGAAGCAGGACAGAATTAAGGTTCCAGGTGGCCCGCTCTGCAATCTGTCGGGTGGTTTAGGAGATTGAGAGCAGATCTGCAGCAAACACATTAGCCAGCCGAGCCATCGTACTAGGATTGGAACTTGTAACATGCAGGCTGTACAACGATCTCTGCAACATGCACTATAACACGAGAGCTATGTCAAAGGGAGTGGAATATTTAAGTGCTCTGCTGTCTCACAAGCTAATCCTAGGTGATTTTCATTAGGTGCTCAGTCCACCATTTTATGTTGGGGTTTGACGGATGCTGTTTACCGGTATTCTGTGCAGTGCTACATGGGAGCACTGGGGTAGTGAGATGACATAGAATTTAAGTACCTTTGAACTGACCTTCTGGAGACCATAGCAAAAAGGTGAAATTAACCACTAGATGGCACTAATTCTACCACCCTTTAAAGTATGAACGGCTGACAAGTGAACCTTGGGAAATGGGATTTGTGATAGGTTTGGAAAAAACTTAAGACATATTGTAATTGTAATGCCTAACAAAAAAAACAAAGTTGGGTGTAGTACTGCATAGTGGGTCCAACACTGCAGAGCTCTTGTCTTTGTATTGCATTTGAATGGTGTCACCTTCACGCCCACGCTGTCTCTTTGGAGCTCACTGCCATTCACTAGCCCGTGCAACACGAGGCACACACCCAATAAGACATTGCTATGCGTGCCTGCGGCAATAGCAACTCTTCATATGGCAACATGATCTGTCATGGTACCCTGCAGCTAAAGGGAAGTGCTGCAAGCAACCCAGAAAGTGGTTTCACAGTACAATAATCTCTTAAGAATGCTTTGTTGACTTGTTTTTGATAGCAACTCAAAACCAAAGTTCAAAATGAACAAACAGATATTAACAGTTAGATAAGGCCTTTACAGCTTTCTGTCTCTATGCATGGGTTTTTAAAAAAAATATATTTTGATTAGTCTTTCCAACAAACAATATATAACCATCACACCTGACATTTTGGTTACCAACTTCTTAACGTACATTTGCATTTTATTTGTTTTTGTCCCCCCCCTTCTTAACTCAAGCTTACACTTCATTCTTCGGGCTTCCCTTCTCTTAGGGTCAATCCCCTTCGTCATTCTCGGGTGTGTCATATTCACTGGAATTGGCATGGGAGGATCCCGACAATGTGGCTACCATTTGTCTCCACGCTATCAGAGGTCCCACTTTGTTTTCCTCCCCTTTGTTAGCTGCCTCATACCATGCTACTGTCTCAGGATCTGCCCATTTCAGGAGATCACCCCACCACGTTTCTAATCTGGGTCTGTGGCCAGCCTTCCAGCACATTGCTATTCTCCTTTTGGCCAGAATGTAGGCCTGATTCTTGAGTTTGCACACGTGTTCCAGGTTGCGTGGTCTGGTGAATCCCCCTAACATACATGCCCACACAGATACTACATCTAGCTTGAGGCCCTTTTCGGATAGTCGTAGCTTGATTTTCTCCCAGAATTTTCCCACCTCCAGGCACGCCCAGAACATATAGATAATTCCAGCATCCACCTCCCCGCACTTGGGGCATTTTTGTACTTCTGTTCCCCCCAAATCTGGCGATCATCCGGGGGTCATGTACGCCCTATGGGTGACATATAGCTGAATCTGTTGCAGCCTCGCATTCCTGGACATCTTTTTATGGTATGTCTGTGCTCTTTCCCACTGCCCGTCATGCATGGGTACTCCTACTTCCTCCTCCCAGTCCCGTCTCAGTTGGAGCAACTACTTACCCACTCTAGACATCACTAGTTTATAAATCCGAGATATTTTGTGCCCTCCCTCCGAGCTATCATACATCGTTTCTATAGCAGTATCAGGTGGTTCTGCTAGTGCTATTTCGGACCACGTTTCCTTCACCCATCTGACTATTCTAGTTTATGTGATATATTGTCCCGTATGTACCCCGGTTTCGTCCACTATCGTTTGGAAGTCTAATGCCTTCCCCTCTTGCCATATATCTCCCAAGGTTGCTAGGCCCACCGACTCCCAGTGCCTGCGGATCCTTTTCCTCAGTTGCTCATCCCCCCCGCATAGCGCCACATGTGGCGCCTGCGGGCAGTATGGGGTCGGGTTCCCCATAGCTTGGCATGCTTTGCGCCATGTCTTCCAGCCCAGCTCCAGCAATCTCGATTGCCCCTGCAACTCTGGTTTGGGTAGCCATATCAGTTCTTTCAAAAAATAAGGGTTGCATTCACCCCTTAGCACTCTGGATTCGGCTGTCTCCTCTTCTGACAGCCACCTGTAGACATAATGAAGCTGCCCTGCCAAGTGGTATATCTCAAAGTTCGGTAGGTTTATACCCCCTCTGTCATACGTATTCTGTAATTTCCATAGGGCCACTCTGTTTCTAGAGTTGTGCCACAGGAAGACTCTACATAAGCTCTGGAGTTTAATAAAAAAGCGTTTGGGCAACATGTGTGGGATATTTACAAAAAAATGTAGTAGCCTTGGCAGGACCATCATCTTGAGCAAGGTCGCCCTCCCCACCATAGCTAGGGGGAGCTTTGCCCAGAACCCCATGCTGTTCTTGATACCTTCCACTGCCCTCTCTGTGTTATATTTGTGCTCATCTGCAATCGTGTGGTATATGTTAATCCCTAGGTATCGGAATGTTCTGTTCTGCCAGGCTATCTGCAAAATAGGTATGTTCTCGTGTGGGACCCCTCTGTACCTCCCGAAGGGGAACATGCATGATTTCTTGGGGTTAACCGCTATGCCCAAGAGAGCCACGTAACGTCCCATCACCTCCAAGATGTACTGTAAATTTTCCTCTGGGTACTGCAAGTATAGCAGCATATCATCCGCATAAATAATATCAGGTGCGGTCCCCCCTTAGTGTGAACCCCTATTTCATCATACTGCTGTCTCAGGTAAATCGCTAGGGGTTCTAATGCAAGAATGTACAGCATCGGGGACCATGGACAACCCTGTCTCGTGCCTCTGCTAAATTGCCACTTATCTGAAATTATCGCTCCTGTTTTGACCCTGGCTGTTGGGGAGGTATACACCATTTTCACCCACGGCAGGTGCCCTGGTCCCATCCCGTATTCTTTCAAGGCCACCGTCATCCAACGCCACCTTACAAAATCGAAGGCTTTCACTGCATCCAGGGAGACTACTGCTATTTCACTTGCGTCGCCCTCTGCCTGTTCTATGATGTGGTGAAGCCTCCTGAGGTTATCGGATATGCATCTGCCTGGGACATATCCAGTTTGATCGGGGTGTATACGTTTATTTATCGCCCGCTTAAGTCTGTTCGCCAGCACAGCTGTGAGGATTTTACTGTCCTGGTTTGGCATAGATAGTGGTCTGTACGACCCACAGTCTGTGCTTGGCTTGTCTGGTTTTAGGAGTGGAATGATTACAGCCCCCCTTCAAGATTCCGTCAGTTTTCCTTTCTTGAAGGCCTCGTTTAGCATTGCCAATAATGGGGGGAGCACTTCTTGTCTATACGTTTTATAGAATTCGCTAGGGAGCCCGTCTGTCCCAGGGGCTTTGCTCATGGGTAGGTGTATTACCACTGTTTCTAATTCCTCTATTGTTATTGGGGCATCTAGGTTCTCCCTGTCTTCTTCAGACACTTCAGGAAATCCTATGTCTTCTAGCGTCTCCTGAATCTCCTGTTCTGCCATATATCCTGCATCTTCATAGATGTGTTTGTAGAATCTAAGGAATCCCTCGTTCACACTCTCCTGGGTGTTGCAAACTTGGCCCGCTTCTCCTGTTATCTCTCTAATTGCTAATCTTGGTGTCACATTCTTGTATAGCCATGCAAGCAGCCTCCCCAGTTTGTCTCCTCCCATGTGTTGTCTTTCGATGTTTTTTTTTGTAATTCAGGTTGCACAATCTCTCCCCGAGCTCCCTACAATTCTGTTGTAACTGGCTCACACTTTCGGCGTCCTACTGTGAGGTGCCTTCTCTTTTCACAATTACTTCTATTTTCTTTTCTGTCTCTTGTAGCTCCCGCACTATACCCCCTTGGAGCCCTCTAGATTTAGATATGGCCGCCCCTCTCAACACCACCTTAAAGGCCTCCCATAGGGTACCCTCTGACTCCACACTTCAGGTATTATTTTCAAAGTACCCAATTATCTCTTCCCTAAGGTCCTCTCGGAATGCGGTATCCTTCAGTGCCTCGGCTCTGAGCCTCCATGTTGGGATTCTGGCCTTGAGGGGCTGATGTCGCCATGCCAGGACCAGAGGGGAGTGGTCCGATAGTAGTCTTGCCTTACATTCTGAGCTTGTCATTTCCCCAACAAGTTCCGGAGTGGCGAACATATCATCCAGTCTCGTGTACAGGTTTTGTGGGGCGGCATAGTGTGAGTAGTGCCTATCGTTCGGGTGTTGTTGCCTCCATATATCCTCCAGCCTAAAGTCTCTCAGCAAGGTTTGTAGCGTTTTCGCTGCGGGGGTGGGTTTATCTAGTTTCGTGACTGATCTGTCCATTTTGGGGTTCAGCATGCAATTGAAGTCCCCTCCCTATGTGACTGTGTTTCGTATGTGAGGACTGATTTTGCTATATAGCGTCTTAAAGTAGGCTACTGTGTCTTGGTTGGGGGCGTATGTATTTATGATGCACAGTTCTCTATTCTGTAGCAGGCCCGGATCACTGCCATCCTCCCATCGGCTCCACCGTGGCCTGCAGTATCTGGAAGGGCACATGTGGTGCCACCCAAATGATTACCCCTCTAGCGTACGCCGAATATGTTGCTCCTATAGTGGTCCCTTTCCACTTTTTCTTTACCACCTCTTGCTTCTCTTTGGTGAGGTGGGTTTCCTGCAATAAGGCTATGTCCACTTTTTGCCGTCTTAGATACATCATTACCTTATTTCTTTTCACAAAGCTGTTGAGTCTTCCGATATTCCAGGTTACTATTCTAAGGTCTCCCAGTATTCCATTTATTTCCACCACAAGCCCTCCAGCTAATTGTCTTGCCCGATCTCCACTAATTTCCCACCTCCTCCAGCTTCATGCTCGCTTTTGTGTAAGCTCGTTTCCCACTATATGAACTACCCCTACCCAACAACTCCACAACTCCCCAACCGCCCTTCCCTTACCCAACTTTTGCCCAGCTCCATCCCTGGATCTCAGGTGATCCCGCATTTAGTCCTGGCCCGGGTTACCGACCCTAGGAACTCAGCAGGAGGTTACCACTCTATCGGTAGCCTATCTAAACTAACTCTTGGGGTGTAAGGGTGCAACTCTTGTAGCTACTGTGTGTTAACCTCAACATGTTACATGCATTCAACTTCTTCTGTCCAAAGCCTGGCTATTTCCCAGTCTGTGTGCATTATACTATATTCTAGTCTCAATGTCTTAGTCATACAGCACCTCAGCATCTGGAGCCTCCATATCACTTCTCCAAGCTGTCCTCCTTCTGTGTGTCACTCCCGGTGGGGCAATTCTGTACGTCTAGCCACTCTGTCGCATCCTCTGGGGTATCAAAAAACAAAGCTCTATTTCTGTGGAACACTTTCAGCTTCGCCGGGTACATCAGCATGTACTTGAAGCCCACCGTGCGCAACCTTTTTTTCACTGATCCATAGTTCAGCCGCTTCCTCTGCACGAGTAGAGTGTAGTCTGGGTATGCTGTGATAGAAGCTGATGCTCGGTGTATTGTACCTCCTTTTCGGAAGAACTCCAGGATATTCTCCCTGTCTCGGTAGTTCAGGATCTTGGCTATTATCGGCATCGGGGGTGTTCCAGCCAGAGGTTTCCTTGTCAGAGCCCTGGGTGCTCTCTCCACAGCAAATCCCTGAGTGCGTGCCCCACCCTCTATTTCTTGAAGTAGCATGGACTCGATGTAGTCCGTGGGGTTAGATCCTTCTTCTCCTTCGGGGAGTCCTACAATGCGTATGTTATTCCTTCGGGCCCGCCATTCCGCCTCCTCTGCTCTGTTTTCCAAGTTACTCACATGTCGCCTCAGCAGATGGATCTCCAAAGTGTGTGCCGAGCAGGTAGCTGTATTCACGTGTGCTTCCTTTTCCAGTTCTCCTGTGCGTTCCGCTATTTTATTTGCATCTTGTCTTAATAGATTGACGTCCTCTTGTAGTGCGCCTATTTTAAGGTCCAATGATGTTCTTATTTCGCTCATAGCTGCCTCCAGTTTGGTTTCCCATGCGATTTTCAGGTCCACGATTGCGTCAAGGATTTGTTGATCATTCCACCCTGGTGCGTCTGCTTGTAAGTTCTTGTCCTTGTTTCTGGCTCTGTCAGATGATTGGGTTGTTTTGGCGAATTTGTCCATGGTCTGTTGTTTCCCTTTTGTTTTAGGTAGCTTAGACGCCATCCTGTTACCTCCCTGTGTCTGTTCACCGTTGCCTGGGTTGGTTTATCAGGCTCTCTGTCCAGTCTCAGCCTATATGGTGTTCGAGTTAGCTGTTGGCTACCGTTAGGGCTTTCCTGGTGCAGGGTGCTTGGTTGTGGGTAATTTGAGTGGCTGCTCGGTGTGCCCCCATCCATCTTGCTATTGTCAGATAGTGCAGTTGAAGTCTGCTTCTTGGGTTCTTTTGCAGTGTGGTTCTGCAAGCTTTGTTCTTTTATTTTCGGCCCATCATGTTTCGCAGCACATTTGAGGGACTGCCTAGGAAGCACATCGGTGGAGTTCCTTTGGTCGATACTTGGTGCATGACACCCTCTAGCACCCTTGTGTTTGGGGTTCTGTTTTGTCCCCAAGCGTCTTGTTTGTTATGAACTCCTCTGCTCTGTGGCCATGCAGGCTGTAGGCAGCTCCTTGACTTTGCCCTTTATAGGGATCTTGAGGCGTGTTCATACGCTGCTTCAACTGAGCCGACGTGTTTGCTAATGTGAGATGGGCTCCTGTGGTTTACAGTCACGCCAAGTGGGTCTGTTCTTTTTCCCTCAGCTCCTCCGCTCGCTGTTCCTCCAGCCAGTATCAAGCACTGCCCCATGCCTTCATTTCCATTATTTATTTATTTTTTATTTTATTGTAAAACTACAGTTCAATATGAAAATCAAACTTTTGTTACATTACAGTATCACAACATTCAGCTTTTAGATTCCAGTGAGAGCTGAATAATTGTACGACACCCGGCCACTTGTCGTTGAAATATGTTCAGATATTCCAGAAATCTAAACACTTTAATTTACTAATTTGATTTTCTTTTCTTTTTGGTCTGTGACCAAGATCATGTCCAGAAAGGTGATTATGCTACATGTGAGCATGATGTTTCTCCCAACTGAGACAAAATCCCACCAATCATCAGCATCGTAGAGAATGGGTTTAAAGGAACCGAGTTGTAATTCTCGAGGAATATTGAGCATTGTACATGCAGTTATAAGATGTTTTAATGACTTGATTTCTCCTGTCATACAGAACCTGCATTCGTCAGAGTCGATGGTTTTGTCTCGACGTGGCCAGAGTGTTTCTCTTGTGGTTAGGGCGTTCAATCTGAATTTCAAAAATTGGTTCCGATGATAACGAGAAGGGCAAGATGTTAGATATTTCGGACGAGAGTGTAATTTCAACATGCACATTGAACCAGAAAGGGTGGATTTGAGAGATGTACGATGCTCATAAGTTGAAGTCCAATCCCATAATTCTAGTTTTTCTTGCATGCTGAGGTCGATCAATCAATTTGTCCATGCGAATGTTGGCGGCTTCCATGATATTTGTCAGGTCAGATTGCCAAGATTGTAGTAAGATCGATTGTGTTCTTGCGTTATCATTAATAAAGATTTCATATGCTGGGATTTGTAATCCAAGCATCATTTTCCTCAGAGACGATAAAGATTTCCATAGTATTGTCATATAAAGCGAATTCAAGGCCAGTTCATATCTCAGGGCCACCATCGAAATGTCTTTGGTGAGCCCCAGTGCACGTTTCCAGAACCTGCCTTCAAGCTTCTGCCAAAGGCGATGATCAAGGTTCCATCCTGTCTCTCCTCCAAAAGTTATGGTGGGAATAAACTTCTGCAGGTAGAATGTTATTAGTGGATCAATTGAACATTTTCCGTAGTCTTTATTGATTTTCGCTCCTTGTAATCCAAGAGTGTTCGTTCTTTCCAGTAGGTCGTTGGTCCAGGCCGATTCACAGAGTTATTAACCATAATTCCCAGATATCGTATAGATGTCACGATACTAAGCAGAGTTTTTCCAATTGCCCATTGAAAGTTTTTATCCTTCCTCGATACACTTTTGCCAATGCACATGATCTTCGTTTTTGCCGTGTTTAGGTGCAGGTCATTTGCTTGCAGATATTCATTCAACTTGAGCAGCAGGTTTTGCAAACCTATCTGAGTTCGATCGATCAGCACAAGGTCATCTGCGTAAACGAGACAGTTGAGTGGTCTTCCGATTATCTTTGGAGGGAAACAGTGAGCAGCTTCTAACCACTGCGGTAAATCGGAAATGAATAATTTAAACAAGTCGGCAGCTAGTGGACACCCTTGCTTAACACCTTTCTACGTTGGAATTGGTTCTGTTAGGTCACCTTGAGAATTCACTCTTACTTGTACTGAGGTGTTGGAATGTAGCGCTATGAGGGGGTCAAGTATCTGAGTTGGGCAATTCCACTCACGTAGTTTAGACCATAATTTTCCCCGGTGTATTGCGTCAAACGCTTGTCTCAAATCAACAAATGCGAAAAAAAAATGTTTTTCGCTCTTAGGGCTTCAAGTTTTAGAATGGTTAGTATGGTCAGATTTACGTCAACACCTACTTCTTTTGTGAAGCCTGTTTGTCGACAATCCATTTGTTTTACATTAGATGCCCAAGCCGTCAGCTTGGTTCGTAGAAACGAGCCGAATACTTTTCCCATAGTATCGAGCAAGGCAATGGGACGATAGTTCGATGGATCGTCCCGGTTACCCTTCTTATATATCGGTACCACTATTGCCTTGGCCCACGACTCAGGTGTTTTCCTCGAGGTTGAAATTTGACGGAACAAGGATTCCATAAATTTGGCCCAGTGATGCTTGTGTTTTTTTAGCATGATGTTAGTTATTTGATCAGGGCCAGCGGCTCTCGAGTTTTTTAGCTTTTGAATTGCTAATTCTAAGTCTTCGTTTGATGGGGTTATATCCCAGGCTTTGGTGGAATTCTGACAATGAACCTGTGAATCTAGAACAGGTCGTTCATAGGTCTTTGTGAAGTAATTCACCCATTGAGAGCTTGAGATTTTGTTTGACATATTTGAACTAGTTTTTGTATTTCCTTCATTTAGAATTGCCCAGATTTCACGAGAGTTCTTCGTAATAATTAGCTTTAACATAATTTCAGCTCTGCTTTGATCGATTATTACAGAGTGAGATTTAAGCCAATTTCTGTATGCCTGACGTCGAGCCTTTATGTTTCTTTGTATATCATTTTGATCGCAATGAGACTTTCTTAACGTGCGTAGGTCTTTCCTCAATATCTTTTTGGCCGCGGCTATTTCAGAGCTGAAAAGATGTTTCGGAATAAAGCCGTATGATTTTGAGTTAACGTATTGTGACGAACACGAGGCTAACAAAGGGACGTATTCCACGTCATTTGAGTCTTCAAGATGCAAAGCTAATTTCTGGATTAGCAAACCGTTGGTTTTTAGCCGATTTCCAGCTGCGTTTATTGCCAATGACATTTTGTAAGTGTCCAGTTGTGTGTAAATTTCGAAATCCAGTGATAGACGAAGCATGTCATGATCACTTACGTCCTTCTGAACTACTTCGAGTGACACCACTCTTTCAAATAGATTTCGAGAGACCCAAAAATAGTCTAGGGTATTTCTACATTGGAGTCGCTTCCAGGTTGTCTTACAAGGTTGGTCTCCTTTTGTATTGCCATTGATCATCTGACAATTTCGTGAGGTAAGGGCATGTGACCAGAGTTTACCTCATTCTGGTACTTCGACTTCAGGGATTACATTGTTTTCCATCGTTCAATGATTAAATCGATACCAGCTACAGTTTAGGTCACCACATATAATCAATGATAAATCTGTGTAATTGAGGAAAGCATCGTCAATTAGAGTTGTTACCGATGTAATGAATTCTATAGTTGAGATCATTGCCGGGTTCCAATAGCCGTTAATTACGAGTAGATGACTGTATTTAGAGTGCATTGTCCCGATTCGTATTATCGTACCCTGTACAAACGGATTTGGGTTAACAGCTTCAAGGGGAGTCATCCAATTTTGTATTTTTAATAAAGTAATTAGACCTGAATAAGGGCAGCCTTTAATATTTTTTTTTGCTGGGTTCAAGTGAATAGTGAAGCCATCTCGATTAGGAACATCACGAAGCCAAGTTTCCTGAAGACAAATTACAAAGACTTCGTCGAGCGGTTCTGTAAAGTTGTTAAACAGATGAGAGAATCCGCGAGTATTCCAGGAAAGCAGCCTTAGCTTTGTCCTTGTCACTCATTGTTATTGATTATTGTTATTTGTAGGACGAGTATTGCATCTGGGTCCTCCGTTTCTAGCTTTGCAATCTGAATCATTTTGTGTTCTATGTGAGTACGATAATGATTTCCGTAAGGTCGTCCGACAAACTAAACTTTGAAATTTGTCTGAAGTTGTATTCCTGGTCTGAGCTTGTTTTTTGACTCATCAGGTTCAAGGGTGATATCGAATCCAAATACCAGCAGGTCTTCGACTGCTTGTAATAAGATATTTTTCACCGCAGACAATGTTATATGTAATAATACTTGATCTGTAGTTTTTTCCAATGCATACTCAACAATCTTGATGTCATCTGTCATTATTGTCCTAAGTTGAGGAACACAGGCGAATAGTTTTAAAACATTAGCTCTATTCAGGTTTACTTTGTTTCCATCAGATTGGATATTCTGGAGACAAAGTTTCCATGAGCTTGTTGCAGGTTTTAGGCTTGAGCCGCCGTGTACTCTTGAGCAGAAGTGTGAGTCATTTTTCCTCTGGTTTGTTGTTAGCTTCGGGTTTAATTTTGAGCTGACAGGTGAAAGCAAGACCTTTGAAGCGTTAGGACAATCCTTTTTTGAGGCTTCACTGGTGTGACGTCTGATCGCATTATCTTTCAGAGAGATTTTCCTCCTTGCCGAATTATCAAGGACATTTAGTTCAGGGGCTTCAGAAGAAAGGTCATTATTAGTTACACTTCTGATTGAATACGTAGATAAGTTACATAAGTCAATGGAGCTATCTTCATCGGCACATTCTGAACTTTGGGAGTCCGAATTCAAGCGTCAGCATTTGGCTGGTAGTTTGGTCAATGCTTTGTTTTGTCTAATTGCCTGGACAGGCCTTTGAGATTGTGGCAATTCAACTTGTGATTGGCCGTTTTTCTGATCAAACAGGCTGGTTTTTTTGGAGTTGTCAAAATTTGTATGAATTTTTTAACATTTTGACGGTTATTTTTTTGTTGTGCATCTTTTTGTCCAGATTTAGTTGAGATTTTTCCATCAATTTTTGGACCGTTCTTATGAGGTTTGGTTGTAACTAGGGTTTTTGCTGGGCCGCTAAAGATGTTAAATGAAGTTGGTTGGAATATCACTGACCCAGTGGGTTCCTCCTGGATCTCATGGATGTCCGTCATGAGAGGGACATCATATCTTGGTAAATCAGTACTTACGAAGTTGCTTTCGACTACGCTAGAAAGCTCAGATACTGCTTGAGAAAATTGAGTTTGTGGTAAGACAGGGTGATCACCAATTGAAGCGGAGACTGCACGATTTGGAACAAGGGTTGTCACATTTGTTAATCGTGCATCCACATTTAAAGTATCTATGTTCCTTGGTGTCATTAATGGGGGATCATGAGTCTGTTTGTGCTGAGTGACATTTTTTCTCATCCATTTCACGGCGTCTAGAAGGCCTTCTGATAGTGTATCATTTTGACAATGATGTCTTGCAGCCAGGTAGCCTAGGCGCTCTTGCCATCTTGTTGATAGGTCGGCATTTTTTTCGATTTGTGTGTGAACAAAATCCGTGAAATGATCAATTTTTTTAACCAAATTTTGAATGATCGCCCCTTGGTCATTTAATTGGCTGTGTAGAGTTTCGTATAATTTTGTAAACGGTGCGAGAGCCACCGCTGATGCCGCAAGAACATTGTTATGAATTTGCGTTAAAGCTTCCAATGAGATGTTAGCTTGCAGAGCTTTAACGGAAGATGCTTCTTCCTCAATTAAAGACGCGTTTGAGCAGTCCAAATGAAACTTTGAATTGATGGGAGAGAGAATTCTTGTTAAATTGGACAATTGAGGATCACCATAGACAGTCTCGTTCAGCGGGTGGGGAGTGTTTGCTTGACTGGCTTGGTGATCTTCTGGTTTTTGAAGATGTGCGCATTAGATTTTAATTCCGCAATTCGTTGTAGGCGGCGCGCCCTTGCAATGGAACTTGATTCCAAGTCAGAAGATTTTAGTATCACTGTTTGCATGGGCGGATCCAGAGGGCGTCCATATGGGCACTGGGAGGAGCACCTGTTTCCTCTGGCGCCTGGCAAGCATATCCACCGTGACAAGGGAATCAGGCGTATTAGTCATTAACAGCTGGCTCTCCTTTGTCTTTGCAAACAGTCTTGCCGATAGCGGAGGGATCTTGTGATTTTGTTCGAGAAAGTGTGGCGCGGGAGCCTCGATTTTTAGATGGTACCACTACAGGTAGGTTCGCCTGTGAAGGTGGAGGTGTTTGATGCGCAGGGTTAACACGCTCTGGAAAAAGATGAGAGGTCATGTCATTTGGCATATTTAATAGTTCATCGTCGCTCACCGTAAAAGGCGACGCAACGTTTTTGATGAAGTGCGTAAATTGAATGGATTTTGAAATCGTTGCAGCTGTTGCATCGTGACCCGCATCGTGACCTAGTAGGTCTGGCTGTTGTAAATAGTCGCAGATCACATCCGCACTCGATTGCATTGCGGTTTCCGAGTTGTTAGTTAGATGGAAAGCAATCATGGCGGTTGAAGAGTTGGCAGTCGGAGGAGCCGGATCTTCGTGTAGGTCGGTGGCCATGTGTGGTGGCAACAAATTAGCTAGAGCAACATGGGAGGGTATCGCAGGCACGGGGTCTGCGCGACCGTCTGCGTAGCCATCTCCCTAAATAGCATCTAGTTGCTCATGGATTAGCAGTGGTGTAGGATTCGTGTATTTGCCTTGGTGTATTTGGTTCACGAGAACATCGACCGCAATGTCAGTGGCAGTATCAGTTACAATGTTTTCGTGAAACTGGCTATCATTAAAACGAAGGCATGTAAGTGATTGATCTTCACTGATACATTCACTGTTCGGAGCTTCTGGGCTAGGATTGAATGTTTGTGAAGCAGAGGGTCGGACCGGTGTAGCCAGCAAAAGCGCTACAGGTAAGGTAAGTGAAGCTAGTAGAGTTCGACTTGCAGTTTTGCTTACCTTCTTGCTAGCTGAGGCTTTCATCGTCGTCCAGGGATTAAGCATGCACCGATGCTGGAGAGTTTTCTTTCGCGTCAAGGGGCCTGCTACTTCGGCTGTCAGCGTCATTGTGCTGAGTCGGTGGATCGGTGCAGGGTCTCAGGAGCGCCCGGGGGCAGACTGGGGCAGACTGGACTCTGCTCCGGACTCCACGCCGCGCGCCAAAAAGGTTTTTAAAGGAAGAATCCACAGAGGTACTAAGCGGACTATGACACGTCGTGCAGCTCCTCTGACAGTGACCAACACAAAGAGACTGGGGCAGACTGGACTCTGCTCTGGACTCCGGAGTGCTTGCTGGGCTTGTCGTCTCCCCATGTGGCTCCTCCCTTATTTCCCCATTGTCTGGTATTTGTAGAGTTCTGTCCCAGCGGGATACGATTTGGGTCCTTCTGTAGCCACTACAGGCTTCCCCTTACGCCGTAGTCTTCATGGGCTATCTCTTGGTCGCATATCCACGTGGGCTGCAGTCCCCTGCACTGGAGGTGCTCTGTTTACTGGCCTTTACGATGGGTGTTAGTGCGGCTTCGGGAGCCCCTGCCCCTCCTTCTGTTGTAGTTCTGCCGGTCCGTGTGCGTCTCGCGGCCACCTTCCGTTCCGTGGGTGATTTCGTTTCATCTATGGGCCTGTTTCCAGCCTCCCCTGCACCCTCCCTCTATCAGTGTCAACACACAGCGGCTTGGCTGTCTCCTCATGTGCAGGCGTGTGTTTACTCTCTGCAGCCATCTGCTTATGAGCCTGCCTTTGTCGGGTGCCACAATGTATCCCTCGATGCGACGTGTTTCTCCGGGCTCCAGCCCCTGCTCGAGTGTCAATTACAAATATATCCGCGTTCTTTTTCTTTTCCCGTTTCGCTTCATATGGTGCGTCTGCTCATTGTAGCAAAGACGGGGGCTCAGAGTGCTGCCTCCAGCTCTTCTGTAGTGAGCCTTTGTGTGGTTCTCAGGCGGGCACCATTTTCTTCCTCCCGTCCTCGTTGCACCCCAGATTGTAACAGCTCTGAATCTCGCTTATCTACATCCATTATCTCCGCGCTTCATACCGGAGCATGCCCATTCCATTCGCATGGCCGTAGCTTCAGTTTCTCTTCTCCTGGTCGCCTTTGACCATCTTTTTTCCCCAAGATTCGAGTCGGATTGGCAGGAGCCTGCTCGGTGCACTTCTTACCTCGCAGCCATTTAGCCACGCCCCCGTCTCTATGCATGTGTGCTACAAATGGAGACCCAGGGCTGTTTCCTGTGGTGGGCCTTCTTGTGGGTGGCTGCCCAGGGCGCAGGCACTCTCAAGGCACAGGATCAGCTGTTCCCAATCACCGTTCAGAGATTTATCTAGCTCTGTGCCTATTTGTCAGGTTTCTTTATCTTTGAATTCAGAGTTTGTGATGTATGTTTTAGAGATAACTTTGTTGTTGGTAGGTCATTTTCAGCATGGAGCGATTAGTGGTAGATGCCTGCAGACACAGCTGTGAGTGGCTAACAAATAGTCACTATTGTTAGTGACGTGTTCCTTAAGAAGTGCAAATATTGAATTATTAGAGATAGACAGGGTTTCATAGCCAGCTCTGTGCTGTGTAAAACAATGACTACAAGCAGGTGGCCTTATTATACATTTCTTTCACTGGTGACTTTAAGTCTCCATAGTACAGCTGAAAAACCAAGAGAACATTTCTTCACACTCCCATTACCACATTTCTGTACCAAGTCATGCTGGGAAGATATGTGGTTGAGACAGGGCTTACATGTAGACTTCACCGCTTAACCAAGTGTGTGATCTTTTGGAAGTCATTTCTCCAGCATGGGGTCTGGCATGGATTCACATGCTCATGAATATTCCCCGTCGTCAGGCTGGGAATCCTCGTTAAAGAAAAAATCAGTATCAGTTTCGTTTCTGATCTGTCTTTCGTAGTAATAACCAATCACTGGTCTCTGCGTCATACTGACCACAGCCAATGACTGCCCTCTACCTAAGCATCGCCTCTGGCAGCCATCTTCAGATTTTTACCGCACGTTCATGTGTTGGGATCCTCGTGCTATTGCTCTCGAGCGTTAGTGCTATTTTTTCAAGTTTTTTCTCAAAAACTTCGTTTTTTCGGTCAAAAGAGCCTCAAGCTCCACCGACTCTCCATCCGATCAACGGGGACCCGTGTCGGATTCGTCTGCGCCCCTCAAGGGTGAAGATTTCGTCGAGCTACGCTTTTGGAGGACTCCAGAAGCTTCTCAGGCCCGGACATGGCCCAGGAGAAGGGAAGCTCGACGCCCGGAAAGCTGTTCAGGATCTGCCCTGGATGCCAGCTGCAGAACATCTTTAAGGAGGACGAACACTCCTTTTGTCTCTACTGCTTACATGAGGACAAGACGCACGTGGAGAAGGACTGTGCGTTTTGCGGCAATATGTCGGAGCGGACCATGAAGGACCGCCATCAACGTCTCGCCAACTGGCTGGAAGGGAAGAGCCCGTCAGGCGAGAAGAAGAGGAAGAAATCCGAGCGGTCTTCTAAGACCTTTGAGGACGCCCCGGCGACGGGGGTCCAACACAAGGCCAAGCACCGCGAGTCCGCTGGCACCGGGAGCGCCGAACGGTCGGGCTCTACGGGCGCCAGGCAGGGCGCACCCTCCCCGGCACCATCAACCACGAGCCAACGCTCTGGGTCGGGTAAGAGGAAAGGCGAGCACCCGGCGAAGCTCCTGGAGAGGCCCCGGTCGAGCTCGAAGGCCCCATCGGAGGGGGAGCGAGGCAGTGTCCCCCCCCTCAAGGATAAGGCGGTGAGCGCACCTAAGGTGGTGAAGGCCTTAATCCATCCGGCCAAGCCCTCTATCGATACTGTCGCGGCGGCCCTGGCTCAGCCTGTGGAGGCTACACCAGTGGTGGCGACCTCGGGGCTCAGAGTCTCCCTGCCACCTCGGAGGGAGTCCTCTTTTGTGCCCATCGATAGGACCCCCGTGAAATCCCCGGCGGGGAAGAAAAAGGGGAGGCAGGGCGTCGTCGTAGATTCGGCCTCAACCTCGGAGGAAGAGCTGATCGAGGTCTTAAACCACGGCCTTGGCGTGGAAGAAGACCGGCCCGTCGGGATGGGTCCCGACGCAGGTGACGACGACATCGTCGAGGGTGCCGACGGGGCCCCTGATCGCCCGTCGGATTCCCCTCTGCCAGCGCTGCAAGACAACTCGGCGGCCATTTTGTTGGCTATACAGTCCTTATGCTCAGAGATAAGGACGAGACTACCGTTGCCAACGGAGGAACCTCTCCCGTCGGGGGATCCTGAACCGGGACCTTCTGGTGTTCCCCCGCCCAAGAAAAGAAGGATTCACCCTCCACCTCCTTTTCAGCCGTCGCGCCCCGTCCAGCCCTCCTCCCCGTCCACCCGAGGGGATGATACGGGGACTGACACGGCAGCGACGGGTACGGACGACGAGGTATACGACGAGGATCTACCGTCGTCACCTCCCACCAGGGCTTCTCCGCCCGACGAGATTGGATCGTTCCACTCCATGATCGCCAGGGCATCCGAGCTTTTCCAACTCTGCCCTGAGGAGAAGAAAAAGGAAGGATTCCTTTATCAACGGCGCGAGGCCAAGAGGAAGACGGTCCTCGCGGTGCCTCTACTGGACGGCATTTGGGATGAGGGCCTCGCCCTCCTCAAGAACCCTTCCACGACGCCAGCTAGAAGAGACCGGTACGAGAAGAAGTACCGGGTCCCGGACGCGGCCCGCCTGTGACTCCGGGCGCAGCCTACCCCGGACTCCGTCGTCTCCGCGGCGGCCAGGAAGAAAGCGGGGGGGGGTGCGGCCTCCACATCGACTTCCCCACCGGACGGCGAGGGAAAGAAATTGGACGCTATGGGACGCAGGGTCATCTCGTCTGCAGCGACGACGATTAAAGCGGCCAACGCCTTGGCTATCGTGGCCCGCTACGACAGGGAGCTATGGTACAAACTGGCTCCCCTGCTGGACTTCCTACCGGACGACAAGAGGGCGGATGCCCTGGAGATCCTACAGGAAGGTGAGGTGGCGTCGGACCACGCCATCACTATTGCGACGGACATCGCCGACACTGGGTTCTGCCAGTTGGGCAACGGCGTGTGCCTTAGGCGGCGTGGATGGCTCAAGGCTACGGACTTCCGTCAAGACGTACAGACCAGAGTCCTGGACATGCCGTTTGATGGGAACAACCTGTTTGGGAAAACAGTGGACGATTCCCTTCAGGCCATTAAAGCGGACACTGAGACGGCCCGGGCCCTTGGGGTTCTGCAGCAACGACGGACGCCCTTTCGGAGCAGCGGAGGCAAGGGCGCCTCCAAAGGTTCCGGCGGCGGTTTCTCCACCTACCGTCAAGCGGCCCGCTCGTCGTCTCAGGAGGCCTACAGAGGACGAGGCAAGTCTGGCGGACCCCGCCGTCGTCGCCAAGGAGGTCAAGGCGGCAAAGCCTCATCGAAACAGGATTGAACCGGCCGTGGGGTCGGGCCCCCACCGAAGCACCCCGGTGGGAGGCCGGCTGGCGAGCTTCGTCAGCGTGTGGGAGTCGATCTCCACCGACCGTTGGGTGCTGGACGCCTTAGCCCGGGGCCACGCGCTCGAGTTTCAAAGAAGGTGCCCGCGCGTCCCCCCCGTGGCCAGGAAAGAGCTTCACGTCCCTCAGCTTCTCCTGGAGGTAAAGGCGATGCTCAGGAAGGGCGCCATCGAACTCGTCCCAAAGAGGCTTCGGGGCTCCGGAGTTTACTCGAGATACTTCCTCGTGAAGAAGAAGACGGGAGGATGGCGCCCCATCCTAGACCTGCGACGTCTGAACAAGTTCATCAAGGCGCAGAAGTTCCGGATGGTCACCCTCCAGCACGTCCTGGGGCAGCTGGAGGAAGGAGACTTCCTGTCGTCGTTGGATTTGGAGGATGCCTACTTCCATATTCCCATCCTAAAGGGGCACCGAAAATTCCTCAGGTTTGTGGTCCAAGGGCGTCACTACCAGTTCAAAGCCCTCCCCTTCGGACTACGGTCGGCACCCAGGGTATTCACCAAGTGCCTTGCACCGGTGGCGGCGCAGCTGCGCCGCGAGGGGATCCACGTCTACCCCTACCTGGACGACTGGCTCATCCGAGCCAAGACGAGGGAGCTCGCCGTGGAGCACACGGCAAGGACCGTCCAACTTCTCACGGACATGGGATTCTCCGTGAACTACGCCAAGTCCCACCTGGTACCCGCGCAAAACGCACTGTTTCTGGGAGCGAAGCTCGACACAGTGTCCCTTCTGGCCTCCCCGTCGGAGGAAAGGACCAGGTCCATCCTGGGCAAGGTACAGCGGATGTTGGTTTCCGACGCGGCCGAGGTGAGGTCCATCAAGTCCCTCCTCGGAATGATGTCTTCTTGCATCTACCTCATTCCCATGTGCAGGCTCCGGATGCGCCCGTTGCAGGAGTTCCTGGATGCGCGCTCGATCCAAACGACGGGCGGCTTCGAGGAGAGGATCACACTCGACGAGAGTTTCCGCCGAGCGGTCCGGTGGTGGGGCAACCGCGCGCATCTGACGGCGGGCATGGACTTCCAGACCCCAGACCACCAGGAGACAGTGACCACGGATGCCTCCCTGGAAGGGTGGGGAGCGCACACCGAAAACCTGCACGCGAGAGGCCTTTGGCTCCCGACGGAGAAGTCCCTCCATATCAACGTCCTGGAGCTCCGTGCAGTGTTCTGGGCCCTCAGGTCCTTCCTTCCGTCCCTCAAGGGCAAGGTGGTGAGGATCTTCACCGACAACACCACCACCATGTTTTACATCAGGACGGAACCAGGTCCCCAGCGCTGTCCAAGGAGGCGCAGGACCTGTGGCATTGGGCCGTCGCCCAAAGGATGTTTCTGGTGCCGTTTCATCTGGCAGGGATAAAAAACACCATCGCCGACTCACTCAGCAGGGAGCTGCGCTCGTGCCATGAGTGGGAACTACGGCAGGATCTAGTGGATCGCCTCTTCCGACGGTGGGGCACACCCCAGATCGACCTGTTCGCGACGGCGACGAACTCCAAGTTACGGAGGTTCGCCAGCAGGTTTCCCCAGGCGAGGAGCATGGGCGATGCTTTCTCGTTCCCCTGGGAGGGCCTGTTCCTCTACGCGTTCCCTCCTTTGCCACTGCTAATCCGGCTCGTCAACCAGCTCAAGAGGTCACGGTGCAGGATGATCCTCGTCGCACCTGCGTGGCCGAGGCAGATATGGTTCCCGGACCTTCTGGACTTGTCAGCGTCCCCGCCAATCAAGCTGCCGGTGGACGCGGATCTGGAGCAACACGGGTTCGATCCCTGGGTCCGCGCTTAGAAACCTCAGGGTATTAAGCGCGTTATAAATAACCTATTATATCATTATATCATACTCTCCAGGGAAGGAGGCGCCATCCTCCACCACGACCCGAAATCGCTGAACTTGCGGGCCTGGCTCCTGCAGCGCTAGAGTTTGGAGGATACGACATACCGGCCGACTGCAGAGAGGTTCTTGCAAAGGCCAGGTAGTCCTCGACTCTTAAATGCTACGGACACAAATGGAAGAGGTTCTCTGTCTGGTGCCACGCACAGAAGATTAACCCTCTACGGATTACGGCTCTCCAGGAACTGCCGTACCTGCTGACGCTGGCCAAAGCTGGACTGGCACACGCGTCCATCAAGATTCATCTTGCTGCGATCTCCCGATACACCAGAACCACGGTCCGGACGTCCTTGTGGTCTCATCGTCTGGTGAAAGAGTTCATGAAGGGACTGTTCAGATCGTTCTCGCCGGTGAAGGCTCCGGCCCCGGCGTGGGAGCTCAACGTGGTGCTGACCAAGCTCATGGGACCTCCGTTCGAGCCTCTGCACTCGGCCCCGTTGAAGTTTCTGTCGTGGAAAACAGCGTTTCTTGTGGCCATCACCTCCGCACGACGGGTGGGAGAGATCCAGGCCCTTTCCTGCAAGGCCCCGTACTTGACTTTTCACGACACGAGGGTAGTGCTCAGGACGCACCCCTCCTTCATGCCCAAGGTACCGTCGGACTTCCATCTCAACGAACCCTTGGTGTTGCCTGTGTTCTTCCCGTCGCCTTCGTCTCCGGCTGAGAGGACTTTGCACTCGCTGGATGTGGCTAGAGCGCTGAAGTTCTACGTGGACCGCACGAAGTGTTTTCGGAAGACGTCACAACTCTTTGTGAACTTTGGACCTGTCAATCAGGGGAAGGCTCTCTCGAAGGCTTCCATTTCCAGATGGCTCTCCGGCTGTATCATGTACTGTCATCGGTTGGCAAACCGACCGCTGCCTGGCCGTCCCAGAGCCCATTCCACCAGAGCGATCGCAGCTACCACGGCGTTCCTTTCTGGTGTGCCCCTGCTGGACATATGCAGGGCTGCTACGCGGAGGTCGACGCACACCTTCACGAAATTCTACTGCGTCGACCGGGATTCCAGGGAGGAGTCCAGGGTCGGCCAAGCAGTGCTGCGCAACCTGTTCGCCTGAGGTGAGCCTGGTGAGGAGGTAAGATGCTTAATGTTGAGTTTGATGTACTGCTTAATGTTGAGCCTTTGCCACTTCCCGTGGTTGTGCATGTGTGTACTGCTATGTATTCTTTATTCATGAGCATGTGAATCCAGGCCAGACCCCATGCTGGAGAAGGAACAAGTTACTTACCTGTAACTGTTGTTCTCCAGCATGGGTCTGGCATGGATTCACATGCGAACCCTCCCGCCTACCCCTCTGCGGCTCTTCACTTGGTCATACTGCCACTTCACGTGCTTCCAAATCTGAAGATGGCTGCCAGAGGCGGTGCTTAGGTAGAGGGCAGTCATTGGCTGTGGTCAGTATGACGCAGAGACCAGTGATTGGTTATTACTACGAAAGACAGATCAGAAACGAAACTGATACTGATTTTTTCTTTACCGAGGATTCCCAGCCTGACGACGGGGAATATTCATGAGCATGTGAATCCATGCCAGACCCATGCTGGAGAACAACAGTTACAGGTAAGTAACTTGTTCCTTACTCTCACTGTGTCTGGCCTATCAAAATTGGTAGTCTCTAGAAGGGATTCAGCTCACAGTGTGAGCTATGAAAATAAGCCGCACTCATGATTTACTAGCCAACAATCTTGACTTAAAATTTGTGAAAATTATTTCATTGTTGCAACACATTCATGATCCAAAAAACATGTTTTGTCTCGAAATGTGTGAACCACCCTGAAGATCTTGGTTGCAGGTGATGTTGCTGGTTGTTGAGAGGAGTTTCGTTAAAGTGAATCGGATAAAAAACCTATTTACAGTATTTAAAGAGTAAAGAGGAGATATTCGCTCCAGATATCAATTCAATTGAGAGCAAAATTATTGTATTCATAGATTAACAACAGCAATAAACACTTTTGCAGCAGATTGTGCTTTAGACAATAAACATATAAATGTGATAATGAAAGTAATTTTATTTTAACATAGTCTTAGTCCTTTTAAGCATTTTAATTACACGTTAAGGCACTAACTTGGGCTTATTTTGTAGTAATTGTGTAATGTTGGGGAGGAGTTGCAGTGAGGGGGATTGGGGGCTGCTAAGCGTAAGCTCTGGAAGCCTTCCCTCTTTTTCCATGTTTTGTTGTATGTGAACCACAGGTACATATGTAGCCTGTGAAATGATTCCCTGCACTAACTCTTTCAAGCAGTTCTTGAATACACCTAACCTGTATTGCTTCAACTCATTTACTTCAAATTCCTCACAAACTAAATGGATAGAATTTTTATCAGGGCTCAACTTGAGGGACCACGCCGGTGGACGGCGTCCGCGTCCGGGCACTTTTTGAGAGGACAGACGCGCTCCTCTGTGTGTTTTTAAGAATTTTCTTTTTTTTTTAAAGTATACCACCACGCTGCAGTAGTGCGTGCGGGTTTCAAACCCTAGATGGGAATTGAAGCCTGACTTCGCGCCTCTGAAATGAGACACTTAACCGCAAGACCACAGTAATCTGGACGTAAAAAAGGCAACATTTCTCATTTTGACATTTTTCTTTATGGAAATGTTTTGTTACAGGTTCTTACATTTAAAAGGTGCGTGCATTTTCTACTTAAGCAACAAGATAATATGAAAATCTGTTCACTTGGCAAATGCTTTTTGTTGTGTGTTTTTCTTCAATCGTGAAAGACAACTGTGAATAAAATTTGAATATTTCATGTTGACGTCCTTGGACGTCACTTCCCAATGTTCGACAGAGTCACCTGACTTTTTTTTTTATGACTTGAGCCCTGGTTTTTATCATTAAAAACATAAAATGACTGTCTTGTTAAGAGAGCAAATTATCATGACAATGATGCACTTTCTTATCAAAAGTAATTTTGGGAATGTTACAGCAGCGGTCATAGCATGGATTAGTAGCCAAATATGTTGCACAGAGACAAAGTGAGGTGCATGCTGCTAGGAAACTGGCCTTTTAATTTTGTTATATGTCTCTGACACTGTTAGAGTTCACATGCAAATTACAAAAAGAAAATAGATCTACCATTATATAATTGTAGGTTCCCTTTCAGATTTGTGCAATGCAGTTTGTGATCTTTTGGCAGCCTCTTTTCTCATGCACTTAAAGCATCACATTAAGAGCAAACATGAATTCTGTTTGCAGCAATGTTGCATGCTACAGAGCAGGCCAGCAGACAGAGTTCTCGCTACACTGGGCCTGTAACTTCAGGCCCCGGGAGCATTACCTTAGGAGGTAATGGTCCGCCGGCTCGGCGGTTATTGCCATAGTAAGTTGGCAGAAATTTGCGTAGTCAAAGCTGAGAAAGACGTAACCTAAAGCAAATTTTGTATGCACATTTTTAGTGGTGGTGCACGTGGATGTTGGACCTCTCTTCCAAGTGCAAACCCAACAATCAGTGGTCAATCAGCATGCCTACGTGCTCTTCCCAACTGGCCATATAGGACAGCTTTTCTCCAGAGTTCTCACAGTAGTAGGAGTTTTGCATCTGAGGTGGGCATGTACATATGTCGTGCTGTGATCGTCTTATTGAACAGTATGATGGTAGCACTGTCATGTGAGGCTCCATTGTCCATATGGTGTATGTACCAGGCATATAAAGCATTAACTGGCATAACATGGCAGTACTGGCGTATTTGAGGTTGCGCTTGCCATGTCATGCAGCACCTGGGTCTGTCAGGATGTACTTTGCATATAACTACACCTGTAACATGCTATGCCTGGAGCACCCTACTTATTATATGGCTGGTAAATAAAGTAGTCTTCAGTCTGATTTAGCACTTATTTTTTATTAACTGTAAAATAATGTTTTTTTTTGTGTTCACATCCACAATGGCACTTCCTGCGGTGGCCTTAGAACCATACGCAAGCAACTTCCTACGCTGTGTATCCTGTCCAGGACCTAGATGCATCATTCTCCCTCATCTTCCACCCCCGCCTCACTGTCCACTGTGCTATTTAACTTCGACAGACCAGGCCATTATGCCTCTTTCAGAAACTAATGTCTTTCAAATGGCTGGCATACTCCAAGGATTCACCTTCTTGATGTCATGTCTAAATTGAATTTAGTCCTAGGCAATGATTCATGCCTACATTTGGGCTGGTCAGAACACACAGCCATACACACCCTGCACCACGACACAACCCTCCCCCGACTGGAGCCAAGCAAAGCCAACCAAGACATACCAAAGCTCCTTCAGGAACTTCCCAATGGATGCGATAGAAGAAACTCTCATTGCCTTGCCCTGCGTGTCTGGCCCCTGGGAGAATGTCAATGCCCAGCTCGGTGCCCTCAACCAAACTGTAAAACCACAAATGCCCGATTACCACTGAAAAACCAACTCAGAAATACATAAGCTGATAATTTGGTACACACAGAATATCATTGACATTAAGTGCACCATCCACAGACAGGACAGTTCTGGAGAACCCTCCATACAGCGCTCAGGACACTCATCACCACAGCAATAGTCAACTATTACACAAAATCATTCGAAGAATCAACCAAGAGCAGAACAATTTTCCAAGCAGTGAAGCACTACGTCAATCCCCTGCCAGACCCTGAAACACAGTATTACACTGACAAATGAAGCATCATCATCGCCAACTTCTTCACAGGCAAGCATATAAAAAGATAAGGCAAAGCATTGACAGCTGCAAACACACCAGACATCCCACCCATACCAGCCCACAACATACCAAAATGCACCAAAGTCATGACAATTATGCTAGAAGACCTGGCCAACACTCCTGCAGCACTCACACACATCACTTTCAAATACCATATGTCTACCTCCCCCATAGTGAAGGTCATCATAGATGAAAAACGTCCACTATTTCACATCATCATCAATGATCCCTAATGCAAGACACCTTTCCAAATGCACTCAAAATGGGGGAGATCCTTTCCTCGCTGAAGAAACCCTCATTTGATCCGGATGGCCTAGCCAATTACCACCTCATCACACATCTCAAGTGATTTAGAAGACCAACTCCTTTCAGTCACATGAAAGGATTGCTCAGCACAATTTCCTACAAGGCTACAAATCCAGATTCTGACCATGGTGCAGCACAGAGACCGCCAAGCTATTGATGATTCTCTCAATATCATAGACATAAGGAACCGTTGCTTAGTTTTCCTTCTCAGTATCGTTGACCACAATGATTTTGACCACAACAAACTCGCAACACACATGGGCTTTGACACAACAGTTCTGCACTGGTTTGCCTCATCTGTTTGCACTGGAAACAAATTTGTCCAAAAGAGTCCCAACAGATGCCAGCACTCCCCAGTAATCCGTGGAGCTCCAGAGAGTTCCATCCTGCCCCTTGTACCCTGTCCTCTTCAACCTTCACATTGAACCTCTAAGGCAGTGTCGGGCAACCTGCAATCCTCCAGATCTTTTGGCCTACAACTCCCATCAACCATAGACAGACTAGTCAATGGTGGAGGATCACAGGAGTAATAGGCCAAAACACATGCAGTGCTGCAGATGGCCAACATCGACGTTGATAAATACACAGATTGCATGAAGCTTTCCCTTAAGATCAGTTGCATTAATGAGATCCAGTGACTCAAGTCCTCCTCCCATTTATGTATTTATTTATTTATTGGTTTATATTGCGCCATAAGCCCGCATGTATCGGGGCGCACACATAAAGACAAAGGACAAACATATAAAACGGGACATTGAGGTCTGCCTAAGGGACAGGGCGATATAACTAGGTTAGCGGTTTCACTTAAATAAGTGTGTTTTCGGGGGTTTTCTGAATGTTATATAGTTTGATTCGTGTCTAATCTGTGTGGGTAGGCTGTTCCACTTTTGTGTGATGCCCTATAGACCTGGATGCCAAGTGCCTACCTGAAGCTCAGCCTGACAAAGACTTGATTCTCTGTAAATGGCTGATTGACATGAAGCTCAAACGGTTCACGAATTAACTCTCACCGAGTGCAGCATATCTACCCTATCATCGAATGTGACCTCTCATTTAATGCATTGCTAAGAAGACCAAAAAGCATGATACTAGTGTGTGCTCCTCCAGAAAGTCCAGACCTCATCTTTGCCCTGAGTTTCAGAGAAGTTGTTCAAGTCCTGGTCCTCTCCAACCTGAAAAGTTGGCAATGCCCTACATGCAGGAGTCCCAAATGCCACCTCGCCCCCTCTAAAACCAGTCCAGCCTGCTGCAGCAAGCCTCCGCACAGGACTCATAAAATGTGACCACATCACAGAACTGGACTGACTAACCCTTCAAGTATGTACCATGTTCAAGACAGGGTACATCACCTACAAAGCAGTTACAACAAAAGCACCACTCTACTTGATTTGGAAACTCCACTAGGAACCATGAAATCAACAAACTGGAAACAAAGAACTGTAAGAATGAAAAAACTAGAAACCATGCTTTTATTCAGCTACGCACCCTGGCCTTAGTCATTCCTGACTTGCCTGTGCACTATTGTTCCAACCAGTGGGTAGTAGCATGAAGGTTTTCTTCGCATTTCAAATGCACATCCTGATTCAGAAAGAAAGTGTGCTTTGAAATTTGCAGAAAATGAGCATATCAGAAGGCGCAGCTTTTTGCACGCAAGTAAAGAGGGGTACCCGCAAGCGCATCCCATCACTTGCTTGAACAAAGGTTGTATGAATTCTGCACATTATTTTATGAGTAGAAAGTGAGTCCAACTATCCTGTGTATTCATCCTGGAAGAAAGATTGCTCACCTGTACAACTAAAGTCCGTTAATGGGTCCCGCAGGTCCACTGCCAATGGAAAGCCAGTTGGATGTCAACTCTGGAAAATCACGGATATTGTTGGAAGTTGAAAAGAGCTGATTGACCAAGAAGGGATTGAAGGGACTTCCTGCTTGCTCCTTGAATGAAAGAGATACAGACTATGTCCCAGTAATAGAGAATCATAGCCAGCATTATGAGCAGCTGGAATGACATAGGTAAGCAAAATATGTAAAACCGTTCAATAGTCAGAAGACACAGATCCTGTTCCAATCTCTGAATATGCTATGTCATAGTGCGGAGGATGTAGTGGCAGGCAGAGGATATTATTAAAACGTACAGACTGAGGGATAGCTACAGTTGTGTTCAGGCGTTTTATAAATCATATCATATCTCAGGGATAATATACCATATACCACCCTGAGCTAATTGTCAGAGACAAAGCCAAGGGCTATTAGTGGGTGACGCGTCATCATCCCATGCGATAATAACCCCTCTTGTATTGTACTGTATGAGGAATTATAAAGCACAACAAAGACCAAAAGGCATCAAGGCGCTGGGGGAAGAAACCCACCGGAGAGGAGAGGAGATCTACCCATTTAAAAGAGAAATGTTTTTAGCTGCTTACAAAAGATGGCTAGGACATGGGTGCTCCTGATGTGCAAAAGAAGAGCATTCCACAAAGTCGGGGCCAGTACAGAAAAGGATCTGCCCCCCGCACGAGAGCGTTGAAAGTGGGGGGACAGTCCACAGGAACAGAGCGTAGCACTCTCCTGGGCTGGTAAAAAGATAATTTTGCCTGTAGGAACTTAGCGCCCATGGAGTGGATAGCACGATGTACTGTGCATAAAACCAACTTTATCCGGGTTCTGACGGGCAGCCAATAAAGGTGCCGAAGGAGGTCTTGAGAATGGGTAAGGCGAGGGGCATTGAGAGCCAGCCTGGCTGCCGCATTCTGGAGGACCTGCAGTCATTGAAGCAAAGCGTCTGGCTGGCCAATGTAGATCTTGAGATCTATAAGGCTATTGCACCTGTAGTTGTGCAAATAAAAAGTAAGGTGGTATTGTTGGGAAAAGCAATGTGCATGAAATGGATGTACACATGTTGGGTTTCATTGCTGTTTGTTAGTTTGAGGAATTGAACTATACATGTTCTTTTCGGCCCATGCATGGGTGAAGACAGTTGTTTCTGTGCTGCTGGTCAGGCTGCTGCTGAGGCCAGAATGTTTGAAATAATGTCTATACCAGAGATGATAGACTGCATTCTCAGCATTCTGATTGGCTGAGAGGGGGAAGCCATTCACATACTCGTATTGTTTTATGCACAATGCTCAAGAAATGAATATATCTTGGGAGGATAGCTCAGGGGCAACGTGCTCACCTTGGAAGCAAGATGACACGTAGCAAAACAGGTTCGATCCCCGCTCCCCGGTTCTAAACACGTCATAAATAACCTATCTTATCATACACGTATATTCATGAAGAAATAGCTGCTGAAAGTAACTACCCTCCCTGGTTAAATAGCTTTTTTTTGGCCAAAGCACGTGGACTTAACTAATATACAGTAGTGTCACTTGAAAAATCCCGAATTAACTTGTGAAACCGTTGAAACAGTTCTGTTTACAAAACCCGAACCTGCTCTCAATTCCATGCCAGCGTATGTTTTGTTCACATGGATTTATTGTCAGTTATTTCTAATGCCGCTGTATAAGCAACAATCTAGATAACGAGTCGTGGGTGATGAACAGCAAACACACCCCATATAGTCATAACATGGCAGGGTGCGACGGACAAAAGAGGTGTGTGTGTGTGTCACAGCAGGGCGTCAGTGCTGAGGTTGTGATTCTGCTCGCTTCCGGACGCATGGGAAAACATTGCCACATAGGCCTTCAGAGTTCAGACTCAGGTCCGCGTGCGCAGCTCGCGTCGTGCGTGGCGTGACGTCAAGCGCTCAGGGTGGTGTCACCTAGTTTACAGTATAATACAGTATATTAATTATTATACTTCTGGTATTAGAGCGAGCTTCTGGTATTAGAGCGCGCTTAAATCGTTTTATGAACGTAACTCTGGGTTACATGAATGAGAGCAAGAGCCACGTTTGCAAACCATCCCCATACACTGGGTGTAAAGTCCTTGACCAGTCACCCATAATCTATGTCCATCTGTTTTCTCTGATTCAGATGCTGACCTGCAGACCAGTTGCCCCTCTGCATGTTTCATGTTTTGGGGTTTTTATGTTTCTTGTATTGTTGGTGGGCTGTGGCGGGATCTGCACCTGCAGAACCGAATCCAGGAGCCATGTTGTTTCTGTAGTTCTCGTGATGGACCTCCCTGCGCACCCAAATATGCTTTAGGCCATGCAGTGGAGTGTTTGAGACATGGCCCCTAAGTCTCCTCCAGCTGTGTTGTGCTGGATGAGTACTGTTTCCCGTCTGTATAAACCGGCAGTAAGGTCTTAAAGGCGCAGTACCCACCTGTTTATTCTCCTATCCCTTGGCACTGAGATCCGCCCCTCTTGCTGTATAATGAAAAGGGGGCAGGAAGGAACTGTTGATTATGTGGAGTGTGACCAAGTCCTATTGCTTGCTCTGCCAATAGTTGAGAGATCGACTCTGGGCCAGTGGATGAGCCTGTGGGCAGAATGGGGAGGATCCCAATGACACATTCCCTCTGTCTGGCAGTGGCAGATTTAAGGCAAAGGGCCCCTTGAGCAGCACCTCAAACAGGGCCCTAGGTGGGCGGGTCATAGAGGCGGAGCTTTGGATGGGCAGAGTTAATTGTGGCCACAAGTGCACAATGGCAAATTTTGGGGACAAAAGCTATTTTTTATTAAGTTGTCTTTATTACAGTTACATAGGGATCTGACTAACTGGAAACAGCTGGGCCTCCTCAGCAGGCTTTGCTATCAATGCTAAATATTCTAAACCTAGACAACATACGTGTCCTTGTAGCAGAAAAGTGATGTCATTCTATTTGTGCGGGCGTTGCTGCAGCCATGCATTGCAAAACGGCAGAATGATGGTGTTAAGCTTTGGCTGCACGGGTTGGAGAGTGAAAACCTCAGATCTATATAGAGGTGGTGTACTGTAGAGTAGGGGTGTACCGAACTTCTGCTTTGAGTAAGTATTCGGCCGAATTCCGGCTGAAAAAAAGCTATTCGGCTCTTGCCGAATACTTTGACATTTTCGTTTGAATACAATGCAACAGAAACTCAGAAAGGCAAATATAGACTTCAGTTTGCATAAGTGAATAGAATTGGACCAGACACTCAGTCACAAGACGAGACAAATTGCTAACACACAGCTGTAAAATATCTTATATTGTAATCTGCTCTTTAGGGCATGTTTTGTTACAGATTCTTAGACATAAAAGGTGCTCATTTTATACTTAGCGTGCAACAATGCAGGAAAATCTTTTCTTTTGGCGGATGTTTATATGCAAACTGAAAGAAGTGTGCATATTTCACTTTAGGATACTTTCAGTTCCTGTCATATCACTTCCCATTGTGTACATTATAGTCCCTGCCTTTTCTTTTTTTAAGGACTTGAGTTCTGAGTTTAACATTTTCTGATATTTTATCAGGCATCATAAGTTGCATATGTTTGTGTATTGGCGAGAAGGAGTGGTGAGGATAAGTGAACAGTGAGCAGCATTTCTTTGGGTGGGGTGAATAGTTGCGAGATAAGTTCACCCATTTCAGATTTACTCTTGACTTGTGTCCTGCATGAGCCGACATGAACCACTTTATACATTTCTATGTGAGCTGCAGAGAAGTTTAGAAACTCAACTGCATCGACTTTGCAACTGGATAGATGCATCCGATTCACAAAGGCAGTTGCAATTTGCAATATCCATTTTGTTCATTGCAACCTAGTCCTTTGCATTAGTGAAGCCTCCTACTTTAGCTGGCACTGGTCTTGAATATATATGCAACAACCTTCTGTACACTTGTACCCTTCATGTTGGTTAAATCTGCTTTTGTTCTGGCTTTTATATTTTAAATAAAGATGCTAAATTAATTACAATGAAGAGAAATAAAAGTATTGAATGCATTTAAAATGGTGCTTTATTTGTTTTTTATGAATGTGTTTTTTCGAGGTTTGGAACATGATTTATTATATAAAGGAACTATTCGGCTTCATATTCGGCTTCGGCCGAATAGTTGACACACTATTCGGTATTCGGCTGAATACTAAATATGCTATTCGGCACAGCCCTACTGTAGAGTATGGAATTACAGAGCCCTTTACAATATTCTCATCAGTCCGTTTACAACCTCTCTGCTCCTCCGTGTGTTCATTCACCCACTCAAGGGCTGGCCCATACATCTGCTCGCCCATCTCTCCCTCACTGGGAGCCATGCAGAGGTGCTGGCTCTCGGCAGGCAAAACATGATGCCCCCTGGCGGGAACACTCTACCTGGCTCACCACTCATTGCATCTAATGGCAGCAAATCAGAACGCCTATAGGTGCTAGCACCCCACACCTAGCACCCCCCCTTCCTTTCACCACCTATTCCCCTCCTAAAGACCAGGGAACTTGCCTCATCCAACACGGAGGGTGAGGAAAGTGGGCGGAAGGATGAATCAGTGGCATTCCAAAACCATCTGTAATAAACCCATTAAAGAGCTCATTGTGCTCATACATACATCCATACTTACATAAATAAATAGGCCGAAATGTGCCGCTCAAAGAGCACATTAATGTTCATGTCCTTTCCCAAAAGGCTGATTCATCCCCTCCACTTACCCTTTTCTCTCTTCCTCCCCCACCTCTTTTGCCCCCTGAAGCAACTTGCATGCATGCTGCTCCTAACAGAAACCAAATACGTATATTGCAACGTGGTATTGCAATGGTGGGTGAAATCAGCAATTTCATGCATTTTCCTCAAGGGAAATTTATCGTTTCATGTTTTTTTGCGTCAGGCAAAACAGCGTCAAAGGACACATTGACCCGAAGCAGCTAACACTGAGAACAATTGCCCATCTGCCGAAGTGTAACATTAGGCATTTGTTGGCGATTCTGCGTTCTTTTGTGAATACTTGGCCCAACCCTGGCCTGGACCACAGTCTTCTACTTAATCTGGTAAAGCACGCTGGCACACAGTTGGTCCACACATGCATATGGGCACCTGCCGAGCACCAACGGCCGATGGCTCGTGGGCCCCCGGGGCTCAGAACCGGGCCTGCAGGGGGCTGGGGTGTCAGATGAGTACAAGGGCAGTGAATATGGCAAAGGAAATGTGCACAAGATCACACAATGAATAGCCTTCAGTCAAATAACAAGCACACAGGAACCAAGACACATATATACTAAAACCCAGGAGTGCAAATAGTGTGACAATACGAATAAATAAAAAGGGATGTGGGGTAAGCACTTAGAAGTTCCTCATGGTTACAAGGAAAGTCGGCGAGCTCCTTATCCACAATTGCTGTTACAGGTACTGACAGTGCTAAGCCCACATACAGGGCAAGCAAAGACAATATCTGTGTGCTAACATTCTTGATGGTATTGAATAAGGTAACTTAAAAACAGTACTCACGAGGACGAGAAATACCACTTCAATGTCAGCAAGCCCACAAACCCTGTTGATCAAACAGGGACCCAGAAAGGCTAGAACAGCAATGGGAGGATAACTAAATACATAAGACGCAAGACAAGGGGCAAGTAGGAATAGTGATTACAGAATAGTGAGGAAAACATAGGCATTCACACAGGAGCTAGCAACAACAGCACACCCCACCTAATAATCATTGGGAAAATAAATGCAGAAGTGCAAGGGAAAACCTGGAATGAATTCCAAGAGAAAGTAAAGGGACAGGAGCAGAGAAAACGTAATTACAAAGGCAAACCTCCCCTACCCATCCAAGGAAAAAGGCAGGAAGCTAAATCTATAAAGAGGAAAGACTAAAGCATCAAGGTTTACAGCAGCAAAGTGCAAAGTCAAAGAAATCTAGAACACAGGCAAACTGGGTTGCATCCAAAAGTAAAGCACTGACAAATGCTGCCTGCGAACAGAGGAAGACAGAAAAGAAATCTAGGAAGCAGAAATCAATTAAGCACATTAAATTCGAAATCCAGGGATAAGGAACAAGAAATAGAAACTAGGAACAAGGGACCAGTCACAAATAGGAACACTGCATCAATGACCAGCGCTGGACTAAAGCAAACTGAGGCTCTTAAAGCTGCTTAACGAGCACATGCCTCAGGTGTGCTGCTTGCTGCACCTGCAGCCACAGGTGTTGCCTGTCCTCCACCCAACCTTGTCCTGCAAGGGTGGAGATGAAGCAGTGGGCCAGGCATTCTGGGAAGCATAGTCAATTGATTAAAGCAGCATGCTGGCTGCCAAAAACCTGGAATGGATCCGGAAGGGAAGTAGCTTGGAAAATAAGGATTTCGCGCTCCCACTTCATCACAGCACGGTAGCATAAGGTTCGGAACAGAAAATCCAGTAGGGAATAAACCCCATATCATGCCCCCAAGTGGCGGGAATGGGAGCTACGAGAGCGAATCGTGACAGGGGGAGGGAGTAGAGGGGGAAGTGGATTGCCGCTCCTCTTTGCTGAAGCATCCGAAAGGGGTAGGATATGGGAGGGGGGCAGAGAAGGAGAAAAGGAGGTGAGGTGAAGGTGCCCAGAACCATTCCCAAGGCGAAGTTTGTATCCCGGCTTGTTAGAAGCTGGACTGACGTCACAGCGGAAAGGGCCCTGTGCTGTGTGGAAGGAGCGTGGCCTAGCACAGCGGCCCGCTCGCCATTTGTCTGAATGGCGACCGTTAAGTCTGCCTCTGCTGTCTGGGCTGCTTGGCAGGTCTCTGCCACAATGATACTAACACACTCCTTCCCAAAGTACCCCAAATGTTATTGGGTCACACCTCCCGCACCAACAGCATAGAACAACCCACTACTGGCACCAAATGGCAAAAAGGGGCAACCGATCTGCCCCCAATCTTGGAGCACCAGCGGCACAAATCTTGTCGGTCACATAAGGTTTGTGGTACCGTCCAACTCCACGGATTGGCCCACGAGATCCATGTCTACATTAAACAAAGTCCACGAAAATGCTGCTCCAATATAAAACATATGAGGTATGCGACAAAGACAAAAACCCTTAGCCCTTCCAGAACAATCATACCTTACTAGTAGAACAACCTCAAAAGCAGCTCTCCCTGCCCGTTACAGGTGCAAGAGGCTTCCAAAATGGCACCCAGGTCTACATATACTTGGGACTGCCCTTCCAGCATCCCTCTGACCCACAAGAAGTTAAGGGCCACAACCAATCAAAGACCTCAATCCCTAACCCTTCACAGTTGTAGGCCTTTAGTGGAAGTCCCACCCAAGAGAAGGAGGGAGAGCCCTATATAAGCCGAATGACAGAGTCGGGCATTTTTGGTCGTTTTAAAAGGTAGTGGGTTTTGGTGCACATGCAAGGACGGTGAAGGAGTGGAGGCTGACGGAGAGAAGAGGGGAAGGAGGTAGTGAAGAGTTAGAGGAGATGGAAAGGAGGGAGGAGGTCAAATCTAGTGGGGGCAAAGGCAATTGGTAACATTAGTGGATACGAGGGAGGAGGAAAGATCTGCACCAGGAGGAGGTAGTAACATCAGAGGAGAGGTGGTAAAATCTGGAGTTGGGTTGAAGAAGGTAGAAACATCAGAAGAAAGGAAGCAGGAGGTCAAACCTTGACTAGAGTGAAGGGAAGTCATAATGTAAGGACAGGAGGGGAGGAAACCCCTGGAGTGGAAAGACAGAGAAGGATGTGGTAACAGCTGGAGGAGGAAATAGCAATGACAGGAAGGAACAGGGAGGTTGGGTTGGGCCAAAGCAGGTAAGAGGCAGCAGGAGGCACGAGGCACCAGTACGCAGAGCAGAACAATCTGGTCTCTAGATGCAAGGAGACTGAAGGTGCTACCCCTAAAATGAAGGAGGGGCCAGTTGTCAAGAGGAGCCCAGACGAAGACTGCTGGCTCCAACGTCCAGACCTTGAAAAGCTTCAGTACTCCCTGCAGCTAGTCGAGGGGATGCAACAGTGAATCAACCATGGGCCCTAAGAAGGTGACCCTAACTTGGACTTGAGAGAGACACTTCTTCCGGGTATCTGTGGGTATGGTACATGGGAAATTCTGCTACATGGCAGTTGGTAAAGAAGTGGGAAAACGGCATGGGACAAGATGGTGAGAGACTTGTTTTTTTCTTTCTTTGGTTATCGTGAGGATTACTTTCATTTGGACCTTTGGATTTTTTGTGCACAGTTTAAAGAATAAAGGCATGCTTCTGAGTCCAGTCTTTTGTGCCTCCCACTTGGCCATCCCTGACAGAGGCTGTATTTATTTTTTTTATTTTATTTATATATTTATAACGCGCCGCAGCTCGCGAGCATCAGGGCGCGACAAGAACACGAAAAAGACAGAGGTCACAGGACTACGTAAAAAGAAAAGAGGAGGACTCAGGGGAGTCCAGGCTGAAAAATTAACGAATTACCGGAAAAGTAACATTTTCAGCTGCTTCCTGAATAAAGAGTGACTGCTTTCCAGTCTGAGGTTATCTGGAAGCTCGTTCCAGAGTGCAATAGCTTTGGTGGGAAAAGCTCTCCCAAGTCCAGTAGCTTTGATTCTGGGGTGGCTAACTTTAAGTAGCCGTTTTTTGGCTGATCTTAGGCAACGGCTTGGTTCATACCAGTGAAATTCCCTTTTGAGGTAGGATGGGGCCGTGCCGAATAGACAGCGGTGGACAAGAGTCAGCAATTTGAATTTAATAGGCTCCTCCATGGCGAGCCAGTGGAGACCTATTTGGTCGTGGGTGATGTGCTCGCGCTTGGATTTCCCGGTGATAGTCCTAACAGCGTTGTTCTGGATTATCTGGCATTGTTTGATGCAGGAGTTGCTTGAACCAAGCATCAACGCATTCCCATAATCCAGTCGGGACATAATCGTGGCTCTAGCGATGGTGGCGCTGTTTTTGGCGTTGAGATATGGCCTAATACGGCGTAATAATCTCTGGTAGTATTGTAGATGATCCCCGGCCCATTGTACTGACTGATATTTCAATTGGGGGGCTGTGACCTTGGTATAATGGTGCAATCTCCCATCCCGACTTATTGCGAGTAGGCCTGCTATCTGGTATGGAGGTATCTAAATCCTTTGGGTTTGGTGTTGCAGTCGAAACCATGCTGTGCAGGGTCATTTGTCTTTTTACTCCTCCAATCCAATCTCAGATTCTGTGATTGCAATCCGGGTAGGGGGCTTCAGTTTAATGGGGGCTGTGTAAACCACTCGACTTCTTAATGTTGGAGTCTTTGCGCGCGTACGTTATTGGGTACCATCATCTTGCTGTGGTGATTCAAACCCATCCCACCATCCTCTACTGCCTTTTGGGGAATTTCTCGGTCCAGACTCTTGGTAGTGATTAGAAACAAAACTGGCTTATGACTATCCTAGGCTAAACATGATGGCAGGTGTCACCTCAGGGAGTGGCATAGCAAGGACCTCCTTTGCTACCAAAATGAGCCTGACACCCAACCGTCCTGGGCTACATTGCATCAAGTGGTTGAGATGCCTTGCAAGGTGGAGTGGCTGTTTTCTCAAATTGAAACTTCAAAAGGATGTCAGCAGAGTCGCACTGGGGCATCAAATTGTCTCGTGCACCAACGAAAAAGCAGACCATTGTTGCTAATGGCAATTCACTTCTTGTGTGGCAGACTGTTTGAGTATACCCCAGGGTGGTGGGGTTAATAAAATGTGATGCAAATTGTGCATTTTAAAGAATATTTATTCAGTAACACCAGTCAAAACGACTAGCCGAATGGTGAAGTAACTTAACAAACTGGCCCACATGGGTAAAAAAAAAGCAGCCCACTTTGACCAAAAAAACGGGTCCACACTAGAATTTTGTTTTTGGGTTCGGGCATTGCCCTATAGCCCAGTCCAAGCCTGTCCATGTATAAACCAGAGCCCTTAAAGAGAAGTGTCACTGATAAACTCTTAACAATCTCCATTGAAGGCTGCTGACAGACACTGGGTGACTGCATAAATGAAACCATGAGCAAGTAAGGTGGAACTTCGCTTCACAACTGATCATCTGTTACTCTGCAGATTTTACTGGGGGGAAATATCAGTAAAATCCGCAGATTGCTAAAAGCGAGCGCATTCCATAAGCAACTAATGCAGATCCGTCATCATCTCAGGGCTCAAGTCAAGAGTACACGCGGGTGGACAGAGTCCACACGTTTTTTTCAGAGAGTGGACTCGCCCCCCCCGCCCCCCCAGCTAAAATGAGAACCAGTAAATGTCCTCTTTGAATTCTTATATTTAAGCTGAACCACAGTCATCAGGTTTGCAGGCCAGACACTTCACCACTGCACTATATAACCCAATGAAAATGACAACTAAAGGGGAAATCTCCCATTTTGGTACTGCAAGTTCCAGGGAAAACATTTCTGTTGGTTCTTGGAGTTTAAAACATGCACACCTTTTAACGTTTTCAAAAACACAATTAGAAACAAATATCCTCTCTTGGTTTTGAGTGTGTGTTCATTTTATGCAAGGCACATGCCATTCGTCCTGAGCAATTTGGGTTGTTATGCAAAGCCAATTTAATGAAATGTGAACATTTCACCTTGATATGCTAGTTTTTGACAACGTCACATCCCATTGCGTTTGTTGATGAGTCCCCCCACTTTTATTTTTAGGACTTGACTCCTGAATCATTAATCGGATGCTGGCAGATGAGCATCTGTTAGTGAGAGGTGGCGCGGATGGGCTGGCGGGCACATAAGCTTCTTTCTGGGACCGCTCCCGAGACAGTGAAAACCTTGGAAAACCACTGGCGTGGCAAATTAGGTCAAAAACCAAGTGTAAATGTTTTGCACATGGTTATTTACATTTCTCTTATGGTTCTCGGAAATTAGAAAACGACTCCCGAAATCTGTCCCATTCTCACAGAGGATTTTTTGTCAGGACTCCCTATGTTGGCAGATAAGGCATAGTGAGATTGACAGGGTAATTCATAGAAAATCGCACAAAAGTGGCGCACGCGACTGGCGCACGGCATGCCCGTGCGAATGTCTGCGCCAGCCGCGTGCGCTAAAATCGATTTCCGCGCACAGCGTATTCATGGATTTTCACATCCAAAACCAGCCGTGACGCAGCGTGGCGCAGCGACCCTGCATCAGCACCAGTTACGCCCCCAAGAACGCCCTCGCGCAAGGAAAAGCCTTCAAAATCCCCAAATAATCGCAAAGGGCTGCGCTAACCCTGGACCAGTTCACAGGGCTGGCAAACAGCAAACGCCAAGCGGGGAACGTGTATTACAGGGGTTCGTGGGAAGTATCACACGCGATTCCAGCAGGGTACGTGTATTTCAGGGGTGCGCGGGAAGTTCCACACGCGATTTCAGCAGGGTATGTGTATTTCAGGGGTGCGCGGGAAGTTCCACACGCGATTGGCCCCGTGCGAGCAGGGTACGTGTATTCCAGGGGTGCGCGGGAAGTTCCACACGCGATTGGCCCCGTGCGAGCAGGGTACGTGTATTCCAGGGGTGCGCGGGAAGTTCCACACGCAATTTCAGCAGGTTACGTGTATTTCAGGGGTGCGAGGGAAGTTCCACACGCGATTGGCCCCGTGCGAGCAGGGTACGTGTACTTCAGGGGTGCGCGGGAAGTTCCACACGCGATTGGCCCCGTGCGAGCAGGGTACGTGTATTTCAGGGGTGCACAGGAAGTTCCACACACGATTTCAGCAGGGTACGTGTATTTCAGGGGTTCTGGGGAGTACTACACGTGAATTGGCCGTGTGGGTCCTCCCAGGTGTTCACTCTACAACCTCCACGGCCCCTGCAGGCAGCCCACATCACGGGGGACTACCCTGCACCCCTGCTCATGTCCCGCACGCAGCCCATCCACCATGGGCATGCCCCGCAGCCAACCCACATGTCACCTTGCACTACTGATCAACAATTCATGTCTCCCACCACCCCCACCCCCAGCAGTGCAGGGGCAGCCTCCACCAGGCCCCCACCCATGTCTACCACCACCCCCCAGCCACCAGGGGCAGCCTCCACCAGGTCCCCACCCATGTCTCCCACCACCCCCACCCCCCAGCAGTGCAGGGGCTGCCTCCACCAGGCCCCCACCCATGTCTACCACCACCCCCACCCCCCAGCCACCAGGGGCAGCCTCCAACAGGCCCCCACTCATGTCCCCTATTACCCCCACCCCCCAGGAGTGCAGGGGCAGCCTCCAACAGGCCCCCACTCATGTCCCCTATTACCCTCACCCCCCAGCAGTGCAGGGGCAGCCTCCAACAGGCCCCCACTCATGTCTCCCACCACCCCCACCACCCAGCAGTGCAGGGGCAGCCACCACCAGGCCCCCACCCATGTCTACCACCACCCCCACCCCCCAGCCACCAGGGGCAGCCTCCACCAGGCCCCCACTCATGTCTCCCACCACCCTCACCCCCCAGCAGTGCAGGGGCAGCCTCCAACAGGCCCCCACTCATGTCCCCTATTACCCCCACCCCCAGCAGTGCAGGGGCAGCCTCCAACAGCCCCAACTCATGTCCCCTATTACCCCCACCCCGCAGCAGTGCAGGGGCAGCCTCCAACAGGCCCCCACTCATGTCCCCTATTACCCCCACCCCCCAGCAGTGCAGGGGCAGCCACCACCAGGCCCCCATCCATGTCTACCACCACCTCCACCCCCCAGCCACCAGGGGCAGATTCCACCAGGCCCCCACTCATGTCCCCTATTACCCCCACCCTCCAGCAGTGCAGGGGCAGCCTCCAACAGGCCCCCACTCATGTCTCCCACCACCCCCACCCCCCAGCAGTGCAGGGGCAGCCACCACCAGGCCCCCATCCATGTCTACCACCACCCCCACCCCCCAGCCACCAGGGGCAGATTCCACCAGGCCCCCACTCATGTCTACCACCACCCCCACCCCCCAGCCACCAGGGGCAGCCTCCACCAGGCCCCCACCCATGTCTCCCACCACCCCACCCCCCAGCAGTGCAGGGACAGCCTCCACCAGGCCCCACTCATGTCTCCCACCACCCCCACCCCTCAGCAGTGCAGCCTCCACCAGGCCCCCACTCATGTCTCCCACCACCCCCACCCCCCCAGCCACCAGGGGCAGATACCACCAGGCCCCCACTCATGTCTCCCACCACCCCCAACCCCCAGCAGTGCAGGGGCAGCCTCCACCAGGCCCCCACCCATGTCTACCCCCACCCCCCAGCCACCAGGGGCAGCCTCCACCAGGCCCCCACCCATGTCTACCACCACCCCCACCCCCCAGCCACCAGGGGCAGATTCCACCAGGCCCCCACTCATGTCTCCCACCACCCCCACCCCCCAGCAGTGCAGGGGCAGCCTCCAACAGGTCCCCACTCATGTCCCCTATTACCCCCAACCCCCAGCAGTGCAGGGGCAGCCTCCAACAGGCCCCCACTCATGTCCCCTATTACCCCCATCCCCCAGCAGTGCAGGGGCAGCCTCCAACAGGCCCCCACTCATGTCTCCCACCACCCCCACCCCCAGCAGTGCAGGGGCAGCCACCACCAGGCCCCCGCCCATGTCTCCCACCACCCCCACCCCCCAGCCACCAGGGGCAGCCTCCACCAGGCCCCCACTCATGTCTCCCACCACCCCCACCCCCCAGCAGTGCAGGGGCCGCCTCCAACAGGCCCCCACTCATGTCTCCTATTACCCCACCCCTTAGCAGTGCAGGGGCAGCCTCCAACAGGCCCCCACTCATGACCCCTATTACCCCCACCGCCCAGCAGTGCAGGGGCATCCTCCAACAGGCCCCCACTCATGTCCCCCATTACCCCCAACCTCCAGCAGTGCAGGGGCAGCCTCCAACAGGCCCCCACTCATGTCTCCCACCACCCCCACCCCCCAGCAGTGCAGGGGCAGCCACCACCAGGCCCCCACCCATGTCTACCACCACCCCAGCCACCAGGGGCAGCCTCCACCAGGCCCCCACCCATGTCTACCACCACCCCCACCCCCAAAGACCAGGGGCAGATTCCACCAGGCCCCCACTCATGTCTACCACCACCCCCACCCCCCAGCCACCAGGGGCAGCCTCCACCAGGCCCCCACCCATGTCTCCCACCACCCCCCAGCAATGCAGGGGCAGCCTCCACCAGGCCCCCACCCATGTCTACCACCACCCCCACCCCCCAGCCACCAGGGGCAGCCTCCACTAGGCCCCCACGCATGTCTCCCACCACCCCCACCCCCGAGCAGTGCAGGGGCAGCCTCCACCAGGCCCCCACTCATGTCTCCCACCACCCCCACCCCCCAGCAGTGCAGGGGCAGCCTCCACCAGGCCCCCACTCATGTCTCCCACCACCCCCACCCCCCAGCCACCAGGGGCAGATACCACCAGGCCCCCACTCATGTCTCCCACCACCCCCATCCCCCAGCAGTGCAGGGGCAGCCTCCACCAGGCCCCCACCCATGTCTACCACCACCCCCACCCCCCAGCCACCAGGGGCAGCCTCCACCAGGCCCCCACCCATGTCTACCACCACCCCCGCCCCCCAGCCACCAGGGGCAGATTCCACCAGGCCCCCACTCATGTCTCCCACCACCCCCACCCCCCAGCAGTGCAGGGGCAGCCTCCAACAGGCCCCCACTCATGTCCCCTATTACCCCCACCCCCCAGCAGTGCAGGGGCAGCCTCCAAAAGGCCCCCACTCATGTCCCCTATTACCCCCACCCCCAAGCAGTGCAGGGGCAGCCTCCAACAGGCCCCCACTCATGTCTCCCACCACCCCCACCCCCCAGCAGTGCAGGGGCAGCCACCACCAGGCCACCACCCATGTCTACCACCACCCCCACCCCCCAGCCACCAGGGGCAGCCTCTACCAGGCCCCCACCCATGTCTACCACCACCCCCACCCCCCAGCCACCAGGGGCAGATTCCACCAGGCCCCCACTCATGTCTCCCACCACCCCCACCCCCCAGCCACCAGGGGCAGATACCACCAGGCCCCCACTCATGTCTCCCACCACCCCCATCCCCCAGCAGTGCAGGGGCAGCCTCCACCAGGCCCCCACCCATGTCTACCACCACCCCCACCCCCCAGCCACCAGGGGCAGCCTCCACCAGGCCCCCACACATGTCTCCCACCACCCCCACCCCACAGCAGTGCAGCGGCAGCCTCCACCAGGCCCCCACTCATGTCTCCCACCACCCCCACCCCCAGCGGTGCAGGGGCAGCCTCCACCAGGCCCCCACTCATGTCTCCCACCACCCCCACCCCCCAGCGACCAGGGGCAGATACCACCAGGCCCCCACTCATGTCTCCCACCACCCCCACCCACCAGCAGTGCAGGGGCAGCCTCCACCAGGCCCCCACCCATGTCTACCACCAGCCCCACCCCCCAGCCACCAGGGGCAGCCTCCACTAGGCCCCCACCCATGTCTACCACCACCCCCACCCCCCGGCAGTGCAGGGGCAGCCACCACCAGGCCCCCACCGATGTCCACCACCACCCCCACCCCCCAGCCACCAGGGGCAGCCTCCACCAGGCCCCCACCCATGTCTACCACCACCCCCACCCCCCAGCCACCAGGGGCAGATTCCACCAGGCCCCCACTCATGTCTACCACCACCCCCACCCCCCAGCCACCAGGGGCAGATTCCACCAGGCCCCCACTCATGTCCCCCTGCAACCCCACCTCCCAGCAGTGCAGGGGCAGCCTCCACCAGGCCTCCACTCATGTCCAACTCATGTTCCCCTGCACCCCCACCCCCCAGCACTGTGGGGCACCTGCCAGCAGGCCCCTACTCATGTCCAACTCATGTTCCCCTGCACCCCCACCCCCCAGCACCGTGGGGCACCTGCCAGCAGGCCCGCACTCATGTCCAACTCATGTTCCCCTGCACCCCACCCCCCAGCACCGTGGGGCACCTGCCAGCAGGCCCCCACACATGTCCAACTCATGTTCCCATGCACCCCCACCCCCCAGCACCGTGGGGCACCTGCCAGCAGGCCCCCACTCATGTCCAACTCATGTTCCCCTGCACCCCCACCCCCCAGCACCGTGGGGCATCTGCCAGCAGGCCCCCACTCATACCCCCACTCATGTCTCCCACCACCCCCACCCCTCAGCAGTGCAGCCTCCACCAGGCCCCCACTCATGTCTCCCACCACCCCCACCCCCCAGCCACCAGGGGCAGATACCACCAGGCCCCCACCCATGTCTACCACCACCCCCACCCCCCAGCCACCAGGGGCAGCCTCCACCAGGCCCCCACCCATGTCTACCACCACCCCCACCCCCCAGCCACCAGGGGCAGATTCCACCAGGCCCCCACTTATGTCCCCCTGCAACCCCACCTCCCTGCAGTGCAGGGGCAGCCTCCACCAGGCCTCCACTCATGTCCAACTCATGTTCCCCTGCACCCCCACCCCCCAGCACTATGGGGCACCTGCCAGCAGGCCCCCACTCATGTCCAACTCATGTTCCCCTGCACCCCCACCCCCCAGCACCGTGGGGCACCTGCCAGCAGGCCCCCACTCATGTCCAACTCATGTTCCCCTGCACCCCACCCCCCAGCACCGTGGGGCACCTGCCAGCAGGCCCCCACACATGTCCAACTCATGTTCCCATGCACCCCCACCCCCCAGCACCGTGGGGCACCTGCCAGCAGGCCCCCACTCATGTCCAACTCATGTTCCCCTGCACCCCCACCCCCCAGCACCGTGGGGCATCTGCCAGCAGGCCCCCACTCATGCCCCCACTCATGTCTCCCACCACCCCCACCCCTCAGCAGTGCAGCCTCCACCAGGCCCCCACTCATGTCTCCCACCACCCCCACCCCCCAGCCACCAGGGGCAGATACCACCAGGCCCCCACCCATGTCTACCACCACCCCCACCCCCCAGCCACCAGGGGCAGCCTCCACCAGGCCCCCACCCATGTCTACCACCACCCCCACCCCCCAGCCACCAGGGGCAGATTCCACCAGGCCCCCACTCATGTCTCCCACCACCCCCACCCCCCAGCCACCAGGGGCAGCCTCCAACAGGCCCCCACTCATGTCCCCTATTACCCCCACCCCCCAGCAGTGCAGGGGCAGCCTCCAACAGGCCCCCACTCATGTCCCCTATTACCCCCATCCCCCAGCAGTGCAGGGGCAGCCTCCAACAGGCCCACACTCATGTCTCCCACCACCCCCACCCCCAGCAGTGCAGGGGCAGCCACCACCAGGCCCCTACCCATGTCTACCACCACCCCCACCCCCCAGCCACCAGGGGCAGCCTCCACCAGGCCCCCACTCATGTCTCCCACCACCCCCACCCCCCAGCAGTGCAGGGGCAGCCTCCAACAGGCCCCCACTCATGTCCCCTATTACCCCACCCCTGAGCAGTGCAGGGGCAGCCTCCAACAGGCCCCCAATCATGACCCCTATTACCCCCACCGCCCAGCAGTGCAGGGGCAGCCTCCAACAGGCCCCCACTCATGTCCCCATTACCCCCAACCCCCAGCAGTGCAGGGGCAGCCACCACCAGGCCCCCACCCATGTCTACCACCACCCCAGCCACCAGGGGCAGCCTCCACCAGGCCCCCACCCATGTCTACCACCACCCCCACCCCCCAGCCACCAGGGGCAGATTCCACCAGGCCCCCACTCATGTCTACCACCACCCCCACCCCCCAGCCACCAGGGGCAGCCTCCACCAGGCCCCCACCCATGTCTCCCACCACCCCCCAGCAATGCAGGGGCAGCCTCCACCAGGCCCCCACCCATGTCTACCACCACCCCCACCCCCCAGCCACCAGGGGCAGATACCACCAGGCCCCCACTCATGTCTCCCACCACCCCCATCCCCCAGCAGTGCAGGGGCAGCCTCCACCAGGCCCCCACCCATGTCTACCACCACCCCCACCCCCCAGCCACCAGGGGCAGCCTCCACCAGGCCCCCACCCATGTCGACCACCACCCCCGCCCCCCAGCCACCAGGGGCAGATTCCACCAGGCCCCCACTCATGTCTCCCACCACCCCCACCCCCCAGCAGTGCAGGGGCAGCCTCCAACAGGCCCCCACTCATGTCCCCTATTACCCCCACCCCCAAGCAGTGCAGGGGCAGCCTCCAACAGGCCCCCACTCATGTCTCCCACCACCCCCACCCCCCAGCAGTGCAGGGGCAGCCACCACCAGGCCCCCACCCATGTCTACCACCACCCCCACCCCCCAGCCACCAAGGGCAGCCTCTACCAGGCCCCCACCCATGTCTACCACCACCCCCACCCCCCAGCCACCAGGGGCAGATTCCACCAGGCCCCCACTCATGTCTACCACCACCCCCAACCCCCAGCCACCAGGGGCAGCCTCCACCAGGCCCCCACCCATGTCTACCACCCCCACCCCCCAGCCACCAGGGGCAGCCTCCACCAGGCCCCCACTCATGTCTCCCACCACGCCCATCCCCCAGCAGTGCAGCGGCAGCCTCCACCAGGCCCCCACTCATGTCTCCCACCACCCCCACCCCCAGCGGTGCAGGGGCAGCCTCCACCAGGCCCCCACTCATGTCTCCCACCACCCCCACCCCCCAGCGACCATGGGCAGATACCACCAGGCCCCCACTCATGTCTCCCACCACCCCCACCCACCAGCAGTGCAGGGGCAGCCTCCACCAGGCCCCCACCCATGTCTACCACCAGCCCCACCCCCCAGCCACCAGGGGCAGCCTCCACTAGGCCCCCACCCATGTCTACCACCACCCCCAGCCCCCAGCCACCAGGGGCAGATTCCACGAGACCCCCACTCATGTCTCCCACCACCCCCACCCCCCAGCAGTGTAGGGGCAGCTTCCAACAGGCCCCCACTCATGTCCCCTATTACCCCCACCCCCCAGCCACCAGGGGCAGCCTCCACCAGGCACCCACCCATGACTACCACCACCCCCACCCCCCAGCCACCAGGGGCAGATTCCACCAGGTCCCCACTCATGTCTACCACCACCCCCACCCCCTGCCACCAGGGGCAGCCTCCACCAGGCCCCCACTCATGTCTCCCACCACCCCCACCCCCCAGCAGTGCAGGGGCAGCCTCCAACAGGCCCCCACCCATGTCTACCACCACCCCCACCCCCAGGGGCAGCCTCCACCAGGCCCCCACTCATGTCTCCCACCACCCCCACCCCCGGCAGTGCAGGGGCAGCCACCACCAGGCCCCCACCGATGTCCACCACCACCCCCACCCCCCAGCCACCAGGGGCAGCCTCCACCAGGCCCCCACCCATGTCTACCACCACCCCCACCCCCCAGCCACCAGGGGCAGATTCCACCAGGCCCCCACTCATGTCTACCACCACCCCCACCCCCCAGCCACCAGGGGCAGATTCCACCAGGCCCCCACTCATGTCCCCCTGCAACCCCACCCCCCCAGCAGTGAAGGGGCAGCCTCCACCAGGCCTCCACTCATGTCCAACTCATGTTCCCCTGCACCCCCACCCCCCAGCACTGTGGGGCACCTGCCAGCAGGCCCCCACTCATGTCCAACTCATGTTCCCCTGCACCCCCACCCCCCAGCACCGTGGGGCACCTGCCAGCAGGCCCCCACTCATGTCCAACTCATGTTCCCCTGCACCCCACCCCCCAGCACCGTGGGGCACCTGCCAGCAGGCCCCCACACATGTCCAACTCATGTTCCCATGCACCCCCACCCCCCAGCACCGTGGGGCACCTGCCAGCAGGCCCCCACTCATGTCCAACTCATGTTCCCCTGCACCCCACCCCCCAGCACCGTGGGGCACCTGCCAGCAGGCCCCCACACATGTCCAACTCATGTTCCCATGCACCCCCACCCCCCAGCACCGTGGGGCACCTGCCAGCAGGCCCCCACTCATGTCCAACTCATGTTCCCCTGCACCCCCACCCCCCAGCACCGTGGGGCATCTGCCAGCAGGCCCCCACTCATGTCCAACTCATGTTCCCCAGCCAACATGTCATCACAATCTAGATCCCCGGTCCCCATGGTCAGCCTCCAAATGCAAAACACCCACCCGAGTATTGCATCCACCCACTCAGAAATGGAAATAACATGATAGAACTGCAATTGCAAGTTTGGAAACGAACACATGTCCCTCACATACACCCAATGGGTGTCATTGAATCTCCAAACCCGTATCATGATATGCATGAAACCAATGAGATGATACTACACATTGAAGTTTGATCTAAAAATATGTATTAAAGAAAACAAGAATTGAATCAAAAATAACAGAAATGGGAATGTAAAAAAAGTAAAAAGAAGCATGCCCATGAAAAAATGCAAAACCAAAAATCAGAATCCAAAGGAATGGTGTCCAAAGTCACAGTCCAGAAAAGAAAATCCAATGTGAAATTATAATAGAAAGCCATTGCTCCATGGGTAAATGGTAAAAAGAAACGAAAATCCAACAGTGAACTATGTACAGGTGAACAAGCCAGGGTCCATGATCCCAACAAAAGAAATGAAACCTATCTAACAACACTACCTAATAAAAAATAACTATATACAAAAATGTGGCCCATTGTCCAAAAGGTCCAAAGAAAAAGCAAAAACAAAGGAAACCTAACACTAACTACATAACTATTTACTTGGGCAGCGGGCTAGTCCAACGGCTCACTGGAAGTTGTCATGGGCCAGGGCATCATCGAACTCCTGTTCAATGGCTTGGAGGCAGGCATGTTCCCTGGCCCCGAGGTCTCGCAGGGATAAAGCAGTGTCCAGCTCCAACTCCCTGCGAAGACCCTCGAGGCACTCAGCCTGCCTCAGCGCCCTCCGCATGGAGTTCTCCGCCCTGACCATTGTGAGCCGTTCCTCCTCTGCCCGCTGCCGCTCCGCACCTATCCGCTGGCCCAACCGCTCCCATACAGAAGCCACTCCCATTCCAGGGTTCTCCTGCCCTCCGGCCGATGCCTGCACCCCTGATGTTGATGGCCCCGAGCCATGATGCCTCCCACGTCGAGCCTGCCGCTGCCTCCGACGCAACTGCCTGTGCCAGCACGACGGCACCCAGGCTGATGGTATCCACCGACGCCGTCGTGCACGTGCCCTGCCCGATGATGCCGTCACATCCTCCATCTGCTGGTGTGTCCACCCCTGCTGGACCTCCGACTCCCGACTGTGGCAGGGATGGGATCCCCACCGAGCCGGCTGCATTGGTCGGGGCAGGTCCACAGGGGGCCCTGGTGGCATCTGGGCCGGAAGACGGCATGGAGAACGACTGGTGCATAGTCTCCACAGAGGAGGAGAGGGTCGCCAGATTGGCCGATGATGACGTGCATGCTCCTCCCGGGAGGCACGCACCTCATCACGAATTGCACCTGTGCGCAACGCGACACCAATCAGGACCTTCTCCATACGGCCAGGGGTCCCCTCGTACGCAGGTGGAGGGGAGTCAGATGACATGGACATCCCCCCTACCTGCGGACGGGCCTGGGATGGGGCATCCCTGCTGGTGCATGGTGGTGCAGTCACAGTGTCAGGGACAGTGACATGCACAGGCCCCTCCACGGCGACCTGTGCTGCCTCCTGCCCCTGCCCCTGCCCCTGGACTGCAACACTTGCACCAGCAGGGATGCCCCACCAGGCCCCATGTGCGCCTCAGTAGCGGCCTCCTCCTCCTCTGTGGAAACTACCAACCTGGATGGCTCCACCCCGTCTTCCGCCGTTGCAAGCCCCTGTGGGGGCTCACCCACCCCTTCCGCTGCAGCCGTGGGGGCATCCCTGCCGCTTTGCTCCACAGAGCCGTCTCCGCCCTCTTCTTCATGTGGCGCTGTGTAGAGGGAGACATAGAACACAAGCATCAGGGTACTGTACAATGGTCCCCTAGACAGGAAGCAATAGCAGATGAGTGGCACTGTCAAAGATCACTTTCATCATGTCCCTCCACAACACATGGCTCAGTGCAGGTAAAACACATGCAGTAACAGGCATGGCGCATGCTATGGACATAAGCATACATGTCCAAGTTATTCTTTAAACATGCACTGTTGTTTTGGAACTCACATGCATCATGTGCCATGCCTATCACATGCACACACTTCACCCTAGTTTCATCCATCTGGCCTCGTACACCACAGACACAGTGGATACAAGGATGACTAGGCTGCATCAGTGAACCGGAACATTGCCACAGACATGTGTCATGCATCCCAGGCATCCACAAGTCACAGACACGCTGGTCAGACACACAGACATGGACAGCATATATGTACATGGCATCAGCACCCATCCCTCACCCATGTCCAGGAACAGAGACTGGCATGCTTTCATGTGGCCATTCCGCATAGGGCAACCCATGTTGCATTTGAACACCTGCACCAACCGTGTGGTTCACACATTACTGGTCTCACATGCATGACGTCCCTGCACACACACATGCATACATGGGCTATGTCACACATACAGGCAAGTATCAGACAACCAGCACACTGCGACATGCCCTGTCTCACACAGCAATGCTTGGCCACTTACCGCTCAACTCCAGACGGGTCTGCCTCTCAAGGATCTGTCCGTGGAGCGCTGGGCCTACGCATTCCAGGACCCTCATCTGGATGGTACTCATGCGGCCCCGGCCCCCCTCCACGAGGCGCCGGGCCTTCAAGAGGGTCCTGGACCTGCAGTCATCCCAGCGCTTCTTGACATGTTGGTAGTCGCGGACTGCCACCCCCTCCGCGTTGATGGCAGTCACGATGTCCGTCCAGGTCCGAGTCCGTCCTTCCTTGTTGGCGCGCTTACTTCCGAAGAGGGCATCATACTGCCCCAGGACTTGCTCCACCAGGACACCAACTTCGGTGGCACTGAAGCTGGTGCCCCTCTGCCTCTCTGGCCGGGGGTTGCCAGTGGTGCCAGATGTAGCAGTGCCCGACATGGCAACCCCAGAGGCAGGAGTGGGTGGGCAACTGGGTCCTGGGCTGTGGGGCAATGGTATCCCAGTCGGGAGTCTTCTGTTCCAGCAGGGGTGGACACAGCAAACGGACCCCTGCAGATGGCTGATGTGCAGGCACCAAATGGCAGGGCACGGTGGCAGCAGGCAGGCAGGCAGGCAGGCAGGCAGCAGCAGATGGCTTGTGGGAGGCTGCTCGGGGCTCTGGGGGGCAGTAATTCGGCCTTTTGGGCAGGAGCGTGGTCTTCCGTGTGCTTACGCGTGGCCAGCTTGATACGGAGTGATTTGGCACGTGAAAATCCTGCACGTCTGCGTGTAAATCGAGGAAAGGCCCTTAGCGCGTATGCACGTCAGCACGCATATGCGATTTCATTGGACCAAAGGCCCTTAGCGTGTGAGCGCATCTGTGACGTGAGGCGCGCGGGTGTTTCCCTCATTACACGTGATGACAGAGCACACGTGGATTTCCACCAATCGCGTGTGGAACTTCCTGCGCACCCCAGAAATACACGTACCCAGGCCAATCGCGTGTACGCTCACTTCCCTCTGATTACACGCGATGACACTCGGACGTGCAGTTTCATTTCATTGGCCGAAAGGCCACCATGCGCAGCTGTGACGTCACGCGCATGGCCGTAGAGAATGGCGCGTGTAAAAATGAAGAGATACACGTCCGAGTGTCAAAGCGCGTAATTGGTGGAAATGGCTTCATTGTGTATGCGCGTCTGTGACGTGTGTATAAAAGGTACGTGTAGGACGCCATTTCCTTGTACGTGCTTTTCGTGGAGAGCGAGTGGGTGAAATCTGTACTTCTTGTCGGTTCACACGCGATTTACTTCACAGCGTTTCCAGTTCGTACTCCCTGTTACCTCTGACAGTTTTTTCTCTTTTCCTCTTTTTCCTGGGCCTGTCTCCTCAAACAGCTTCCCTACTACTGTTGTCCTGTCTCCTCAGACAGCGTACAATTCTTCTTTTGGCGGGGGTGTTGCCAACGCGCACACGCGCATATTTTTCACGCTTTTGTTCCTGGCAGACGGTGAGTCGCGCACGTATCTAACATCTGTGCTTGCCCCGTGTGTCGCGTACCCCTTCAGAGGTCATTCTAGGCTGCGTGTGACACGCATAGGTTCATTCTTGTGTTCCTGGGTGCCACAGCGTAGTGCAGGTTTTTTTTTCCACGCACGGGGTCTAGGAGGGGTTGCGTGCACCTTACTTCCCTTTTTTGGGCTGCCTGTGCGTTGCGTGACCCGTGATCTTTCCCCAGGGGTGACATACAGCCTTGCTAGAGCACTAGGGTACGATTACCATCTGGTACCCAAGCCCTTTGACCCCCAATTGCCCAGGACAATAGTTCACATCAACTCCCATATGCACAATAACATCAGTGCCATTGCTGGGAGGCGAACAAGCCGTAAGGGTGGCAAAGGTGGCCGAGCCCCAAGTGGTGGCCGTGGTGGATCCGGTAGGGGACGTGGCCGTGACTTGCAGGGTGCCCCTAGCCCCCCATGTGTGGAGGAGCAGTCAGGGACACCCATGCCCCCCCCCCCTGGTTGAGGTTACCGTGGCTGACACCATCCATGCTCAGCCCTTGTTGGACCAGCCCACTGTGGAACCAGACCTGGCACTGGGTGACTCCATGGCTGACTTCCAGGTCAGCAGGTCTAGGCCACGTGCGCCGGTGAACGTTGGTGTCATCAGGCCACGTGGATCAGGGGCAGCTAGGTCATCTGCTGCCCCGCGTAGGCAGGCTGGGGAGGCTGCAGGGGCAGCTGCGGCTCCATCCACCCCACCTCTCACACACCCAGCCAGGACAGTGTCGGTCCAAGTCCATCATGCTGACATTCCCCCTGACACCATCACACTTGAGATAATGCCTGCACCAACTCCCATGCTGAGTGTGCAATCCCACGCTCCTGCCCCTAGTGTCCAGAGCGGCGCAGGACACTCCGGATCCCCACCACCTTCGAAGAGGAAGAGTGCTCGTCCAGTAGAGGCTGATGCCCCAGACACGGCTACACAGTCCGGCCCGTCAAGGAAGCCCAGCTTCAATGAGGCCGAACTGAATGCACTTGTAGAGTATGTGTCCGCACATGACCGCGAAATGGTGATTGTTGCAGGATCCAAGACCACACCTGCACAATGTCAGGCACACTGGCAGACCATTTGGGACATCATAAGTGCCCTTGGAATCATGAGGCGCACAGCTAATGATTGCTACAAGCGCTGGAATGACCTGAAGCGCAGGGCAAAGAATAAGCTGGCCTCAAGTCATGCCGCAACTCTAGTGACTGGAGGTGGGTCTCCAGCAGACGACATAGAACTCACTCCACATGAGCAGGTTGCTGGGACCTACGTCACAGAGGAACAGATCCAAGGCGTGGGAGTAGTGGCAGATTACGAGGCATTGTCCGGTGAGTGCACATGCATGTGTGTGTCATCCATGTGCATATTGTGTGTGGGAGGGCTTCTGTTTGTGTGCCAGGGAAGGGTGTATGTGCCTGAGTGGTTCGGCTCACCGAAGTGCCTCTTCCTAAACATTCTTGGCACCAGCATTTGGGTATAGCAGCATCCCTTCGGCCAACATTACACATCCAGCCCAACACCACGCCAGTTGCCCTTGGAGTGTCATCTTGCCACTACACTGTTGCTTATTTACCTCTGCTTATTCAGGCAGATTGTTTGCATACCACCACTTTTACTCGGGATTTCTCAGTCCTATTGTCACATGTCTGACATGGCTATGGTACAGTGGACTGGCTCAGTTTCGTGGACATGATTAGTTTGGACATGTCCCTGTGCTATAGGACCATTTTTGACTGGCAGCTGCATGTTAAACATTAGAACCGTTACAATGAAAATAATCAATCATATGAACAAACTGGACTGAATGAACAATTGGTGACCTCCTCTCCTTCTTCACTTCATGGCTAGGATACATGCCATCTGTGTGATGGCATGTGTATTTGACCTGCCAATCACTGGCCAATGTGTGATGGCACTGCTAGGCAGCATGCAGCAAATGTGTTCATCTTCCATCTTGGTGTCATCAATGTGTGCCATCTGCCTCCCCATCACACGCAGTGACGGTGCATGCATGGGAGTGTTTTAGTCATGTGGGACATGTGTCAATCAAGTACTGTTTCTGTAGCCTCTCAGCCCTCATTGTGTGCCATGGTGCTAATGCCTTTTTCCATTTGTTTTCTTTTATGTCTTTGCAGGGGAAGACGCACCTGATACTGCTGGGGTTGTGGAGATGGTGCAGACCCAGAAGGGGTCTGAGGGCCGACCGACCACCAGTGAGGGACGTGGTGTGGTGGTGGGTGAGAACCCACAACTGCTGCAGGTCGTGCTCTCAAGGGGTGTCTCTGGCTGCACCTCCCCCGAGCTGTACTCAGGTGTTGATTCGGATAATGAGACCTACGTGCCGTCGCAGATGAGTGTTCCTGGGAGGGATTCTGTTCTGTCTGACCCACCTGCACCAGGGTTAGAACCCTCAATGGGGATGTCAGTGTTGGCAGGTACGCCGTTGGTGGTTACGGATGCAGGGTCACACTTCGCGACATCTGATCCTGTTCCTGGGCCAGCAGATCAGAGGGGGAATGCAGTCCTGCAGCCTCAGGCAGTGCCGGCACAGCAAGGCGCAGTTCGCCTTGCCCCAGACAGGTGTGGTGCCCGCCGACGTGGTGGCCGTACGCCACCTGGCAATACCGCATGGGAGCAATCCATTTACGGTATGGCAACCCAAGAGGCAGCATCATCAGAGATGATGGCTCAGGCCATGGATAGGGTGGCCACTTCCATTGTCCCCCCCGAAAGGCTGATGGAGCGACTACAGCAGGCAACCGACTCCATCTGCCAGTCACACAGGGAGGACATGTTGGCGTCCAACAGGGACAGTCGGGCGGCACTGGCGACTCTGCAGGAAGCCATCTCCATAGAGTCCCAGGGCCACAGGGAAGCCCTGAGGCTGGAACTCCTTCACCTCAGGACAACTCTTGTTGAGCTTGAGGCTTCAACAGACCGAAGGATAGAACAGCAGCTGGAGCATCTCACCCGTACGCTTTGAGCTGAGATGCAGGCAACTAGGGCGGAGGTCCGGTCATCCCGTGAGTTGTTGCATGGGGACCTCCGCACACTCATCCTCCAGAACGAGACCTAACACACCCGCATGCTTGCAGCCATGGAGGAACAGACTAGGGCCTTGCATGGGCTGCCTCCCATAGTGCCACCACCTCCGGATGCAGCTGCACAGGGTGAGAATAGCGACAGCAGTGATACTCCCACAATAGGGTAGCCGTGTGGGCCATGAGCCCATGGAGGTGTTTTTTTTTTGGCAAGATCCACACAGGTGGGTTTTGGTGTTCACCCTGTCCTCGGACCTCCTGGGTGGCCTCCCCAACCCCCCCCCCGGGCCATTAATGGCCATTTTTGATATTTTTTTTATTTTTTTTTTTATTTTTTTTGGGACAGTGTGTTGCCTTGTGTGGCTCCCGTGGGCATACGCTGCATTGTGGCTGGGCACATGCAGGCTTGTCATGGATTTGGTTCAGATGCTTGGGTTTTTGTCACACACACCCCTCCTGCTTCCCGTTTCCATGGGCTTGCAAAGGGTGTGCCCAAGTGACATTGACGTACATGGTGACATTGGACTCCCATGAGCTGTGTGGGCAGTCTGTAGTCAGTACTGTGTATACATTCATAGTGCATATTGTTGTTGTATTGTACACTGCGTGGTGTATTTATATGTGCCTCTGCATCCATCTCATCCTCCATATTTGCAGGTCCATTCCTCATGTCTTCACAATGCGGTCCACCTTGGAACTGGAGCCCATGTTGTAAGCAGTGCACCTACACTCTTGCGTGGCGCTAACACTGTATACTTGCAAGTGTTTGGAGGGCTGTCATCATCAGCTGGTGAGGCTAGCTAATTTTTAAGTCTGTAATGTCATGTTTAAGGTGGGTTGGAGGTTGTGTAGGTGATTGGTATTATTGGTAAGTATTTGGTAATGTGGGCTGTAGGTCCTGCATTACTGTGAGCATTTCATGTGTGGACAGGTTTCCATTAGGGACACTGTAGCTGCTGACACGTGGGGCATGTTGTGGGGATTCATTTCTTTCCTCTCACATTGCATGACATGCCATGGTGTGTTGTGTGGCCGTGCCGTGGAGGGGGTGGGTGACATGGCACTGTTTTCATGTAGTATTTTGCAAGTGGGTATTCATTTCTGCAGCATGGAAGTGTCTTTTCATGATACTGCATTGGTGGTGTTTGTGTAGGTAGGGATGCACACATTGTGACACTTCCACATGAACAATCTCAGGCTGCTATGGTTCTGACAGTTGACAGTCCCTTTGTTCGTCTTAATTGTCAGGTCGAGTCATCATTGCTTATCAGATGGTATGTGCCAGGCCTGTGTGCACTCCACTGGGGTGTGATTTCTATGTGAAGTAATTAGCCACCAGCTGCGTACGGGCTGCCTCACCCCGTGCCCTCTCCCCTCCCATGCGCAGCGGGCGTGCATGTGGTTGGGGATGTGGGGGCACCACCATGTCCACGGCCAGGCCCCGGCGTGTTCCAACATTGTGCAGGACACATGCTGCCACTATGATCCTGCACACTACTGGGGGCGCATATAACAGCTGCCCGCCAGACCGGTCAAGGGAGCGAAAGCGTGACTTGAGCACTCCGAATGTGCGCTCCACTATGCCCCGGGTTGCAATATGGGCTGTGTTGTATCTTACCTCTGGAGGCGTGATGGGGTTCCGAATTGGCGTCATCATGTGGGTGCTCAGAGGGTAGGCACTGTCCCCTGGTGAGGAGGGGATGGGTATCATTAGTGGGGTAGTGACATAACTCTGCATCTGACATGCATGCATGTGCAGTGGCATTCATACTCACCAAGCAGCCATGTGTCACCATGCCGCCCAGCTTCGAGGTCCCGGTGTAACGCTCACCTGATTCCCACGGAGGCGCTGATCCCGGCTGGGCTGCTATCGTTTCTTCAATTGAGAAGCGTAGAGCTCGGACGACTCTCAGGACTGGGCTTCCTCTTATCAAATGTCTGACTTGCAGGGTAAGTTTTCTGCAGGTGGAAGAAAAAGGGTTAATCACCGTTTGATGGGATTCCTTCTCCCACCAATCGCCAGTTTCTCCCACAGCCTAGCTTTCTACTTGTCTCGGCGAGCTCTCACCTTAGGCGTATAAATGCTGAGCTCTCCATCCTGCGCCTGGTGCAGGGATGCGTGGATTCCAGTTACGTCACTGGATGAGTTCAGTGTTGAGGCTCAAGTCTTTTGCGGCCTTAGTTGTGGCACTGGTGCTGGGATGCCGAAGAGCGATGCCGCCGTTACTGCACGAGCGGATGCCTGTAAGTATACTGTAGTCTTTAGGCTTTAAAAGATGGGCACCTCAAAAATGTCCCTTTTCCTTTGTTTCAGGCCTCGGGATGCTGTGGGCGTAGTTTTCCGTTGCCGCTGCACGTGCCGATGCACGTAAGTATAATGTTCGTTGGCCGCTTTTAATGGCACCTCTAATAATGTCCTTTTTCTAGTTTTCAGGTGCCGGGATGCTGTGGCCTTTATATCCGTTGCCACTGCACGTAAGTATAATGATCGTTGGCCGCTTTTAATGGCACCTCAAATAATGTCTTTTTCCTGTTTTTCAGGTGCCGGGATGCTGAGGTTGATGCGGCCGCTACTGCGCGTGCATCAACTGGTAAGCTAAGATGAATGCGACTGCCTTCACCCGAACCCCTTTTTAATTATGTCCTTTGCCTTTCAGGTGCAGAGAAGCTGCCGAAGAGAATGCCGCGGTTAGCTCCGTTGCAATCACGGATGGATCAGGTAAGCGGGCGCGGCTGCGAGCGAGTTGCACTTTTCTAACCTTATGTTTATTCTTTGCAGGTTTTGCCGGTGACTGGATTCCGGGATCTGGTAAGTATTGTTCTGTGTCTTTCTTCATCCACAGGTTGCTGTGCGGAAGCTGAAGATGACTCTGGACCTGGAATGCAGGAGCCGACTCGGTGAGCGTCCTGCTGCTGCTGCAGAATAACGCGAAGCACGTGTTTTCCATCGGGCGTGGTTTAAATAGCAGAGAAGTGCTTCCAGCGTGTGTTCTTCCACCGGTTCCACCCAGGTAAGAAAAGAGTTCCTGAATGGAGGGAATAGTTCCTCCCAGCCCTGATGGCTGGGGACTTCAACCAGACTGGATTGTTCTGGGTAAATATGCAGCATGGTCTGCCTCAGGTAAGTCCACCCAAGCATTATTACACTGTTTATCAATATGAGCCCGGCGCCTATGGCGCCGGGACTGAAACCCTTCATGAGCCTGGCGCCAAAGGCGTCAGGACATGGTCCAAAGGGCCCCTGTAGGGGTCTGCTGAGTCCGAAGTAGTGGAAGACGGGTCTGCTTCCGAGGGCACTGGGCCAGTCCTGGCCCTTCGGGAGTAGCGCCCATGACAGCACCCCCCCTCAAGGCCCCTCCCAAACTTGTCCTCCCCGGGGGTTTTGGTTTATCGGGAAAGGTTCAGTGAAATTTCTGGACTAGACGAGGAGCATGGACAAGGTCATAGGGTTCCCATGACCTTTCCTGAGGTCCGTAGCCTTTCCAGTCGATTAGGTAGAATAGCTTTGATCTGATGATTTTAGAGTCCAAAATGTCTTTTACTTCAAATTCGGGCTCCCCATTCACTTGAATGGGCTCTGGAGGATTGGTCAATCTGGTTCCAGGTTGCATGGGTTTCAAAAGAGATACGTGAAATACAGGATGTATTCTCATATGGGTTGGCAATTCTAATTTAACGGCCACTGGATTAATTATGGCCGTAATTGGATATGGTCCCAGGTATTTGGGGTTGAAGGTGCGAGGCCCTTTAAGCGATAAATGTTAGGTGGACAGCCAGACTTAATCCCCAACCTGGTATTGAGGGGCATTGCTTCGGTGTTGATCTGCTCCTTTTTTGTACCTCTCTTTAGCTTGTTGTAGATGTGCAGTCGCTTCCTCAAAAGCTTGGGTAATAACAGTGTGCAATTGATCCACGGCGGGTGTTCCAAGATCTTGAGGTGGATCAAGGTTGGAGGTTCGAGGATGAATCCCATACAAGATGTAGAAGGGACTCTTCCCGGTACCCGAATGAACTGAATTGTTGTAAGCATATTCAGCTATCCAAAGGATGTCCTTCCAGTTACTCTCCGACTGTTGTAGCATGCGTCGTAAATATTGCTCGAGAGTCTGGTTTGTTCTCTCGGTTTGCCCGTCGGTCTGGGGATGATGGCTGGTCGAAAGTCTTACATCGATTTGAGCTAATCGACAACAGCTATGCCAAAAGTGGGAAATAAACTGGCTCCCCCTATCTGAGATTAGTACTGACGGGAAGCCGTGTAGCCGGACGATGTTTTCAAGAAATACTTTGGCTAGGACTGCTGCTGAAGGTAAGCCTTTTAGCGGAATGAAGTGGGCCATTTTAGAAAACAGGTCCACAATAACAAGAATGGTGTTGTACCCGGAACAGGAGGGTAAGTCTGTGATGAAGTCCATGGAAAGGGTATGCCAAGGACACGGTGGGATGTTTAATGGTTGCAGAAGACCAGCCGGCCTCTTCTTCTGACCCTTGTTTTGAGCGCACACACCGCAGGACATCACAAATTCCTTTATGTCTTTTCTCCACGAAGGCCACCAGAAGTGTCTCTTCACCTTTTCTGTGGTTTTGGCAATGCCAGGGTGACCCTCAATTAATGAATCATGATAGCAGGAGATTACCTGTCTTTGTAAATTGGCGTGTGGTAGGAACAATCGTCCTTGGAAATAAGGCAAGTCATTGCTTACGGTGAAATCTTTTCCTTTTTGTAACCAGTTCAGTAAGTCTGGTGAGGTTACAAGTTGTTTAGTTTTTTCTTCAATATCCTCAATGGATTGTGAAGAAATCAGACCCACGATCCTTTGTTCAGGAATTATTGGTACAGGTTCTGGATTGGCAACGTTATCTCCCATTCCAATTCGGGAAAGAGCATCCGCTTTGCCGTTCTTGTTGCCGGGGCGATAAGTGATCAAGAAGTCAAATTCAGCAAAGAATAGAGCCCAGCGAAGCTGTCTGGAGGATTGAGCCTTGGCGGTTTTCAGATACTGCAGATTTCGATGATTGGTGATCACTGTGACGGTGTGTCTGGCCCCGAGGAGATAATGCTGCCATGCCTTAAAGGCTGATTTAATCGCTATAAGCTCTTTGTCTGTGATGGTGTAGTTGATCTCAGGCGCCGAGAACTTCCGAGACCAGAATGCCACAGGATGCAGTTGGTTAGTCTCTGGATCTCTTTGTGATAGGACTGCTCCCATTGCTAAGCTGGAGGCGTCGGTTTCAACGATGTAAAGGAGGTCCGGGCGTGGGTGTTTCAGTATTGGCGCCGAGGTGAATTTAGCCTTTAGCTCTTGGAAGGCTTGTTCTGCTTCTGCGGACCATTCAAAGCGTTTATTTTTTCTTAAGAGGGCGGTGATGTGTTGTACCACTCGTGAAAACTCTGGAATAAATCTACGGTAAAAATTGGCAAAGCCTAGCATGCTTTGAACGCCTTTCACGGAAGTAGGAGACGGCCATTTGAGGATAGCGTCTACTTTTCTCGAGTCCATGTGGACTCCTTTGGGTGTCAGAATAAATCCCAAAAATTCGACCTCAGTGACATGAAAAACACATTTTTCGAGCTTGGCAAAAAGTTTAAGTTGGCGAAGTTTTTCAAGGACCGCCCTAACATGATTTCGATGGTCAGCTTCTGAAGATGAGTACACAAGAATGTCATCTATGTAGACGACAACGCAGACATCAATGAGCTCTCTGAGGACATCATTCATAAAATATTGGAAGGCGGCCGGTGCATTGCATAGTCCAAAGGGCATCACTTGGTATTCAAATAGCCCATACTTGGTGCGAAAGGCCGTCTTCCATTCATCTCCTTCCTTGACCCCTACCAAGTGATAAGCTCCCCGGAGATCAAGCTTAGTATAAATACAGGCGTTTTTTACCTGGTCAAGGAGTTCCGGGATCAGAGGTTAGGGGTACCGGTTTTTTACTGTTATCTGGTTCAGAGCACGATAATCTATACAGGTTCTGAGGTCACCTTCTTTTTTTGGTACGAAGAACAGAGCCGAGGATGCAGGGGACTTCGACGGACAGATAAAGCCATTGGCCAGGTACTGGTCTAAATACTGTCGCAGATGAAGGTTCTCAGGCTCGGTAAGGGCGTAAATCCTACTGCAAGGGGGAGTTGCACCGGGTAGCAAATCTATCTGACAATCGTATGATCTGTGGGGTGGCAAGGTGTTAGCCTGTTACTTTTGAAAAACATCTTGGAACTCTCGAAACTCTAGAGGTAATTGTGGACCGTCAGCCGTTACTGACGCTAGGCCAATGTTGGGTCGTGGATAACAAGTTGGTGTGCACTCTGGGAACTTTATCGTCTTTGCTCGCCAATCAATCTGAGGATTGTGTTTCTCCAACCAAGGAATCCCTAGAATTACTTGGAATTGAGGAGCCTTGATCACGTGGAACACAATTACCTCCTGATGCCCGTCTTGGCCTAGTATCGTCACTTCAGTAGTGGTATGGGTCACTGGTCCGGAGGCGATTTCCGTCCCATCCACCGTGGTAATGACGTCTTTAACCATCTTTGGACAAAGAGGTAAGTTCATCCTGGAAGCCAATTCGCGGTCCACATAATTTCCAACTGCTCCGCTATCAATGTATGCCTTAATTGCATGTAAAGGATCCAGTTGCTCTGGGTTTACGAGGACCATTGGCATTATGAAGTGCATGGTCAAAGAACTGGTTTTTACGCTCAGCAAGCGGACCTCTACACTTGTCGGGCGAGGTCGTTTCCCGGCTCAGGCTTTTCAGAACTCTTATCAGAAGCTCCCACTGTCTTCTTAGGTGGTTTCACCGGGCAATCTCGAAGAAAATGTCCTGAATTTCCACAATAGAGACATAGTTGCATTTGTCGTCTCCTGTTGCGTTCTTTCTGGGTTAGGGGACCCTTTACAACCCCAATTTGCATAGGTTCGACGGCTTCAACTCCTTTGGTGTGACTTTGAGGCTTAGGGAACACTCGTGTTTCAAACCTGGATCGATCCGCCTTTCTGTTTTCTAGTCTGTGATCCAATTGGACCACCAAATCAATGTACTCTGAACAATCCTGAGGAGGATTCACTACCTGGGCAAGGACGTCTTTGAGTTTGCCACGCAAACCCCTGTGAAAAAGCGTGATTCTTTTGTCCTCAGGCCATCTGGTTTCCACGATTAGCCTATTGAATGATGCAATGGAGGCCAAAAGATCTTGATTGCCCTGTCGTAGGGAAAGGAGTTTGTTGTCCAGGGCCTGCCCCTGGGAATGCCTTGCAAAAAGTCTTTCCATATTTGCCTGGAAGGTCGGGAAATCACGAAGGATCGGGTCATCCTGTGTAACCAGAGGGATCGACCAATCAGCGGCACTGCCGCTAAGATACGAAAGCACAAAGGCTACCTTAGTCTGGTCAGTCGGAAAGGCTGCAGGTCTACAAAGAAAGTGCAATCGGCATTGATTTATAAACACCGCAAACCTTTTAGGGTCACCAGAGAAGCGTTCAGGCGGTGCCAATGGCACATTTCCGGGTAGGTTGATTTGAATAGGATTGGCTGAAGCCGCTGGGATATAGCTCTCTCCTGAATTAGGTAGCGGGGTTTGCCCCGCTTGTGTCTGTAATAACTGTCTGGCGAGATCATCAGTTCGTTCTTTTGATATTATCAATTCCCTCCTAAGGGCATTCGTTTCCTGGCGGGCAGCATGAACTTCAGCTCTTAATTCCCCTAATAACTGGGCCAGTTGGTCTGTGTCGGAAGTTTCCATAGCGCCTGGGTAGGAGGTTATTGGTGGGCTTTGCGTTCTGTAACGCTCACCTGATTCCCAGGGAGGCGCTGATCCCGGCTGGGCTGCTATCGTTTCTTCAATTGAGAAGCGTAGAGCTCGGACGACTCTCAGGACTGGGTTTCCTCTTATCGAATGTCTGACTTGCAGGGTAAGTTTTCTGCAGGTGGAAGAAAAAGAGTTAATCACCGTTTGATGGGATTCCTTCTCCCACCAATCGCCAGTTTCTCCCACAGCCTAGCCTTCTACTTGTCTCGGCGAGCTCTCACCTTAGGCGTATAAATGCTGAGCTCTCCATCCTGCGTCTGGTGCAGGGGTGCGTGGATTTCAGTTACGTCACTGGATGAGTTCAGTGTTGAGGCTCAAGTCTTTTGCGGCCTTAGTTGTGGCACTGGTGCTGGGATGCCGAAGAGCGATGCCGCCGTTACTGCACGAGCGGATGCCTGTAAGTATACTGTAGTCTTTAGGCTTCAAAAGATGGGCACCTCAATAATGTCCCTTTTCCTTTGTTTCAGGCCTCGGATGCTGTGGGTGTAGTTTTCCGTTGCCGCTGCACGTGCCGATGCACGTAAGTATAATGTTCGTTGGCCGCTTTTAATGGCACCTCTAATAATGTCCTTTTTCTATTTTTCAGGTGCCGGAATGCTGCGGGCATTATATCCGTTGCCACTGCACGTGCCGATGCACGTAGGTATAATGATCGTTGGCCGCTTTTAATGGCACCTCTAATAATGTCCTTTTTCTAGTTTTCAGGTGCCGGGATGCTGCAGGCTTTATATCCGTTGCCACTGCACGTGCCGATGCACGGAAGTATAATGATCGTTGGCCGCTTTTAATGGCACCTCAAATAATGTCTTTTTCCTGTTTTTCAGGTGCCGGGATGCTGAGGTTGATGCGGCCGCTACTGCGCGTGCAAAAACTGGTAAGTTAAGATGAATGCGACTGCCTTCACCCGAACCCCTTTTTAATTATGTCCTTTGCCTTTCAGGTGCAGAGAAGCTGCCGAAGAGAAGGCCGTGGTTAGCTCCGTTGCAATCACGGATGGATCAGGTAAGCGGGCGCAGCTGCGAGCGAGTTGCACTTTTCTAACCTTATGTTTATTCTTTGCAGGTTTTGCCGGTGACTGGATTCCGGGATCTGGTAAGTATTGTTCTGTGTCTTTCTTCATCCACAGGTTGCTGCGCGGAAGCTGAAGATGACTCTGGACCTGGAATGCAGGAGCCAACTCGGTGAGCGTCCTGCTGCTGCTGCAGAATAACACGAAGCACGTGTTTTCCATCGGGCGTGGTTTAAATAGCAGAGAAGTGCTTCCAGCGTGTGTTCTTCCACCGGTTCCACCCAGGTAAGAAAAGAGTTCCTGAATGGAGGGAATAGTTCCTCCCAGCCCTGATGGCTGGGGACTTCAACCAGACTGGATTGTTCTGGGTAAATATGCAGCATGGTCTGCCTCAGGTAAGTCCACCCAAGCATTATTACACTGTTTATCAATATGAGCCCGGCGCCTATGGCGCCGGGACTGTAACCCTTCATGAGCCTGGCGCCAAAGGCGCCAGGACACGGTCCAAAGGGCCCCTGTAGGGGTCTGCTGGGTCCGGAGTAGTGGAAGACGGGTCTGCTTCCGAGGGGGCTGGGCCAGTCCTGGCCCCTCGGGAGTAGCGCCCATGACACCCGGTTTAGGGTAGACATTCGGTAAATGAAGCTGTCGTGGGTGGACCCTGGATAGTTGGCATATAATGAGGTGATGATTCCCTTAGCATTACATACTACCTGCACGTTGATGGAATGCCAGTGCTTGCGGTTCCTATAGATGTGCTCAGATGCCCTGGGGGGACATAGTGCCACATGGGTGCAGTCAATGGCACCTAGCACTTTTGGAAATTGTGCCACACTGTAGAAATCGAGGGTGGCAGCCTGCCTTTCTGCAGGTGTTCTGGGCAGGTATATGTGCCTACGGACTGATGGGCGTGCAGTGATGATGTTCAAGACCTGGTGTAGGCAGCGTGACTGCGTGGCCTGTGACACCCCACCCACTATGGCACTTGTCCGCTGAAATGATCCTCTGACCAAGAAGTGCAGTACATTGAGGACCTTCTCCAGGGGGCTGAGTGCTTGGGAGCACAGGGTGGGTGATGTGAGGTCATCCTCCCACTCACTGACCAGGTCCAGTATTATGTGTGGGGGAAACCTGTACCTCCCATACACCTGGTCATCAGGCATCCCAAAAAGGCTTGTTCTGGGAGTGAAAATTCGGGCCCTCACTATCCTCCTCCTCCTCCTTTGGTAACCCACGGCCACTGCTGCTAGGAATGGTATATTCATCCTGGCGTATGAGCTTGTTTGTGGTTTTCGCGCACTTTTATGCTGCGCGGGTCGACGTACGCCTGCTTCATGCTGGCGTACGTGTGTCAGGATTGGACACTTTTTCGGCATGTCGTAGGCGAACGTGTGAATCTTCCCGCCCACACAAGGAATACACGTAGCACGCTCTCACAGGCACAGTCGCGGGTAAATATTCCCGCCCACCCCTGGAATACATGTGACCCACTCTCACAGGCCCAATCCCGTGTGGAAGTTCACGCGCACCCCGAAGTATACGTACCCAGGCAAATCACGTGTGGAAGTTCACGCGCACCCCCAGTAATACACGTACCCAGGCAAATCGCATGTGGAAGTTCACGCGCACCCCGAATTACACGTACAATCGCGTGTGGAACTTCGCACGCACTACGAAGTACACGTACCCAGGCAAATTGCACGCCGTGGGGGTGGTGGGAGACATGGGTGGGGGCCTGGTGGAGGGTGCCCCTGACTGCTGGGGGGTGGGGGTGGTGGGAGACATGGGTGGGGGCCTGGTGGAGGCTGCCCCTGACTGCTGGGGGGTGGGGGTGGTGGGAGACATGGGTGGGGGCCTGGTGGAGGCTGCCCCTGCACTGCGGGGGGGAGGGGGTAATAGGGGACATGAGAGGGGGCCTGGTGGAGGCTACACCTGGTGGCTGGGGGATGGGGGTGGTGGGAGACATGAGTGGGGGCCTGGTGGAGGCTGCCCCTGGTGGCTGGGGGGTGGGGGTGGTGGGAAACATGAGTGGGGGCCTGGTGGAGGGTGCCCCTGCACTGCAGGGGGGTGGGGGTAATAGGGGACATGAGTGGGGGCCTGGTGGAGGGTGCCCCTGCACTGCGGGGGGGTGGGGGTAATAGGGGACATGAGTGGGGGCCTGGTGGAGGCTGCCCCTGGTGGCTGGGGGGTGGGGGTAATAGGGGACATGAGTGGGGGCCTGGTGCAGGCTGCCCCTGCACTGCGGGGGGGTGGGGGTAATAGGGGACATGAGTGGGGGCCTGGTGGAGGCTGCCCGTGCACTGCGGGGGGGTGGGGGTAATAGGGGACATGAGTGGGGGCCTGGTGGAGGCTGCCCCTGGTGGCTGGGGTGTGGGGGTAATAGGGGACATGAGTGGGGGCCTGGTGGAGGCTGCCCCTGCACTGCGGGGGGGTGGGGGTAATAGGGGACATGAGTGGGGGCCTGGTGGAGGCTGCCCCTGGTGGCTGGGGGGTGGGGGGTGGTGGGAGACATGAGTGGGGGCCTGGTGGAGGCTGCCCCTGACTGCTGGGGGGTGGGGGTGGTGGGAGACATGGGTGGGGGCCTGGTGGTTGGTGCCCCTGGTGGCTGGGGGGTGGGGGTGGTGGGAGACATGAGTGGGGGCCTGGTGGAGGCTGCCCCTCACTGCTGGGGGGTAGGGGGTGGTGGGAGACATGGGTGGGGGCCTGGTGGAGGGTGCCCCTCGTGGCTGGGGGGTGGGGGGTGGTGGGAGACATGAGTGGGGGCCTGGTGGAGGCTGCCCCTGACTGCTGGGGGGTGGGGGTGGTGGGAGACATGGGTGGGGGCCTGGTGGAGGGTGCCCCTAGTGGCTCGGGGGTGGGGGGTGGTGGGAGACATGAGTGGGGGCCTGGTGGAGGCTGCCCCTGACTGCTGGGGGGTGGAGGTGGTGGGAGACATGGGTGGGGGCCTGGTGGAGGGTGCCCCTGGTGGCTGGGGGGTGGGGGGTGGTGGGAGACATGAGTGGGGGCCTGGTGGAGGCTGCCACTGACTGCTGGGGGGTGGGGGTGGTGGGAGACATGGGTGGAGGCCTGGTGGAGGGTGCCCCTGGTGGCTGGGGGGTGGGGGGGGTGGTGGGAGGCATGAGTGGGGGCCTGGTGGAGGGTGCCCCTGCACTGCAGGGGGGTGGGGGTAATAGGGGACATGAGTGGGGGCCTGGTGGAGGCTGCCCCTGACTGCTGGGGGGTGGGGGTGGTGGGAGACATGGGTGGGGGCCTGGTGGAGGGTGCCCCTGGTGGCTGGGGGGTGGGGGGTGGTGGGAGACATGAGTGGGGGCCTGGTGGAGGCTGCCCCTGACTGCTGGGGGGTGGGGGTGGTGGGAGACATGAGTGGGGGCCTGGTGGAGGGTGCCCCTGCACTGCGGGGGGTGGGGGTGGTGGGAGACATGGGTGGGGGCCTGGTGGAGGGTGCCCCTGGTGGCTGGGGGGTGGGGGGTGGTGGGAGACATGTGTGGGGGCCTGGTGGAGGGTGCCCCTGGCTGCTGGGGGGTGTGGGTGCAGGGGGACATGAGTGGGGGCCTGGTGGAGGGTGCCCCTGACTGCTGGGGGGTGGGGGTGGTGGGAGACATGAGTGGGGGCCTGGTGGAGGGTGCCCCTGCACTGCGGGGGGGTGGCGGTAATAGGGGACATGAGTGGGGGCCTGGTGGAGGCTGCCCCTGGTGGCTGGGGGGTGGGGGTGGTGGGAGACATGAGTGGGGGCCTAGTGGAGGGTGCCCCTGCACTGCGGGGGGTGGGGGTAATAGGGGACATGAGTGGGGGCCTGGTGGAGGCTGCCCCTGGTGGCTGGGGGGTGGGGGTGGTGGGAGACATGAGTGGGGGCCTGGTGGAGGCTGCCCCTGGTGGCTGGGGGTTGGGGGTGGTGGGAGACATGAGTGGGGGCCTGGTGGAGGGTGCCCCTGCACTGCGGGGGGGGTGGGGGTAATAGGGGACATGAGTGGGGGCCTGGTGGAGGCTGCCCCTGGTGGCTGGGGGGTGGGGGTGGTGGGAGACATGAGTGGGGGCCTGGTGGAGGCTGCCCCTGACTGCTGGGGGGTATGGGGTGGTGGGAGACATGGGTGGGGGCCTGGTGGAGGCTGCCCCTGCATTGCGGGGGGGTGGGAGTAATAGGGGACATGAGTGGGGGCCTGGTGGAGGCTGCCTCTGTTGGCTGGGGCGTGGGGGTGGTGGGAGACATGAGTGGGGGCCTGGTGGAGGCTGCCCCTGGTGGCTGGGGGGTGGGGGTGGTGGGAGACATGTGTTGGTGATCAGTGGTGCAAGGTGACATGTGGGTTGGCTGGTGGGCATGGCCATGGTGGATGGGTTGCCTGTGGGACATGAGCAGCGGTGCAGGGTAGTACCCTGTGGTGTGGGCTGCCTGCAGGGGACGTGGAGGGTGTAGAGGGAACACCTGGGGGGACCCACATGGCCATATCACGTGTAGCATTCCCCCGCAACACCGAAATACACGTACCCAGCCAAATCGCGTGTGAAACTTCCCGCGCACCCCTGGAATCCACGTAACCAGCCAAATCGCGTGTGAAACTTCCCGCGCACCCCTGAAGTCCACGTACCCAGCCAAATCGCGTGTTGAACTTCCTGCGCACCCCTGAAATCCATGTACCCGGCCAAATCGCGTGTTGAACTTCCCGCGCACCCCTGAAATCCACGTACCCAGCCAAATCCTGTGTTGAACTTCCCGCGCACCCCTGAAATCCACGTACCCGGCAAAATCGCGTGTTGAACTTCCCGCGCACCCCTGAAATCCACGTACCCGGCCAAATCGCGTGTGGAACTTCCCGCGCACCCCTGAAATCCACGTACCCAGCCAAATCGCGTGTTGAACTTCCCGCGCACCCCTGAAATCCACGTACCTGGCCAAATCGCGTGTTGAACTTCCCGCGCACCCCTGAAATCCACGTACCCGGCCAAATCGCGTGTGGAACTTTCCACGCACCCCTGAAATCCACGTACCCAGCCAAATCGCGTGTGGAACTTCCCGCGCACCCCTGAAATCCACGTACCCAGCCAAATCGCGTGTGGAACTTCCCGCGCACCCCTGGAATCCACGTACCCAGCCAATTTGCGTGTGAAACTTCCCACGCACCCCGAAATACACGCACACGTTATTTTTCAGTCAGCGGGTGTCCGTGTTTGTGGGTACCCCTTTGCACGTCATTTGTCCTGGAGGGCCACAGTATAGGACATTCATCATAGCTGTATATAGGTGCTATTTGTTGGCGCACCTTTTGGCGCACATTTTTTACAGGCGCAGGGATGCTACCGCCTGCTTTCTTGTGGCGGTCGTGTTTGTGCCTGTGCGCTGGTTTGACCGTGCGCTGTTTTGCCCTATTCGATTCCATGAATACGTGTTGTAGGCGAGCGTGTGGGCGTTCCGCGCACTTGCACCATGTACTTCCCCCGTGACGCCCACATTTTGGCAAGTTGATCCCCATTCCGAGTGTTACGCCCCGTGTTCCGCCTACTATTGTTGCGTGCGCCGCGCTATGTGCGATTTTCGCTGTGGCCTGTGCGATTTTCGCTGTGACCTGGCGCACGCCGTTAGATGGCCTGTGCGGCAACGTGCGCCGCGCACTTTTTTAGCGCACATCAGATGGTTTTTTCACGCACGCCCTTCCATGAATCGATGTGCGCTGCTTTTCGTGCGATTTTCGCACTTGCACTGCGATTTTTGCAATTCCACTGCGATTCGCACGTTTTTGGCCACTTGCGCCGCGCTAATTATTCCATGAATCGATTTGTCCAGGATCACACTCTTTGCTTATGTGGTGAAACCAGGATTTGGGCCCGGTCGGCGATTTAATCACACATCCCCATATCTTCCTATCCGTAGTTGTCATAAGTGTTTGGGGTTCAAAAGAGTAAAAAATAGTTTTATAGCAATGCATTTAAAAGTACACACATTACATAAGACACTAACCTGACATTATATACATCTTTTTAGAAACATGTCGAGTGGAAATAGGATTATAGCTTCATATCACCCATCCCGCAGATGATTGCAGTAAAGGACTAAAAAATGTATGAGTTTTTAAAACTATTCGCAGTGAAAGAAAATGCAACGCTATGTAATGTCATCTGCGAGAGTCTTTATTTCACACAGAATCCAATGCTATGCTCCCCTTCCATTATTCCCACTCTCCATTCACACCTCTTAATGGACAATAGTTCTCCCCCTCGCACCCCCCAGTTACTGCTGTGCCTCGGCTATCAGCCTCTATTCTCGCCTATTGTTTTGTTTTTATTATTAATTGTTTGGCTGATTAATCAACCTTTCAATTTATGATTCACATTATCATTCTGACAATAATACCATTTTTTTTTACAATCTGACATTTTTAAACAAATCCTTAAAATGCATAACACTGTATTCATACAACATTAAGAGAAATAGTTAAATTCATTTGATTAAACGGAATAACATTAAAATGAGCATATTTAGAATCAAACAAATACAAAATTATATTTAAATCTAAAAAAATCAGTGCACTTACTCTAGTTTAAATCTATTATGTTTTTGAGCAGTACATATCATGTTGTTTTTGCATTTAAAGACAAAGACAAGTTATTAATTCTATTTCATTCAGCAACAATGCTTGCAAAAATTGGATGGTAGCAATTCTGATTGTTGGCCGCCTAGCACCAAATATTCTGATCCAAAAAACATTGATATTCATAGGAATGTTTTGATCAAATAGGTATCTAAAATATCTATGACGGCTCTCTATCAATGCCGGGAAGACCGCAATTAGATGTTTTAAAGTTTCTTTATATTGTAATAAGTTACAGAATCGACATATACTGGCTTTCTTTTGCAGTGTGCCTCGTCTACACATGATGTCCCTTGTAAACCACAAGTTGAGTCTAAATCTCAAGAAGAGATTCCTAAACTGAGGCGATGGATATTTCATTAGATAAGCTGTCATAGATCTAAATCTTTTATGACCAAAGATGGTTACATTAAAATCTTTATAACTTTGGCAGCAATCTATAGTGTAAATCCAGTCTTGCTGGTACAATTTCACTTGAGCTCGCCTTGGATTTTCAATCAATGTCTATATTGAAATGTCTGCCGTGGCAAGCAAATTAAATATAACATTTCTCCAAAATACTGGAAATCGATGTTGTGATTGGATCAGATACATGGCCAAAATATGGGATAGGTCCTGATATTGTACAGATAACAAACAATTTCTAAAAAATGAGCACAATTTCCAAGCATAGGTGGCAAATAGTGAGGTAGCCCCTAACTCAAAACTAATCAAAGCTATTGGAGAGGAATTAGGTAGATTCAGCACATTGCGCCAAAATTTACCCTCCATACGGTCCCAGAACAGTCTTTGTTTTGATTCTTTTGTTTCAGTGCCATAAGTCAAGATAGGCACCACTTTTTGCGGATAAAGCGTCATCAACGGGCAGCATGTAAATTTGCCGAACTTATACAATAAAACTTTAGCCTGTGAAATCATAGATTGTAATTTACACTTTATGTCAGTAATGTATGGGGCATCATTCATGGAATCATTAATGTTGACTCCCAAATACTTGTAATATGTAGTGGTTGACATCACCTTTTACTGAAATGTCCACAAAAATAGTTTGCGCTTATAGCATTTTGATTTGACACATTCCATAATCTGTGTTCTCTGTAAATTAACAGACATGTGGTTCTCCAATACGTAAACAGATAGACCATCAATTAGTCTTTGGAAGCCCCCTTGTATTTTAGAAAATAAAATAAGATCATCAGCATAGAGAATCTATGGCGTTTGGTGTATACCCGGCTTGTGAGCTTCAGAGTTAATATTTACAAATCTTTGTCCCATATCCAATATAAATAAATTAAAAAACGTTTAAGCGAGAATACACCCACGTTTAAGACCGCGAAATGTGGGGAAACTCGGTGTCATATGGCCATCTAAAGTAAGTCCCACTTGCATGGAAGTGTCAGTGTGCAAAAGGGCAATTAATTTGCGTAGAGAAAAGGGGCAGCCCAACTTCTGGAGTTTAGTTAACAATAAGGCTCTGTCAATAGAGTCGAAAGCCTGTCTGAAATCGATGAATGCCAAAAATAAAGGTTGTTTTTGTTGCTGGCAAAGTGATTTTATTACATTAATAGTTGTAATGTTAATAACTGTGCCTTTCTCGGTGACAAAACCCGTTTGAAATATGTCCTGATTCTTAGAGGCGTCAATTAATTGGCGCAGATCTCTCAAGAGTATTCTGGTAAAGATTTTCCCAGAGTGTCAAGAAGGGCAATAGGCCTATAGTTAGACGGATTTTGCCTATCGCCCTTCTTGAAAATAGGGATGACAATGGAGTGAAGCCAAGCAATTGGTATTCTTTGAGTATGTAATATCTGTAAAAAAAGTTGAAAAAGAATTGAGGCCCATTGTTTGGGGAATTGTTTGAGGATTAAATTTGACAACCCATCAGGGCTTGGTGCCCTCGATCGGCTGGATTTGTTAATAAAATGCAATATGTCCTCCTCAGTAAATTTTAAAGTAAAAGGCAGATCACTTTCTTCAGAACAGGATTGAGTATCTGGCTCTTGTTTTGCATACAATTGTGAAAAGTGTGTAGCTCATTGACTTCCCGAAACATCATTAATTCGTAAAGAGTTCTGGGAGGCCACAGTACTCTTGTTTATTAGCGCCCACATTTGCGAAGAATTTTTCTTAACAATTCCATTTTACATGCCTTCACTGTCCTTTTGGAAGAGGGCAGATTGATATGCTCTCCTCCAATTTCTATACCTTGTTTTGCTCCATTTCAAAGCAGGCCACCTTGACTCTACTGGCAATTATAGTGCCCTTTTTTCTCCCGTCTGTACATAGACTTTTGATTCTGAGCATTACTATCAAATATATGAGGGACTATGTAATTTCTCTTATGTTTATGCTTTGTTTGAAACAATTGTAACAATTCACTATATTCAAAATAGTTATGAGTGTTAGCATTCTTGGAGATTTGTATTGTTTTTATTTAACAAGCAGCCAAATTGAATTACATTATTTTAAATCCACTGCAATCTATTGTATCCATTATTGATCACCACAAATCCTGAAAGTCTGGTAGACACATTTCTCTCTGGGGTATTATTCATTTGCCATTTGAGATTCAACATTTCATGATCGCTCTCCTTGGTAGGGAAAACTTTAAATTGTGTTACTGCAACCAATAATTCTGTACTGACATAAATGTAGTCTATAATTGCCCCTGATTGTCCTCGTTTCCAAGTGTTGAGGGGGGATGTCCTCACAAAAGGATCCATTTGTCATGATCAAATTCTTTGCTTTTATAAAACTATTCCACTGCATCAATCTGGTATCTGTATGATTATTCAAATTAGTTAAGCAATGCAGATTTAGATCGGCAGCTAGTATAATGTGGGGGTATATAGACATCTTTATGATCATCTGCCACAGTGACTCCAGATCATTGAAAAATGCGTCATTTGAGAGTTCCACTGGATTCCAATAAATGTTAATAATAGCAAATCCAATATTCTCAATCTTAATCTGCGATAGTTGCATGTAAGGATTAGGAGCAAAATGAGTTTCATGACTGATATTAGAACTTGTTTTCAGAGCAATCAACAGGCCAGACCTTGGCCGGCCTTTAGAAGAGCGAATGGCCGGATTCATAATTATGTGGAAATTGCCCCATGAGGGACTGTCCGTTAGCCAAGTCTCTTGTAAAAGAACTACATCCTGCCGTTCTAGGCCATTTATTGAGTTCTTTATTAAATGAGAAAAGCCTTCAGTAATGCAACTCACCAAAGATAGCTGAAGTTTGGGAGATTGTTGCATTAGTTATGGTCGAGAGCAAATGCATTTGCAGACTTGTTGTTCTTTAGGTATTGTTTTTTCCGACGAGTCCAGTGATGGATTAGTTCTACCTGAGAATGGATTATTTTAAGAAAAGGTAGTCCAATAGGAGCCCTTATCATCAATTTGGAGATCGAATCCTAAGTCATATAATTCTGTTTTTGCGAACCATCAAGTGTTTAATATGACTCTAGATCGCGTCCAAATTCTCACGCTAGATAGATCCTTTCCATCAATGAATTCAATTTGCTCAAGGTCGGTAGATTCTATATCTTCCAACGCAAGTATTTCATCCAAAATTGCAAGCACACTCTTTCTATTAAGGTCATATTTTAAATAAGGAAATGGTCTATATCTAATGATCAAGGAGTAGAGAGCTGTTTGTATTGGATTTGCCTTATTTGTTTGCTGAGGGATGCTATGTGTATTTGATTGTTTTAGACTTACCTCATTTGAATGTATGGGTTGTTTCACCTTGGAGTCAGTTAGAGCTGCAGAGGTCTGTGGAACAGATAGTGGACCTCTCTTAAGAGAGAGACCGGACCCTTGGTTTCCTCATTTCGTGATTGATATGTTTGCCTTTTTGATTGTTGACTGAACATAAATTGTTCCACAGCTAACTGTACTGCATGTTCTAGTGTGAAAGTTGTCACTTTTGGATAAACTGGAACCTCCATTATATGATTTGTATTAGAATTACTTGTTGGTTTGACCATAGTGGTATATATTTTAGTTTTTCCTTTGTCAACAGAATCGGAAATACATTCTCTTTCAGAGTTGCTAGATTTCACTTCTTTAATAATCTTCACTTTCTCGTTTGAGACGGCATTGTATTCATGTTTGTCTGAGGAAAGTGAGTCCTTTGAGCTGCCATATACCTATCTACCTCTTTTTGGATTTCAGATCGTCTAGCTGTCATATTAGGATCCTCTTCGAGTCTGGAGGCAGGGGGCTGGTCCATAAAGCAATCATCACTTTTTTGGGGGTGTTTTCAATAGTCTCTGCAGCTTCAATTAGCTCATCTAATGGGGCATATGGTGTAATCACCTCCCTGAGGTGATTCGCTTTGTTTTGTGCAAAGTGCAAATATTTTTTCTGAACTGCTTCAGCGGTCATGGTGATATTTCTCTTAGAAAGAGTTAAAGATTTGAAAAAGCATTTTGTCAACGACTGCAACGGTTTTTGAGACACTACAACGATTTTTGGTTTTTTCTCTCGATTCATGCATGGCTGTTTCTTTTTTTTAGTAAGAGTCTATTGTGTAAGCTTGTTTCTTAACTTCCGGAACAATTACAGCTGTTAAATCAACTGTACTGTTCACAACCTTTAAAGAAGATAAGCTTCCTATTCCTTGATCTAAATTCAAGGGGTCAGCATAGATTATTCACTCGAAAACCGGAATAGAGGGTTCAACTTTAACTTGTGTAAGATCTAAGTTGTTAGGTTGCTTTAGAATCAGAAGCTTACCCCAAGTTACAACTTCTTTATCAGACTCAATTTTCTGACTTGAAATATATTCAGAAAGCCTGGCTTGCCAAGTATGTAGTTTCTCAATCTGTTTGGCTTGGATATTCAGTTTATAATCCAAGCTTTCAAAAAGTTTGAAAAGTGATGAAATGGCCAAATGCATGGCAAGCAGCGTAGTTTCTATAAGAATCTCAGAAGAGATGTTAGATTTCGAGGTCTGGTCACGTGGGGGAACACAAGGGAATTTTTCTTGGGGTCGGAGCAGCATATGAGGATGTCACTGGGACCACAGAGTCTGATAATATATTTGAAACTTCAGGCAATTGTAAGGAATTTTGTCTCTCCTCATCATTCTGATCAAAGGAAGAATTTGAATCAAGTTCTATAATAGCGTGTTCAATCGAGGAACCCTGCGGGGAAGTCCCTATTTCCATCTCAACTGGAGTGGACAATGAGGGCAGATCACACGGGCTCTCAACCACATCAGAAATAGGTGACTGTCCGTTGTTCATTGTGGACGGGGCAGAATCTAACATACACTGGACAGAAGTTATCTTTTTCTAAGGACGGACCGTCCTCAGCAGCCTCGGACCTTTCCAAAGCCTCTTTTTTCGGTGCACACGGCAGCAGTCCCCAGCCGTTAATCAAGGTGATGTCAGATACACAGGCAGAGTTTATGTGAACTATATGGTCTCGGGCTTCAGGCGCTTATAGTTTGTTTCAGACGCCACAGCTACTGAGGGACTTCAAAAGGGTCTGATATCCTTATTTAGTAATAACTTGGTTTTTCCATGATGAATGGTTTGTTTAAAAAGATTCATCTTCGTATTCTGAGTCCTGGCTGCACCACGCTTGGGTGGAGTGCTGTCCATCTGTTACTGTTTTGGATGGAATACTGCAGGACTAATGGGGTACGGCATGTTCGATTCTAAGGTATGCGGCCCAAATTGCATCAAACAAGGGTATCAAACGTCATAATAAATCCAAAACGGAAAAAAATAGCTTTTTATTTAACTTGGTTAAATATACAGGACTTTAGCTTCACAAACAATTCGCAATCAATCTAAAGTGTTTGTAAACAGAGCCGGTACACAACCAGAATGCAGTCAATTTACGTACATGCGTGAAAAATGAGATACAAAGTTCGCCTGATTCAGCAAACTCTTATAAACGTACTAAACACAGAACAAGCACAGAGTCCCTGCTCATCCTTAGTTCGACACCAACAGAAAAATAAAAAGATAGAACATTGGAAAATAAAGGTGCTGTGGTTGTGCGCGAGCAGCAAACAGCGCCTTAGAAAGCGACTTGTGAAGTGCGCGCTGAAGCGTGTTCACTTGGTTAATGAGGGCTGGCCCAGAAAGAGGACGGGAGCACAGGCGGGCTCAGACGGGCTCAAAGAGAACAAGCCCTAAACAAACAAGAAGCAAAAGCTGGGGTTAGCTGACGCTATCGTAAGATAGCGTAAGTCATACACTTTGAATGAGTTCACAAGGTCCATGAACTGTAACTGCTGGTCCTTACCACAATTCAACTAACACTTTCTTCCCTCTCTTGGGTTGCTCTTTTTCCCTCCTTCTCATCTGCAACTGCAGTACGCCTCTTGTAACTAAGTAATGACTTCACTGTATGCCTAATAAGTCATTTTCAAACAAGCGCCACGATGGCTCTGGGCTGCCTGTGCGCTAAACAAATGTGAATAAATAAATAAATAAACAAATTCCAAAATCTCCCACACTTAGGCCGATGCAATCGTCTCCAGGAAAGTCCAGCAGCGTGTTTCACCAGCAAACAACGCCTTAGAAAACGACTTGTTAAGCGCCTATTGTAGTATCTGTCAGTGCCAGAGCTATTATATGCATATATGATAACTATAGCCAAAGCCTGATTGCCCAAGTAATTAGTCATAGTTGACGTGTCGTGCATGTAGCTTGTGCCCCCGGTTGAAAACGCTTATGTCTATATTCGTTGACATGTCTTCAATCTATAGAATTATATCTCAAGGGCTCTTGATCCCCCCACTCACCACATTAGTAACTATGGCGTGATAACCATTTGAGAGATAATGAAACAAAATTGACAAGTTGACCAAATTGAAATGAAGTCCTTGTATCAGCAATCCATGAATAGTAATTTGAGTATCAGAGCCCTGTTTGGATAATGTTTAGCTCCTAGAAACTCTTAATCCTGCCATTCTCAGCTGTATCGGTATTGTGTGCGATTAATGCGCGATTCATAAATAAAAAGTAAGCCCATCTAACCAGCGAAAAAGCTTTGCATTGTGGAAAGATTAGATATTACATCATCTACTCAACAGAGAACCCGTGGCTCCCATTTGTATACTGCATATTATGACAATATAGTAACATATCTATACCCATTCCGGTATAATATCCAAAATAAAAATCAGCTTCTTGATGGATATATTCAACCAAAGAGGAACACTTATTCCATTTGCTTAGTGTGATTAAGGGTAAATAATATATCGAATTCTTTCATATCCAGTCTATTGCTTTCAAATGTATATGATATTTACACCAAGTATAATCGGATTGCAAAAATGAGGACATTGTGGCTCTTCACTTGACCAATCAACAGAAATATAATTGTGCAGATAACATAGGCAAGCATCTTCCAATAACAGAACACAGAAACGAAGTATCTTAACACATAAGCATGCGTTTACCAAGGATACAATGCTATGATAAGAGGATTGGCAAAATACTCTGGTAAATTGACCAGAAAACTGAAACCCAATTGAAAATGACTATAGGCTGCACTAGGGAATGGACTAAGAGGGTAATTCATAGAAATTCGCACAAAAGTGGCGCACGCAGCTGGCGCACAGTGTCCCCGTGCGATACACTGCGCCAGCCGCGTGCGAAAAAATCCTTTTCATCGCACAGCGTATTCATGGATTTTAGCCTCCGAAACCAGCCGTGGCGCAGAGTGGCGCAGCGACCCTGCAGCAGCGCCAGTTACGCCTCCAAGAACGCCCTCGCGCAAGGAAAAGCCTTCAAAATTCCCAAATCATCGCAAAGGGCTGCGCTAACCCTGGACCAGTTCACAGGGCTGCCAAACAGCAAACACCAAGTGGGGAACGTGTATTTCAGTGGTTCTCGGGAAGTTTCACACGCGATTGTCCTGGGTACGTGTACATCAGGGGTGCGTGGGAAGTAACAAACGCGATTCCATCAGGGCACATGTATTCCAGGGGTGCGCGGGAAGTATCACACGCAAAAACAGCAGGGTACGTGCATTTCAGGGGTGCGCGGGAAGTATCACATGCGATTCCATCAGGGTACGTGTATTCTAGGGGTGCGCAGGAAGTATCACACGCAAAAACAGCAGGGTACGTGCATTTCAGGGGTGCACGGGAAGTATCACACGCGATTCCATCAGGGTACGTGTATTCCAGGGGTGCGTGGGAAGTATCACACGCAAAAGCAGCAGGGTACGTGCATTTCAGGGGTGCGCAGGAAGTATCACACGCAATTCCATCAGGGTACGTGTATTCCAGGGGTGCGCGGGGAGCACCACACGTGAATTGCACGTGTGGGTCCACCCAGGTGTTCCCTCTACACCCTCCACGGCCCCTGCAGGCGGCCCACACCACAGGGGACTACTCTGCACATGTCCCGCAGGCAGCTCATCCACCATGCCCATGCCCCCCAGCCAACCCACATGTCACCTTGCACTACTGCCCACCAACGCATGTCCCCCTGCAACCCCACCCCCCAGCATCCAAGGGCACCCTCCACCAGGCCCCCACTCATGTCCAACTCATGTCTCCCATCACCCCCACCCCCCAGCAGTGCAGGGCACCCTCCACCAGGCCCCCACTCATGTCTCCCAGCATTCCCACCCCCCAGCATCCAGGGGCAGCCTCCACCAGGCCCCCACTCATGTCCAACTCATGTCTCCCATCACCCCCACCCCCCAGCATCCAGGGGCACCCTCCACCAGGCCCCCACTCATGTCCAACTCATGACCCCCAGCACCCCCACCCACCAGCAGTGCAGGGCACCCTCCACCAGGCCCCCACTCATGTCCCTCTGCACCCCCACCCCCCAGCATCCAAGGACAACCTCCACCAGGCACCCACTCATGTCTCCCATCACCCCCACCCCCCAGCAATGCAGGGCACCCTCCACCAGGCCCCCACTCATGTCTCCCAGCACCCCCACCCCCCCAGCAGTGCAGGGCACCCTCCACCAGGCCCCCACACATGTCCAACTCATGTCTCCCAGCACCCCCACCCCCAGGCAGTGCAGGGCACCCTCCACCAGGCCCCCACTCATGTCTCCCATCACCCCCACCCCCCAGCAGTGCAGGGCACCCTCCACCAGGCCCCCACTCATGTCCAACTCATGTCTCCCAGCACCCCCACCCCCCAGCAGTGCAGGGCACCCTCCACCAGACCCCCACTCATGTCTCCCATCACCCCCACCCCCCAGCATCCAGGGGCAGCCACCACCAGGCCCCCACTCATGTCCAACTCATGTCTCCCATCACCCCCACCCCCCAGCAGTGCTGGGCACCCTCCACCAGGCCCCCACTCATGTCTCCCATCACCCCACCCCCCAGCATCCAGGGGCAGTCTCCACCAGGCCCCCACTCATGTCCAACTCATGTCTCCCAGCACCCCCACCCCCAGCAGTGCAGGGCACCCTCCATCAGGACCCCACTCATGTCCCCCTGCACTCCCGCCCCCCAGCATCCAGGGGCACCCTCCACCAGGCCCCCACTCATGTCTCCCATCACCCCCACCCCCCAGCAGTGCAGGGCACCCTCCACCAGGCCCCCACTCATGTCTCCCAGCACCCTCACCCCCCAGCATCCAGGGGCAGCCTCAACCAGGCCCCCACTCATGTCCAACTCATGTCTCCCATCACCCCCACCCCCCAGCATCCAGGGGCACCCTCCACCAGGCCCCCACTCATGTCCAACTCATGTCTCCCAGCACCCTCACCCCCCAGCAGTGCAGGGCACCCTCCACCAGGCCCCCACCCATGTCCCCCTGCATCCCCACCCCCCAGCATCCAGGGGCACCCTCCACCAGGCCCCCACTCATGTCTCCCATCGCCCCCACCCCCCAGCAGTGCAGGGCACCCTCCACCAGGCCCCCACTCATGTCTCCCAGTACCCGCACCCCCCAGCATCCAGGGGCAGCCCCCACCAGGCCCCCACTCATGTCCAACTCATGTCTCCCATCACCCCACCCCCCAGCAGTGCAGGGCACCCTCCACCAGGCCCCCACTCATGTCTCCCATCACCCCACCCCCCAGCATCCAGGGGCACCCTCCACCAGGCCCCCACTCATGTCCCCCTGCACCCCCAACCCCCAGCAGTCAGGGGCACCCTCCACCAGGCCCCCACTCATGTCCCCCTTCACCCTGACCCCCCAGCAGCCAGGGGCACCCTCCACCAGGCCCCCACTCATGTCTCCCTGCACCCCCACCCCCCAGCAGCAAGGGGCACCCTCCACCATGCCCCCACTCATGTCCCCCTGCACCCCCACCCACCAGCAGCCAGGGGCACCCTCCACCAGGCCCCCACTCATGTCCAACTCATGTCTCCCAGCACCCCCCCAGCAGTGCAGGGCACCCTCCACCAGGCCCCCACTCATGTCCAACTCATGTCTCCCAGCACCCCCCCAGCAGTGCAGGGCACCCTCCACCAGGCCCACACTCATGTCTCCCAGCACCCGCACCCCCCAGCATCCAGGGGCAGCCTCCACCAGGCCCCCACTCATGTCCAACTCATGTCTCCCATCACCCCACCCCCCAGCATCCAGGGGCACCCTCCACCAGGCCCCCACTCATGTCTCCCATCCCCCCCACCCCCCAGCATCCAGGGGCACCCTCCACCAGGCCCCCACTCATGTCCAACTCATGTCTCCCAGCACCCCCAACCCCCAGCAGTGCAGGGCACCCTCCACCAGGCCCCCACTCATGTCCAACTCATGTCTCCCACCACCCCACCCCCCAGCAGTGCAGGGCACCCTCGACCAGGCCCCCACTCATGTCTCCCAGCACCCCCACCCCCCAGCATCCAGGGGCTGCCTCCACCAGGCCCCCACTCATGTCTCCCATCACCCCCAAGCCCCAGCATCCAGGGGCACCCTCCAGCAGGTCCCCACACATGTCCAACCATTTGTCCCAGCATCCCCACCCCCCAGCAGTGCAGGGCACCCTCCACCAGGCCCCCACTCATGTCCAACTCATGTCTCCCACCACCCCCACCCCCCAGCAGTGCAGGGCACCCTCCACCAGGCCCCCACTCATGTCTCCCAGCACCCCCACCCCCCAGCAGTGCAGGGCACCCTCCACCAGGCCCCCACTCATGTCCAACTCATGTCTCCCAGCACCCCCACCCCCCAGCAGTGCAGGGCACCCTCCACCAGGCCCCCACTCATGTCCAACTCATGTCTCCCATCACCCCCACCCCCCAGCAGTGCATGGCACCCTCCACCAGGCCCCCACTCATGTCCAACTCATGTCTCCCAGCACCCTCACCCCCAGCAGTGCAGGGCACCCTCCACCAGGCCCCCACTCATGTCTCCCATCACCCCCACACCTCAGCATCCAGGGGCAGCCTCCACCAGGCCCCCACTCATGTCCAACTCATGTCTCCCATCACCCCCACCCCCCCCCCAGCAGTGCAGGGCACCCTCCACCAGGCCCCCACTCATGTCTCCCATCACCCCCACCCCCCTGCATCCAGGGGCACCCTGCACCAGGCCCCCACTCATGTCCAACTCATGTCTCCCAGCACCCCCACCCCCCAGCAGTGCAGGGCACCCTCCACCAGGCCCCCACTCATGTCTCCCAGCACCCCCACCCCCCAGCATCCAGGGGCAGCCTCCACCAGGCCCCCACTCATGTCCAACTCATGTCTCCCATCACCCCCACGCCCCAGCATCCAGGGGCACCCTCCACCAGGCCCCCACTCATGTCCAACTCATGTCTCCCAGCACCCCCAGCCCCCAGCAGTGCAGGGCACCCTCCACCAGGCCCCACTCATGTCCCCCTGCACCCCCACCCCCCAGCATCCAGGGGCACCCTCCACCAGGCCCCCACTCATGTCTCCCATCACCCCCACCCCCCAGCAGTGCAGGGCACCCTCCACCAGGCCCCCACTCATGTCGCCCAGCACCCCCACCCCCCAGCATCCAGGGGCAGCCTCCACCAGGCCCCCACTCATGTCCAACTCATGTCTCCCATCACCCCCACCCCCCAGCAGTGCAGGGCACCCTCCAACAGGCCCCCACTCATGTCTCCCATCACCCCACCCCCCAGCATCCAGGGGCACCCTCCACCAGGCCCCCACTCATGTCTCCCATCACCCCCACCCCCAGCATCCAGGGGCACCCTCCACCAGGGCCCCACTCATGTCTCCCATCACCCCCACCCCCCAGCATCCAGGGGCACCCTCCACCAGGCCCCCACTCATGTCCAACTCATGTTTCCCAGCACCCCCACCCCCAGCAGTGCAGGGGACCCTCCACCAGGCCCCCACTCATGTCCAACTCATGTCTCCCAGCACCCCCACCCCCCAGCAGTGCAGGGCACCCTCCACCAGGCCCCCACTCATGTCTCCCAGCACCCCCACACCCCAGCATCCAGGGGCAGCCTCCACCAGGCCCCCACTCATGTCTCCCATCACCCCCACCCCCCAGCATCCAGGGGCACCCTCCAGCAGGTCCCCACTCATGTCCAACTCATGTGTCCCAGCACCCACACCCCCCAGCAGTGCAGGGCACCCTCCACCAGGCCCCCACTCATGTCCAACTCATGTCTCCCACCACCCCCACCCCCCAGCAGTGCAGGGCACCCTCCACCAGGCCCCCACTCATGTCTCCCAGCACCCCCACCCCTCAGCAGTGCAGGGCACCCTCCACCAGGCCCCCACTCATGCCCAACTCATGTCTCCCAGCACCCCCACCCCCCAGCAGTGCAGGGCACCCTCCACCAGGCCCCCACTCATGTCCAACTCATGTCTCCCATCACCCCCACCCCCCAGCAGTGCAGGGCACCCTCCACCAGGCCCCACTCATGTCCAACTCATGTCTCCCAGCACCCCCACCCCCCAGCAGTGCAGGGCACCCTTCACCAGGCCCCCACTCATGTCTCCCATCACCCCCACACCCCAGCATCCAGGGGCAGCCTCCACCAGGCCCCCACTCATGTCCAACTCATGTCTCCCATCACCCCCAACCCCCAGCAGTGCAGGGCACCCTCCACCAGGCCCCCACTCATGTCTCCTATCACCCCCACCCCCCAGCATCCAGGGGCACCCTGCACCAGGCCCCCACTCATGTCCAACTCATGTCTCCCAGCACCCCCACCCCCCAGCAGTGCAGGGCACCCTCCACAAGGCCCCCACTCATGTCTCCCAGCACCCCCACCCCCCAGCATCCAGGGGCAGCCTCCACCAGGCCCCCACCCATGTCTCCCATCACCCCCACCCCCCAGCAGTGCAGGGCACCCTCCACCAGGCCCCCACTCATGTCCCCCTGCACCTCCACCCCCCAGCATCCAGGGGCACCCTCCACCAGGCCCCCACTCATGTCCCCCAGCCAACACGTCATCACAATCGAGATCCCAGGCTCCTATGCCCACCCAAATCCCACCCCACGCCACCCCAGTCCAAACACCCAACCAAGCTTTACATCCATTCAAAATGGAAATACCCATTACATGATAGATAACAAATAAGCAGTATGTGCATGAGTACAAGTCCGTCAGACCCACACAATGGCAACACATGACTGTGAAAACACACATTGTGGCAGGCATGAAACCAATGAGAAAAGTCCACACATTGAAGTAAGAACAAAAATGTATTACAGTGTAAATGAAGTGAATGAAATCAAAACAAACAATAATGCGAACAAAAATCAAAATGCTGCATGTCCACCAAAATAATAAATAATGAAAATGGGAATCCAAAATAAACGTAATGAAATTGTGTCCAAAGTCACCATCCAACAAAGCAAATCCAAAGGGAAAGTAAAGTGAAAATCTATTGCTCCATGGTGAAAAAATAATAAAAGATGAAGGCCACAAATCCACTGTCAAACTATGTACAAAGAGCAAATCCAGGGTCCATGATCCCAACTATGTAAATGAAACCTACAATAAAACCCACCTAACTAATAACTATATACAAAAAAGTGGGGCATAGTCCAAGTGCCCCAAATTAAAAAAAAAAATAAAACCTAACACTAATTAACTATATAAAATGGCAACGGGCTAGTCCAACGGCTCACTTCTGGATGTTGCGGGCCAGGGCATAATCAAACTCTGCTCAATGTCCCGGGGGCGGTCCTGTTCCATGGCCCTGAGGGTCTGCAGGGACGACGACATGTTCTCCTCCAACTCCCTGCGGATTGCCTCGAGGCACTCGGCCCACCTCAGGGCCCTCCGCATGGAGTTGTCATGATGCCTACCGCCGGAGCACCAGGCCAGGCCCAGCACCCCCGGAAGCAGGCATCATGCCCTCGGGTAAAAGCCCAGCGGCCCCTTATAGGGGCTCTTTGGACTCAGTCCTGGCGCCTTTTGCGCCAGGCTCATGTTGGACATCAGTCCTGGCGCCATAGGCGCCAGGCTCATAAAGGGAGGTGTTTTGTGCACTTACCAGATGCAGACCATGCTGCACGCATCAGGCCTCCCCGAGACCTGAAAGGGACTATTTTTTCATAGGGACTATTTTTTCACTCGGGCGTGGCCAGGGAAGGATACATGCCTAGTTGGGGAAGGATACATACCTGGGACTTCTTTGGAGGCTATTTAAGCCATGCCCAGACAGCAGCTCATGCTTCGTGTTGTTCTGCTTCCTGCAGCTTAACGCTCACCGTGTCTGCTCCTGCTCCTGGACTCCAGCCATGCCCGCCTCGAACCTGGAAGACCTGCAAGGAAGGAAGAGAAGAGAAAGGTGAAAATCAAGGACTATTTCAAACTTCTTACCTGCATCCGGAATCTTCTCGCCAGCATCCCTGAAGAAAGACTTCCATTTAAAAGCATTGCGTTGCTCGCTGCAGCGCCACGCTTCACTCACCTGTCCTCGAGACATCTCCCGGCTCCATCGTGGCTGTCGGCATCGGACGCCACATCTCTGCACCTAGGGGAGAGAGGAAGAAACAAAAGGTGAGCAGAAGGAACACAGAAGGAAAGCCTGATTAACAGCCATAATACTTACCGGCTTTTCTTCCACATTTCGGGTCGGCGCCGCCCTGTTGGCAGGTACAGGTACCCAAGCCCCTATGGGGAAAGGACAAGAGACATTTCTGGGGAATGATAAGGACATTTAGAGGGATCGCCCTCATCACTACTCACCTCGGCAGTTTAACCCCTCGACGCATCGCCTTCATTCTGCACCTGAAATAAAGGACAGATCACAGGTTAGAAAGACAACATAAAGGGGGCCTCACTTGAACTTTGAACTTTCATACTTACGGCGCATCGCTCAGGAAAGTCAAGTGGATTTTGCCAGCGCCATTCTGAAAACCAGTGAAGTAACTGGACGAACACGCGCCCCTGCACCAGAAGCAGGATGGAGAGTTCATCCTTCCAAACCATAAGGTGAGCTTAAACCGGGGTTTGGAGGAAGTTAGAGAGGAACGAAGGGGGAAGGGGGGGTGCTAGCACACTATTCTGCAGACTGTTAATCCCCTTTCTCATCTGCAGAAGGATATTCCTACGGGCCAGGCAAGCACGATTTGGAGGTCCTGTCCAATCGGTGTTCCGGGTCCTGCGCATCATGCTAGAAGAGGCCACAGCAATCCAGACTAGACCAGCGCCCCATGGGAACCAGGTGAGCGTTACAGAACGCAAAGCCTTCCTACAAATTCCCACCCAGGCGCTATGGAAACTTCCGAAACTGACCAGTTGGCCCAATTACTGGAGGAATTACGGGCCGAAGTACACGCCGCTCATCAAGAGACTAGTGCCCTCAGGAGGGAAGTGATTGTAATAAAGGATAGAGCTGATGACCTGGCTAGACAGCTTTTGCAAGGTCAAGCTGGACAAACTCCTTTACCCGGTTCCGGGGGGAACCCCGCTCCTGTGGTTTCCAGTAACCCGGTGCAGATTAATCTACCTGGAAACATGCCGCTGGCCCCACCTGAACGCTTTGCTGGGGACCCCAAACGATTTGCCGTATTCATGAATCAGTGTCGTTTGCACTTCCTATGCAGACCTGGGGCCTTCCCTAATGATCAGACCAAGGTAGCCTTTGTGTTGTCATATCTCAGCGGCTGTGCTGCCGATTGGTCAGTCCCACTGGTAACTCAAGATGACCCGATTCTTTGTGATTTTCAAGGATTTCAAACTAGCATGGAAAGGTTATTTGCTCAACACTCCCAGGGACAGGCTATGGATGACGAACTTCTATCTCTGCGACAGGGCAATCAAGACCTTCTATCCTACATTGCAACCTTCAATAGACTAATTGTGGAAACTGGTTGGCCAGAGGATAAAAGAATCACGTTATTCTATCGAGGTCTACGCGGAGAACTTAAAGATGTCCTGGCACAAGTTGTAAATCCGCCCCAAGAATGCACTGAATATATAGACTTAGTGGTCCAATTGGATCACAGGCTGCAAAACAGAAAAGCTGATCGGTCCAAGTTTGAAACCCGGGTGTTGGCCAAGACCCACGCTAACCCCAAGGGGGCTGATGCCTCGGAGCCTATGCAAATCGGAGGCGTTAAAGGACCCCTAACTCAAAAAGAACGGGAAAGAAGACGACAGATGCAATTATGCTTTTATTGTGGGTCCTCTGGACACTTTCTACGAGATTGCCCGGTTAAGCCGCCCAAGAAGGTGGTAGGAGCCGCTGATAAAATCCAGGGAAACTCTGTATCGGGAAACGACCACGCCCGGCAAGGGTAGGGGTCCACTTGCCGAGCTTGAAAACTAACTCTCAGACCTCGCATTTCATTGTGCCAATGGTCCTCGTAGATCCGGAACAGCCTAAACGGTTGCATGCTATAAAGGCATACATCGATAGCGGGGCTATAGGAAACTATGTGGATCGAGAATTGGTCTCTAGGATAAACCTCCCTCTGCGTCCTAAAACCAACAAAGATGTCATCACCACAGTAGATGGAACCGAAATTGCCTCTGGACCGGTAACACATTCCACAGCTGAGGTGACACTTGTAGGTCCGGATGGCCATCGGGAGGCGGTTGTGTTTGATGTAATCAAGGCTCCACAGTTTCAGCTTATTCTCGGAATCCCTTGGTTAGAGACACATAATCCTCGAATTGATTGGCGAGCGAATTGTGCACAAACCTGCTACCCAGAAAATCCAAAGATTAATCTAGCATCAGTAACCTCTGTCCCCATGCAACTACCTCCAGAGTACCAAGACTTTCAGGACGTCTTCCAAAAGGAACAGGCAAACACGTTACCTCCCCACAGATCGTACTATTGCCAAATCGATCTGGTGCCCGGTGCACAACCCCCTTGTAGCAGGATTTAGGCCTTACTGAACCAGAGAATCTGCATTTGAGACAATATTAAGATCAATACCTCGCCAATGGTTTCATTCGCCCGTCAAAGTCCCCGGCATCCTCAGCTTTGTTCTTCACGCCTAAAAAAGAAGGCGAACTTAGAACTTGTATTGATTACCGCGCATTGAACCAGATAACTGTTAAAAATCGTTACCCTCTGCCTCTGATCCCTGAACTCCTTGACCAGGTGAAGGACGCTTGCGTATACACCAAGTTAGATCTCCGAGGGGCTTATCATCTGGTACGAGTAAAAGAAGGCGACGAATGGAAAACGGCCTTCCGTACAAAATATGGACTATTCGAATACCAGGTGATGCCTTTCGGGTTGTGCAACGCGCCTGCAGCCTTCCAATTCTTCATGAACGATGTCCTTCGGGAACTCATCGATGTCTGTGTTGTCGTGTATATCGATGACATTCTTGTGTACTCCTCTTCGGAATCTGATCACAGAAAGCATGTCAGGGCCGTCCTAGAGAAACTGCGCCAGCACAAACTGTTTGCCAAGCTGGAAAAATGTGTTTTCCATACCACCGAGGTTGAGTTTCTCGGATTCATCCTGACGCCTAAAGGGGTCCGAATGGATTCACAGAAAGTGGATGCCATCCTCAAATGGCCATCACCTAGTTCGGTGAAAGGTGTCCAAAGCATGCTTGGTTTTGCCAACTTTTATCGCAGGTTTATCCCGGAGTTTTCACATGTGGTGCAACCCATCACTGCACTCTTGCGAAAAAATAAACGTTTTGAATGGACCGAGGAAGCCGAACAGGCCTTTCAGGAGTTGAAAGCTAAGTTCACGTCCGCACCTATTTTGAAGCACCCGCATCCCGATCTCCCATATATAGTCGAAACCGACGCATCCAGCTTAGCCATGGGAGCTGTCCTGTCTCAGAGAGACCCTGAAACCAACCAACTGCACCCCGTAGCATTTTGGTCCAGAAAGTTCTCGCCGCCGGAGATAAATTATGCGATCACCGATAAGGAACTATTAGCCATTAAGTCCGCCTTCAAGGCTTGGCGGCATTATCTCCTCGGCGCCCGGCATACCATCACCGTGATCACTGATCACCGAAATTTACAATATTTAAAAACTGCCAAGGCTCAATCGTCTCGACAGCTCCGATGGGCTTTGTTCTTTGCTGAGTTCGATTTTGTAATCACCTACCGCCCCGGCTATAAGAATGGTAAGGCGGACGCTCTATCCCGAATTGGAATGGAAGAAATAGACACAAACTCAGAACCTGTGCCGATAATTCCTGAACAAAGAATTTTGGGGATAACCACTTTACAAACCCTTGAAGACATTCAAGCACGAGTGAAACAATTCCTGGACTCTTCAGCCTTGCAGGATTGGATCAAAAGGGGGTCTAACTTTATAGTCAAGGATGGCTTACCTTACTTCCAAGGACGCTTATTTTTGCCAGAAAAGGAATTGCAAGAACTGGTTATTTCCCGTCATCATGATACCCTGATGGAAGGACATCCTGGCATTGCCAAAACAGAGGAAAAGGTTAAACGACAATTCTGGTGGCCTTCCTGGCGAAAGGATATTAAATCTTTCGTGATGTCCTGTGGAGTTTGTGCCCAAAACAAAGGTCAAAAGACAAGACCCGCCGGTCTTCTTCAGCCCTTAGACATTCCAGCAGCACCTTGGCACACCCTGTCACTAGATTTTATCACGGACCTGCCCTCTTGTAATGGTTACAATACTATTCTGGTCGTGGTGGATTTATTTTCCAAAATGGCCCACTTTATTCCGTTGAAAGGATTACCTTCAGCCTTTGTTCTTGCCAAAGAATTCCTCGAAAATATCATCCATTTGCATGGATTCCCGTCCATACTAGTCTCCGATCGGGGAAGCCAGTTTATTTCTCATTTTTGGAAAAAGTGTTGTCAACTGGCACAAATCGACATAAGACTCTCGACCAGCCACCACCCACAGACCGATGGTCAGACGGAGAGAACGAACCAGACCCTTGAACAATATCTACGATGTATGTTGCACCAATCGGAGGGTAATTGGAAGGACATTTTATGGGTGGCAGAATATGCATACAATAACTCGATACACTCTGGAACTGGTCAGACCCCCTTTTATACCCTATATGGACATCACCCTCGTACTTCAGACTTGAACTCACCTCTGAGCCTTGAAATGCCCGCAGTGGACCATTTGCATTCTACGATTACTCAAGCCTTCAAGGATGCAACTGCACATTTGCAACATGCGAAAGGGAAATACAAAAAGAATGCAGATCTGCATCGAAGAGAGGCGCCTCCATACCAAATAGGGGATCAAGTATGGTTGGCTACCAAACACCTATCACTCAAGGGGCCTCGAACTTTTAACCCAAGGTATTTAGGCCCTTACTCTATCAAAGCTATAATCAACCCAGTGGCAGTCAAGCTCGATCTACCAGCTAACATGCGGATTCACCCCATTTTTCATGTGTCCCTTTTGAAACCAGTGCACCCAGGAACCAGATTAACAAAGCCACCAGAACCGATTCAGATAGATGGGGAGCCTGAATTCGAGGTGAAGAACATTTTGGATTCTAAGATCTCAAAATCAAAACTTTTCTATCTAATTGATTGGAAAGGGTACGGGCCTCAGGAAAGGTCTTGGGAACCCAGTGATCACGTACATGCACCTCGGCTGGTAAAAAGGTTCCATCGGAATTTCCCAAACAAACTGAAACCTCCAGAAGGAACGACCTTGGGAGTGGCCTTGGGGGGGAGTGCTGTCATGATGCCTACCCCCGGAGCACCAGGCCATGTCCAGCACCCCCGGAAGCAAGCATCATGCCCTCGGGTAAAAGCCCAGCGGCCCCTTATAGGGGCTCTTTGGACTCAGTCCTGGCGCCTTTGGCACCAGGCTCATGTTGGACATCAGTCCTGGCGCCATAGGCGCCAGGCTCATAAAGGGAGGTGTTTTGTGCACTTACCTGATGCAGACCATGCTGCACGCTTCAGGCCTCCCTGAGACCTGAAAGGGACTATTTTTTCATAGGGACTATTTTTTCACTCGGGCGTGGCCAGGGAAGGATACATACCTAGTTGGGGAAGGATACATACCTGGGACTTCTTTGGAGGCTATTTAAGCCACGCCCAGACAGCAGCTCATGCTTCGCGTTGTTCTGCTTCCTGCAGCTTAACACTCACCGTGTCTGCTCCTGCTCCTGGACTCCAGCCACGCCCGCCTCGAACCTGGAAGACCTGCAAGGAAGGAAGAGAAGAGAAAGGTGAAAACCAAGAACTATTTCAAACTTCTTACCTGCATCCGGAATCTTCTCGCCAGCATCCCTGAAGAAAGACTTCCATTTAAAAGCATTGCGTTGCTCGCTGCAGCGCCACGCTTCACTCACCTGTCCTCGAGATATCTCCCGGCTCCATCGCGGCTGTCAGCATCGGACGCCACATCTCTGCACCTAGGGGAGAGAGGAAGAAACAAAAGGTGAGCAGAAGGAACACAGAAGGAAAGCCTGATTAACAGCCATAATACTTACCGGCTTTTCTTCCACATTTCGGGTCGGCGGCGCCCCGTTGGCAGGTACCGTACCCCGGCCCCTATGGGGAAAGGACAAGAGACATTTCTGGGGAATGATAAGGACATTTAGAGGGATCACCCTCATCACTACTCACCTCGGCAGTTTAACCCCTCGATGCATCGCCTTCATTCTGCACCTGAAATAAAGGACAGATCACAGGTTAGAAAGACAACATAAAGGGGGCCTCACTTGAACTTTGAACTTTCATACTTACGGCGCATCGCTCAGGAAAGTCAAGTGGATTTTGCCAGCGCCATTCTGAAAACCAGTGAAGTAACTGGACGAACACGCGCCCCTGCACCAGAAGCAGGATGGAGAGTTCATCCTTCCAAACCATAAGGTGAGCTTAAACCGGGGTTTGGAGGAAGTTAGAGAGGAACGAAGAGGGAAGGGGGGAGCTAGCGCACTATTCTGCAGACTGTTAATCCCCTTTCTCATCTGCAGAAGGATATTCCTACGGGCCAGGCAAGCACGATTTGGAGGTCCTGTCCAATCGGTGTTCCGGGTCCTGCGCATCACGCTAGAAGAGGCCACAGCAATCCAGACTAGACCAGCGCCCCCGTGGGAACCAGGTGAGCGTTACAGGAGTTCTCCGCCCTGACCATCGTGAGCCGTGCCTCTTCTGCCCGCTGCCGCTCCGCATTTATGGTGTGGCCCAACCGCTGCCACACGGAAGACACTTCCCGTCCTGGGTCCTCCTGCCCTCCGGCCGATGCCTGCCACTCCGATGTCGAAGGCCCCGAGCCATCGTGGCTCCCACCTACAGCCTCCTGCTGCTGCTGCTGCTGTCCATGTGCCCTGTCCGATGGTGCCTGCACATCCTCCACCAGCTGGGGTGCAGTTGTTGATGTGGCCACCCCTGCTGGACGTCCGACTCCCGACTGTGGCAGGGATCAGTTGTCCACCAGCCTGGCCGCACGGTCAGAGGCAGCTCCACAGGGCACCCAGGTGATACATGGGTGGGAAGATGGCATGGAGGACGACTGGGGCATAGGGGGTTCCGTTGAGGAGGGGGTCGGAACAAGGTCCAGGAAACGGAGGAATCCGGCCATGGTGAGCTGTCCCAGTGGGTCAACGAGCCATGTGAGAAGACGTGCAGTCTCATCATGGAAAGACTGCAGGTCAGCTCGCATGGCCCGTTGACGCAATGCCACCCCACCCTGGACAGGCTCAACCTTTTGCAGGATAGCCACATCCGCAGGGAGAGGAAGGCCAGTTGGTGTAAGCCAATCCCCTTCCCTGAGAACGGGTCTGGAGGTAGGCATCCCTGCTGGTGCAAGATGATGCAGTGACAGGAGCAGGGACAGGATTGCACACAGGCACCTCCGCGGTGGCCTGTGCTGCCACCTGTCCCTGGTCCGGCACTGCACCACTAGCACCAGTGGAATCCCCACCTCCAGACCCCGCCTCTGTTGCTTGCACGGCCTCCTCCTCCACCAAACCCCCCACCAACCTGGATGACTCCGTGCCATCTTCCTCTGTTGGGCCCTGAGGGGTCCCAGCTGCCCCTTCTGCTGCCGAGGAGTCCAACTCCAACCTCCGCCTCCTGGACCTCCCCTCGGCAGCCGCGGCCTCGGACGCGGCACCGGACTCCTCACTCCCCGATGAGATCACAACCTGGGAGGGGAGCCGGGCCTTGCGTCTCCGGCTGGTGGTGCGACCCCTGCCGCTGTGCTCCACAGCACTTATCCGCCCTCTTCATCAGTTGATGCTGCAGACAAGGAGAAATAAAACACAGGCATCAGGGCACTGTATAATGGACTCATAAACACATGACAGTTGTACATGAGTGGCATTGGCAAACCTCAGACATGCCATCACAATCCCCAACACACATGTCATTTCAACTTGCACACATGAGCTATACCACAGCCATATCGCAACAGCCAGCACCATCCATACACATACAACAGCATGAGCAGGCAAAGGTGAGCCGGACATCACTTGTGACACAGGGAGTGCAGTACACATGCACACACACCACCACACTTGCATGCATGTGTACACCTCCGCCAACTGTCGCAGTGTTCAGATCAGCATCCATATCACACCTGCCAATTATTCTTCCACATCCTTTGCCATGCAAGCCTACACACACAAGCACCATCCATGTGTCACACATGAGAGCCCTCGCATGTGTCAGCCTCATGGCCCTGTACCCCCCCCATACTTGGCCACATAAAACCACATGTGCAACCTGCACACTCCTGCCACAACACCACACGCACAGCTCACAATCAGTATGCATGTACACTTACCGCTCGACTCCTGACGGGTCTGCCTCTCAAGGACCTGGACGTGGAGCGCTGGGGATATGCGTTCCAGGACCCTCATCTGATCTTCCAACAAGTGGCCCTGGCGCCCCTTAGCATCTGCTGCTTTCAGGAGGCGCCGGGCCTTCAAGAGGGTCCTGGACCTGAAGTCCTCCCAGCGCTTCTTCACATGATGGAATAGTCGGACTGCCACCCCCTCCGCGTTGATGGCAGTCACGATGTCCGTCCAGATCCGAGTCCGTCCTTCCTTGTCAGCGCGCAACCTTCCAAAGAGGGCATCATACTGCCCCAGGACTTGCTCCACCAGGACACCAACTTCGGTGGCAGTGAAGCTGGTGCCCCTCTGCCTCTCTGGCCGGGGGTTGCCACTGGTGCCAGATGTTGCAGTGCCCAACATGGCAACCCCAGAGGCAGGAGTGGGTGGGCAACTGGGTCCTGGGGCTGGGCTGTGGAGCGATGGTATCCCAGTCGGGAGTCTTCGGTTCCAGCAGGGGTGGTCAGAGCAACAGCACCCCTGGCTGATGTGCAGGCAGCAAATGGCAGGACACGTGGGCAGCAGGCAGTCAGGCAGCAGCAGATGGCAGGTGGGAGCATGCTCGGGGCTCTGGGGGGCAGTAATTCGGCCTTCTGGGCAGGAGCGTGGTCTTCCGTGTGCTTACGCGTGGCCAGCTTGATACAGAGTGATTTGGCACGTGAAAATCCAGCACGTCTGCGTGTAATTTGAGGAAAGGCCCTTAAGGTGTAAGCGCGTCAGCACACCTACGTTAATTCATTGGCCCAAAGGCCCCCAGGCGCATCTATGACGTCACGCGCATGGCCGTAGAGAATGGCGTGTGTAAAAATAAATATACACGTCCGAGTGTCAAAGCGTGTAATTGGTGGAAATGGCCTCATCGCGTATGCGCGTCTGTGACGTGTGTATAAAAGGTATGTGTAGAACGCCATTTCCTTGTACATGCTTTTTGTGGAGAGCGAGTGGGTGAAATCTGTACTTCTTGTCGGTTCACACACGATTTACTTCACGGCGTTTCAAGTTCGTACTCCCTGTTACCTCTGACAGCTTTTTCTCTTTTCCTCTTTTTCCTGGGCCGGTTCCCTCAAACAGCGTTCCCTTCTACTGTTGTCCTGTCTCCTCAGACAGCGTACAATTCTTCTTTTGGCGGGGGTGTTGCCAACGCGCACACGCGCTTATTTTTCACGCTTTTGTTCCTGGCAGACGGTGAGTCGCGCACGTATTTAACATCTGTTCTTGCCCCGTGTGTCGCATACCCCTTCAGAGGTCATTCTAGGCTGTGTGTGACACACATACGTTCATTCTTGTGTTTCTGGGTGCCACAGCTTAGTGCAGGTTTATTTTTCCACACACGTGGTCTAGGAGGGGTTGTGTTAGGCGGAAACCTGTGCAGTTCCCTCTGGGACCACTGCAAAAGATTTAGGACTACAGGCGTTTGGCGGTGAACCCACTTGGTAGCAGTCTGTACCACACAGATTCACTTGGTAGCTGTGGCTGAGCAGTCAGACTTCCCTCAAGAAGAGTTGAGCAGTATGTGGAGTATACAAAATAGGGCAATTCTTCACAGCAAGACAAGCAAACACGCAACGAGGCTTAGTGTAAAGATATTAAGGCATTTATTTATAACGAAACATCTATGGAAAACACTATGGCAAATTCACGGCAAACAAATCAAACACAATTACTCTACGAAGTAGGAAAACGATCAATCCCCCTAGCAACACTTCGACAACTCTAGGTTCTACCGGTACCACTTATTTTCAGACAGTGGTGTATACCTCAACCTAGATGACACTCGAATATTAGTTAGGACGGGAGGGAAAAAGATAGGCAGGTTATGAAATCAACACAGTTCAATCCTTCGCGGATAAAATGCAAGGGAGGAAGGCAAGAATCACAATAGATCATAAAGTTCAGAGGCCAGGCCCACTCGGAGAGAGGCAAGGCGCGATGTCCCAAAAAGTCTCTAGTGGAGGTGCATTCAAGTCTTTGTAGCAAATTGTTATCGGCAGATTGAACGAGTTCAGAACAATAAAATGAGAAAAGCTTGTAGGAGACCCAACGGAACGGAGAGGATTAAGACACCTCACTCGAACCGATCGAAGGGGAAGCCAGGCGGACACGGTACCTTGTTGTGGAGGGCAGCTCCGGCGGGGGCAGTTGTTCCTGGTGGTGGATGCACGTCGGGTGTTTGCCAAGAGTAGAGATGATCTCGTCGTCGAAGAAAAGTGAAGTCCGGTGCACCACCAGGGAAGAGACCAGCCGCGGAGTGCTCCGTCACAAGGCACCACCTTTTGGTCGCGGTACAGGGGTAGTGGCTATCCGGTTGCCGAGGTGCTCTGCACGGGCAATTCGACCACTGCGTCCTGAGGCGAATAAAAAGCAAAGGGGACTGGTTGTTCCCACCAGTCAGAGGAAGAGACTCTCCGGCAGGGAGATCTCCTCTGTCGTCGGGAAGTGGTGAGTCGGTTCCGCAGGGCTCCACCAGAGGTGTCGTCGTGCAGGTCGGCTCAGCGTTACCCTCGTCGGATTCTTAGGTCCTGTGGCGACTTCTGAAGATCCAGTCCCAAAAGCCCTGCTTTTATGCAGAAAACCCCCATTCATTCAGCCTAGCTGTCAATCAACACATGCTAAGTGGTGAGCGGGAAGGCTCACCACTTGGGCCAATCACTCCAGAGTGCGACCGGAGTTGGCAAGGCAACTCGGTCCAGGGTGCCTAAACCCCCTCCCACACCCCTGTGGTAACCCAGACAGAATGGCACCACTTTGGAGGGTCTCTGTCCAGAGGCCCGCCAAAAGTGAAACAAAGGGCTCAACCTTTGGTTTAGGAGTCACAGAGACGAACACAGACGCCATTTTACAAACCGAGTTCTGGCAGAAAATACCATCCGATAAACTTATTTAAGATAAGTAGATCGGTGGTACGTTAGAGATTAACGAGAAAAAGTATCAATCGCCAACAATGGGACGAATCCCATAGGGTTATGTTCGGGGTCGAACATAACAAGTAGTTTCCACTGCCACCAGCCAAAACTCGACGAGGGGGGACGGGACAGTGCCCCCTCGAGTAACAGACCCAGGAGTAATCGAATTACCCCTACTAGTACGTCCACAATAAGATGGTTTGTACTAGTTCTGTTAGTAAATTTAGGTCTAGTAAAGCCAATGGTGACTTTACATGCCCGGGGAGACAGTAGTCAGTCCCCGGGTATGGAGTCTATGGTGGAGGTCCGCTAGGACGCCCCAGTGTTACGGCACGTAGGGTGCGGTGTAACACACATAGAAAAACAGATGAGACCCTATGGAGTAAAAGACCCCATAGCCCATCGAACACATTGACATTTCAAAGGAATTACACACATACATGTCCAAGAGTGGGAGAAAAAGAGTCTCACTCTTGGCAGGATGGAAAAAACAAACTCCAGAAATCCAGCAAAGCTGCTGGGGGACTCACTAGGTTAGGAAATTCAGCCTAAACAGAGAATTCTCCCTAACACTCGCCCCCCCCCCCCCAGACTAAGGGACAGGAGGATTTAATCCACTCCTGGATGAATCTCATACCTCTAGTCGATGACATACATCCTAGAGAGACCATCAGCATTTTGGTGGTGACATCCTGACCTGTGCTCAATGGTGAAATCAAACCCTTGCAGGCAGATCGACCATCTCAATAGTTTTGGGTTTTCCCCTTTCATTTGCATTAACCATCTCAAGGGTTGGTGGTCAGTCTGAATGACAAAAGTAGAACCATACAAGTACGGCCTAAACTTCTTCAGAGCCCACACGATAGCAAAGCACTCTCTTTCGATTGTTGCCCACCTTGTTTCAGGATCCTTCAGCTTGCGGCTGATGAAGCAAACGGGGTGCTCCCTACCTTTCCTATCCAGTTGACTGAGTACGGCACCTATCCCTACATTGGAAGCATCTGTCTGCACAATGAAGTGTTGGCGGTAATCAGGAGCTCTGAGTACTGGGGCTTGGCAAAGAGCCTTTTTCAGGTTTTCAAAAGCCTGATTGCACTCCTCGTTCCATTTAACCTTTTTAGGAAATTTGGGCGAGGAGATGACATTCAGTGGAGAAGCTATGGTCCCATAGTTCTCTATGAAATTCCTGTAATACCCAGTGAGGCCTAGGAAGGCTCTCGCCTGGGTTTGAGTAGTCGGTGTTGTCCAATTTTCAATTTTCAATTTTCAACACAGCTTCAATTTTACTGAGCAAAGGCCTTATTTCTCCACCGCCTACCTCATGCCCAAGATAGACTACCTTACTCTGTCCAATTTGGCATTTGCTCGCCTTTATGGTCAGATTGGCTCGTCCAAGAGCCTGCAAAACATCTCTCAGGTGGGTTACATGTTCTTCCCAGGAATTGCTGAACACTGCGATGTCATCCAAGTATGCCATGCAGAAGTCCTCCATCCCATTCAGAACCTGGTTTACCATCCGTTGAAAAGTAGCAGGTGCATTCTTTAATCCGAAAGGCATTACCTTAAACTGGTATAAGCCAAGGGGGGTAGAAAATGCAGTTTTCTCCTTGGCATGGTCTGTCAGGGCTATTTGCCAATAGCCTGACATCAAGTCAAATGTGCTGAGGAACTTGGCGGCGCCAAGTTTATCCACCAACTCATCTGTTCTTGGCAAAGGGTGGGCATCAGTATTGGTGACTGCATTAAGAGCTCTATAATCCACGCAGAATCTAAGTTCTTTAGATCCGGCCTTTGGTACTAACACAACTGGGCTAGACCATGGACTTGTAGAGGGCTCTATTACCCCGAGATCGAGCATCTTGCTGACCTCACCTTTGATGTGGGTTCGTACGTTTTCTGACATGCGGTATCCTCTGCTTTTGTCAGGCAGACAGTCACCAGTGAGTATGTCGTGCTGGCCCCAAGGGGTCAAGCCTGGTGAAAGCGAGAACAGAGAGGCAAATTGATTCAACATAGATTTGCACTCTTCTTGTTGCTCGGGTGTCAGATTGGAGGAGAGATTCACTCCTTCAATTTTTTCATCTAAAGGTAAGCCTCTGAGGAGATCCGGAAGAGCTTCACTCTCTTCTTCTTCTACGGATCATGCTAAAAGCAACGCTCCTACATCAGGTCGCGAGACATACGCTTTAAGTCGGTTGGTGTGAAAGACTGTCGGAGCCTCCTTGGGATTGCCCAAGTCCACCAGATAGTTAACCTCTCCGAGTTTACCCACTACTCGGTAGGGTCCCATCCACTTATCTTGCAATTCCCTCTGCCTTGTTGGGATCATAACGAGAACGAGCTGGTCTTGAGCGAACTCAACCATGTTAGCCTTTTGATCGTGCCAGTGCTTGACCAATGCTTGTCCAGCTTTCAAGTTATCGCTTGCTTCCGTCATCATGTGTGACATTCTCCTCCGGAGACCTATCACATAGTCAGTCACTCTGACTGGTTTGGGGGAAGGAGCACTCTCCAACCCCTCCTTAATCAGGGCCAATGGACCTCTGACGGGATGACCATAGAGTAGTTCGAAGGGAGAGTAACCTACTCCCTCCTGAGGGACTTCTCTATAAGCAAAGAGAAGGCATGGCAGTAGAAGGTCCCACTTACGCTTAAGGGGTTCCTCTAAAGCACCTATCATGCTCTTCATGGTTCGGTTGAACCGTTCTACCAACCCATTGGTTTGTGGGTGGTAAGCTGTTGAGAACTTGTAAGTAACTCCACAGGTTTTCCACATGGCTTTCATGTAGTGGGACATAAAGTTTGACCCCCTGTCAGAGATTACTTCCTAAGGAAACTCGACCCTAGTAAAAATACCAAGGAGGGCCTTAGCCACAGCCGGAGCTGTAACAGTCCTCATAGGAATTGCCTCAGGATACCTAGTAGCATGGTCTACTACAACAAGTATAAACCTGTTGCATGAGGAGGTTGGAGGATCAAGGGGACCAACAATGCCAATCCCTACTCTCTCAAATGGGACTTCCACAACTGGGAGAGGCACTAAAGGTGCCACATTCTTGGAGCCAACCTTGCCAGAGGTCTGTCAGGTGTGGCAGCTCTTGCAGTGTTTTTCTACTTCGGCCCCCATCTTTGGCCAATAGAAATAGAGAGAGAGCCTTTCCTTAGTCTTCTTGAAACTCAAGTGACCAGCCAAAGGAATCTCGTGGGCTAACTGCAAGAACTGTGGTCTGTTCTCCTGGGGTACTACAAGTCGTTTGTAGTCTCCAGGTGCAGACTCGGTCGGTTCACTGTAGAAGAGGCCATCTTCCCAGTGCAACCTGTATTTCCCAGGCTCTTGCCCTTCAGCCTGAGCTTCTGCCTGGTGGCGAAGACCTTCCAGAGTTGGACATTCTCTCTGTCCCTTACTGAAGTCTGCCCTGCTGAGTCCACCTTCTGCCAGTAAAGACTGCAGCTCAGGATGGTCAGCAGGATCCAGATCTCCAATGAGTTCCTGGCCTTCCATTAGCTCTTCCTCAGAGTCTAATTCTACCACGCAGGGTTGTACCTCCCTCTCAGCCTCGGCTGGAGGTGGAGTTATGGGTGTGACTTTGGACAACGCGGGGAAGTCCGTGTCGGCTGCACTGGAATGCTGGCGGCTGGTTTCGGGATAGAAGTCTTAGGTTTCCCTTTCGCTTCTGATTTCTTGGAGACAGCGGCCGACAATTCCAGTGGAGCAGGAGTGATTTCTTTCTTCATCATCTCCTGGAGAGTACCGCGCATGGTCCTCTCTCTTGCGGGTCTGGTTAGCTCCTGTAACCATTTACTAGGAGGTCTGGGAGTATGCGATACAACTCCGAGAGTTTTCAAATCATTACCCAACAGTACGCGTCCTGGTACCTCACTCTGTATGCTGACAGGTATCTTCACAGTCATGTTGTTACACTGGATGAGAACTGGTAATTGGGGAAGCATCTGCACAGGCCCTCCAGCTAACTTGGTGAGGCGTTTGGGTGCCTTAGCAACATCCTCAGCCTGAAAAAATGATTTATCCACCACAGTTATGCTGGCCCCAGTGTCCCTAATGGCAGGACCATTCACCTGGACACTGTCCTTATAATACTCTTTAGTATTATCAGGGATAGAATTATAGACATCTAAATTCTGTTGTTCCCACAACCCCAGAGATACTAAAGAAACGCTGGCTGAGACTCCAATGGGTTCGTCAGCTAGCAGTAGAAAGTTTCCACTTGCCATTTGGACTTCCTCCTCTGGAGCGAAGGCTAAGGAGACAAGCTGGAACCCTGAAGGTTTACCCTTACATCTGGGATCTCCTTTCACGTGATCAGTCGAGCCACAAACAAAGCATTTACCGAATGCTTTCTGGAATGGTGGCTTGTTCTGACCTCCTTCCGGTTTGGCACCAGAAGACACACTATTCTGCTGTGGTTTTCCCGGTGGCTTACCCTTCTGGTTTTGTTTGGGGCCCTCTTTGGAATGTGAGTTATTAGAATTCTCTTTTGAGTCTTTTTTAGGCTGTTTTCCCTCTTCCTTTTTCTGAGTTGCCCCAGAATCCTTATGAGTAGCCCTGTTGGCAACCCACAAGTCAGCAGCCTTAGCTAGCGCCCTGGAATCCAATTCCTTCGAATCAGCCAAGTGCTGTCTGAGCTCAGGAGAACAGGCATCATAAATAGACTCCAACATAAAAAGATTTCTCATACCCTTATAAGTGTTCACTTTGTAACCCTTAATCCATCCCTCTAAGTATTTCAACCCTTCACTCACCCAGGTAGCCCAAGGGGTACCATCATGCTTTTTGAGGGTTCTAAACCTCTTAAGATACTGGGAAGGGGTCTTCCCGAATCTAGCTATCAAAGCTAGTTTCACACTTTCGTAATCCGTCTTATCCGCCTCCCCCAACTCCATTACCACATCAGTCACAACAGGAGGGAGCCTAGAGAACAACCAGGGAAGCAAAGCATTCCCGGTGATGTCCTAGAGCCCATGATTGTATTGAAACAGTTTCAACCAATCCAACACATCCAATCTCGGTTCATACATACCCACTAATTCCTTCGGCATCCGGGGTCTTTTGGGACTGGAGCTCCTAGAGGAACCAGAGGAGAGAGAAGCATTTTCCATAGACAACTTCTTCATCTCTAACTCGTGATTAAGTTCTATTTCTCTGAGTCTTAACTCAGCTTGCTTCTGCTCAGCCTGGGCATTCATCCGTCTGAACTTGAGCTCTTGGTTTCATTCAGATTGAGCCAAGAACCATTTGTATTCTAGTTCGAGGTTCATTTTTTCAAGTTCAAAATAAGCAGGGTTACTTGTGGGACCTGGTATGGGCCCCATAGGCACAGCTGGTAAGGCAGGTAGAGGAGCAGGGGAGACAGTTTCGTTAGCCTCTCCTTCCTTGTCAGCCTCTTCATCGCTATCATCAGAATTACGATTCAGATCAACACCATTACTGTCGTCTACATTCGCTGGAGAGATTGGTTCCTCTGAACCAGTACCCAGACTTTGGTTCACCAGCAATCTCTCTATTAGTTCTAACTTCTTGCCTCTTACAGGGAGATTCTCTTGCCTACAGAGAGCTCGCAGACTCTCAGTATTTTCACCTGACAAGGACTCTTGACTGTAAGTTTCCATCGTAGACATGTTTTTTTGAAAGTTGCTTTTTGTGCAAAGTTTTGTGGTTAGTTATCCTACAGTGTCGAAAAGCAGTCTAAACTGTATACTCGATACAAATCCCACCGCTGTACACCAGTGTTAGGCGGAAACCTGTGCAGTTCCCTCTGGGACCACTGCAAAAGATTTAGGACTACAGGCATTTTGGTGGTGAACCCACTTGGTAGCAGTCTGTACCACAAAGATTCACTTGGTAGCTGTGGCTGAGCAGTCAGACTTCCCTCAAGAAGAGTTGAGCAGTATGTGGAGTGTATAAAATAGGGCAATTCTTCACAAGCAAACACGCAACGAGGCTTAGTTTAAAGATATTAAGGCATTTATTTATAACGAAACATCTATGGAAAACACTATGGCAAATTCACGGCAAACAAATCAAACACAATTACTCTACAAAGTAGGAAAACGATCAAATCAAACACAATTACTCTAAGTAGGAAAACGATCAATCCCCCTAGCAATACTTCGACAACTCTAGGTTCTACCGGTACCACTTATTTTCAGACAGAGGTGTATACCTCAACCTAGATGACACTCGAATATTAGTTAGGACGGGAGGGAAAAAGATAGGCAGGTTATGAAATCAACACAGTTCAATCCTTCGCGGATAAAATGCAAGTCAGGAAGGCAAGAATCACAATAGATCATAAAGTTCAGAGGCCAGGTCCCAAAAAGTCTCTACTGGAGGTGCATTCAAGTCTTTGTAGAAAATTGTTATCGGCAGATTGAACCAGTTCAGAACAATAAAATGAGAAAAGCTTGTAGGCGACCCAACGGAACGGAGAGGATTAAGACACCTCACTCGAACCGATCGAAAGGGAAGCCAGGCGGACACGGTACCTTGTTGAGGGCAGCTCCGGCGGGGGCAGTTGTTCCTGGTGGTGGATGCACATCGGGTCTTTGCCAAGAGTAGAGATGATCTCGTCGTCGAAGAAAAGTGAAGTCCGGTGCACCACCAGGGAAGAGACCAGCCGCGGAGTGCTCCGTCACAAGGCACCACCTTTTGGTTGCGGTACAGGGGTAGTGGCTATCCGGTTGCCGAGGTGCTCTGCACGGGCAATTCGACCACTGCGTCCTGAGGCGAATAAAAAGCAAAGGGGACTGGTTGTTCCCACCAGTCAGGGGAAGAGACTCTTCAGCAGGGAGATCTCCTCTGTCGTCGGGAAGTGGTGAGTCGGTTCTGCAGGGCTCCACCGGAGGTGTCGTCGTGCAGGTCGGCTCAGCGCTACCCTCGTCGGATTCTTAGGTCCTGTGGCGACTTCTGAAGATCCAGTCCCAAAAGCCCAGCTTTTATGCAGAAAACCCCCATTCATTCAGCCTAGCTGTCAATCAACACATGCTAAGTGGTGAGCGGGAAGGCTCACCACTTGGGCCAATCACTCCAGAGTACGACCGGAGTTGGCAAGGCAACTCGGTCCAGGGTGCCTTAACCCCCTCCCACACCCCTGTGGTAACCCAGACAGAATGGCACCACTTTGGAGGGTCTCTGTCCAGAGGCCCGCCAAAAGTGGAACAAAGGGCTCAACCTTTGGTTTAGGAGTCACAGAGACGAACACAGACGCCATTTTACAAACCGAGTTCTGGCAGAAAATACCATCCGATAAACTTATTTAAGATAAGTAGATTGGTGGTACGTTAGAGATTAACGAGAAAAAGTATCAATCTCCAACAATGGGACGAATCCCATAGGGTTATGTTCGGGGTCGAACATAACAAGTAGTTTCCACTGCCACCAGCCAAAACTCGACGAGGGGGGACGGGACAGGGCCCCCTCGAGTAACAGACCCAGGAGTAATCGAATTACCCCTACTAGTACGTCCACAATAAGATGGTTTGTACTAGTTCTGTTAGTAAATTTAGGTCTAGTAAAGCCAATGGTGACTTTACATGCCCGGGGAGACAGTAGTCAGTCCCCGGGTATGGAGTCTATGGTGGAGGTCTGCTAGGACGCCCCAGTGTTACGGCACGTAGGGTGCGGTGTAACACACATAGAAAAACAGATGAGACCCTATGGAGTAAAAGACCCCATAGCCCATCGAACACATTGACATTTCAAAGGAATTACACACATACATGTCCAAGAGTGGGAGAAAAAGAGTCTCACTCTTGGCAGGATGGAAAAAACAAACTCCAGAAATCCAGCAAAGCTGCTGGGGGACTCACTAGGTTAGGAAATTCAGCCTAAACAGAGAATTCTCCCTAACAGGTTGCGTGCACCTTACATCCCTTTTTTGGGGTGCCTGTGTGTTGCGTGACCCGTCATCTTTCCCCAGGGGTGACAAACAGCCTTGCTAGAGCACTAGGGTACGATTACCATCTGGTACCCAACCCCTTTGACCCCCAATTGCCCAGGACAATATTTCACAGCGACTCCCATACGCAAAATAACATCAGTGCCATGGCTGCGAGGCGAACAAGCCGTAAGGGTGGCAAAGGTGGCCGAGCCCCAAGTGGTGGCTGTGGTGGATCCGGTAGGGGACGTGGCCGTGACTTGCAGGGTGCCCCTAGCCCCCCATGTGTGGAAGACCAGTCAGGGACACCCATGCCCCCCCTGGTTGAGGGTAACGTGGCTGACACCATCCATGCTCAGCCCTTGTTGGAGCAGCCCACTGTGGAACCAGACCTGGCACTGGGTGACTCCATGGCTGACTTCCAGGTCAGCAGGTCTAGGCCACGTGCGCCGGTGCACGTTGGTGTCATCAGGCCACGTGGATCAGGGGCAGCTAGGTCACCTGCTGCCCCGCGTAGGCAGGCTGGGGAGGCTGCAGGGCCAGCTGCGGCTCCATACACCCCACCTCTCACACACCCAGCCAGGACAGTGTCGGTCCAAGTCCATCCTGCTGACATTCCCCCTGACACCATCACACTTGAGCTAATGCCTGCATCAACTGCCATGCTGAGTGTGCAATCCCACACTCCTAGTACAGAGTCCACCGGGGCTCCTGCCCCTAGTGTCCAGAGCGGCGTAGGACACTCAGGATCCCCACCACCTTCCAAGCGGAAGAGGAAGAGTGCTCGACCAGTAGAGGCTGATGCCCCAGACACGGCTACACAGTCCGGCCCGTCAAGGAAGCCCAGCTTCTATGAGGCCGAACTGAATGCACTTGTAGAGTATGTGTCCGCACATGACCGCGAAATGGTGATTGTTGCAGGATCCAAGACCACACCTGCACAACGTCTGGCACACTGGCAGACCATCGCGGACATCATAAGTGCCCTTGGAATCGTGAGGCGCACAGCTACTGAATGCTACAAGCGCTGGAATGACCTGAAGCGCAGGGCAAAGAATAAGCTGGCCTCAAGTCATGCCGCTACTCTAGTGACTGGAGGTGGGTCTCCAGCAGAGGACATAGAACTCACTCCACATGAGCATGTTGCTGGGACCTACGTCACGGAGGAGCAGATCCAAGGCGTGGGAGAACTGGCAGATTACGAGGCATTGTCCGTTGAGTGCACATGCATGTGTGTGTCATCCATGTGCATGGTGTGTGTGAGGGCTTCTGTTTGGGTGCCAGGTGAGGGTGTGTGTGCCTGAGTGGTTTGGGTCACCCATGTGCCTCATCCAATACATTCTGCGTACCAGCATTTGGGTATAGCAGTATCCCTTCTGCCAACATTAGACATCTAGCCCAACACCACGCCAGTTGCCCTTGAAGTGTCATCTTGCCACAACATTGTTGCTTATTTTTCTCTGTTTATTCAGGCAGATTGTTTGCATACCACCACTTTTACTAGGCATTTCTCAGTCCTATTGTCACATGTCTGACATGGCTACCTGCCAATCACAGGCCAATGTGTGATGCCACTGCTAGGCAGCATGCAGCAAATGTGTTCATCTTCCATCTTGGTGTCATCAATGTGTGCCATCTGCCTCCCCTTCACACGCAGTGACGGTGCATGCATGGGAGGGTTTTAGTCATGTGGGACATGTGTCAATCAAGTACTGTTTCTGTAGCTTCTCAGCCCTAATTGTGTGCCATAGTGCTAATGCCTGTTTCCATTTCTTTTCTTTTATGTCTTTGCAGGGGATGACGCACTTGATACTGCTGGGGTTGTGGAGATGGTGCAGACCCAGGAGGGGTCTCAGTGCCGACCGACCACTAGTGAGGGACGTGGTGTGGTGGTGGGTGAGAACCCACAACTGCTGCAGGTCGTGCTCTCAAGGGGTGTCTCTGGCTGCACCTCCCCCGAGCTGTATTCAGGTGTCGATTCGGATGATGAGACCTACGTGCCGTCGCAGGTGAGTGTTCCTGGGAGGGATTCTGTTCTGTCTGACCCACCTGCACCAGGGTTAGAACCCTCAATGGGGATATCAGTGTTGGCAGGTATGCCTTTGGTGGTTACGGATGCAGGGTCACACTCCGCAACATCTGATCCTGTTCCTGGGCCAGCAGATCAGAGGGGGAATTCAGTCCTGCAGCCTCAGACAGTGCCGGCACAGCAAGGCGCAGTTCGCCTTGCCCCAGACAGGTGTGGTGCCCGCCGACGTGGTAGCCGTACGCCACCTGGCAATACCGCATGGGAGCAATCCATATATGGTATGGCAACCCAACAGGCAGCATCATCAGAGATGATGGCTCAGGCCATGGATAGGGTGGCCACTTCCATTGTCCCCCCCGAAAGGCTGATAGAGCGACTACAGCAGGCAACAGACTCCATCTGCCAGTCACACAGGGAGGACATGTTGGCGTCCGACAGGGACCTGTGGCGGCACTGGCGACTGCGGGAAGCCATTTCCATAGAGTCCCAGGGCCACAGGGAAGCCCTTAGGGTGGAACTCTTTCACCTCAGGACGACTCTTGTTGAGCTTGAGGCTTCAACAAACACAAGGACAGAACAGCAGCTGGAGCGTCTCACACGTACGCTCTCAGATGAGATGCAGGCAACTAGGGCGGAGGTCTGGGCATCCCGTGAGTTGTTGCATGGGGACCTACGCACAATTATCCTCCAGAACGAGACCTTCCACACCCGCATGCTTGCTGCCATGGGGGACCAGACTAGGGCTTTGTGTGGGCTGCCTCCCATAGTGCCACCACCTCCTGATGCAGCTGCAGAGGGTGAGGAGAGCGGCAGCAGTGATTCTCTCACAATAGGGTAGCCGTGCAGGCCATGAGCCCATGGAGGTGTTTTTTTTTCGCAAGATCCACACAGGTGGGTTTTGGTGTGCACTCTGTCCTTGGACCTCCTGGGTGGCCTCACCCACCCCCCCACCCGGGCCCATTAATGGCCATTTTTGATTTTTTTAAATTTATTTATTTTTAAAAAAATGTGTTTTTTGGACATTGTGTTGCCTTGTGTGGCTCCCGTGGGCATACGCTGTATTGTGGCTGGGCACATGCAGGCTTGTCATGAATTTGGGTCAGATGCTTGGGTTTGTGTGACACACACCCCTCCTGCTTCCCGTTTCCATGGGCTTGCAAAGGGTGTGCCCAAGTGACATTGAGATACATGGTGACGTTGGACTCCCATTTGATGTGTGGGCAGTCTGTAGTCAATACTGTGTATACATTCATAGTGCATATTGTTGTTGTATTGTACACTGCATGGTGTATTGATATGTGCCTCTGCATCCATCTAATCCTCCTAATTTGCAGGTCCATTTCTCATGTCTTCACAAGGCGGTCTACCTTGGAACTGGAGTCCATGTTGTAAGCAGTGCACCTACACTCTTGCGTGGCGCTAACACTGTATACTTGGAAGTGTTCGAAGTGCTGGCATTATCAGGTAGTGAGGCTACCAATTTTTTAATTTTGTACTGTCATGTTTAAGGTAGGTTGGAGGTTGTGTAGGTGATTGGTATTCTTGGTAAGTATTTGGTAATGTGTGTTGTAGGTCCTGCA